>NW_026555344.1:9323133-9614882 GCF_029017545.1 Prosopis cineraria
TGGCTTTCCATGTGTATGATAATTCAGTGTTAGTTGACCACTCTTTTGGGATGATATCGCAATCTTTTTAATTTCCCTCTCTATCCTTGCATGTCTGATTGAAAGATAATTTTACCTCCTAAAACTTGATGTAATGTAATAAAATTTATTAACGTACTATGCTTTCCAAAAGTTCGAATTAACAAATATATCTTATTACTGATCTTCAGAACTTTTTGTGTTTTACTATAAGAGGAGAAAACGTGCCTTCATTAATCATCCGTTTTGCGCATTGAGGAAAAGAATGTTTTGTAAGATAATGCAACTCTTCACGGTTTTTCTTAGAAAGAGCCTGGTAGAGGTAAAGCATAAAACAAGGGGGAATTTCTTAAAATTATTACTAAGAACATTAACATTAAAATTATTTATTTATAGAGACATCTAATTTCTTAAATTATTACTAAGATCTTTTATGAAGTTGAATCATTTAGGCGTTGAGTGCTGTCATAAATCATATTCCCTTCATCATCCACCGTCTCTCTAACCCAAGCCAAGATGGAGGATATGATCAAAACTCAAAAGTCCAAGCAAAATATTCCTATAAACAGAGCAATTCTTGCTAAAGTGTCAGCTCTTTTTACACAATCTCTATGCATAAAACTAAGGCGGGAGGGACATTTTTATATTTCATTTGTGTGACTGTTACTTTTTTTGAAAAAAAAAAATTTATATAAGTTCTCGAATTGATGGGGTGTTTTGAAATTAATTAAGTGTTAAATTTAAGAATAACACACTTTTAAATTATCTTCGTGCGAGTATTTAATGTTGAAGGGCATTATAGTCAACTTCCATTTTTTGGAAAGGAACAAGGGTCCTTATGAATAATTGCTTTTACTATTCCGCCGTATTTGTAATTCTCCCATTAAACAGTACAGTGTGGGCCCATTAGAGTGAGAAGAGTGATTGATGAACACAAAATGATAGGTCTAGTCGTTCGGCTTAATATTTATGGGCTTCATTTGAATCAATTTCCTAAGCCCAAATAAGTTGAACAAGGCCCATTAGATAGTCAGGGCTTGAAGTTTAATTATAGTTAACATATTTGACGAAATTAAAAAGACAAATTAAAGTGCAGATTGTAACTACCTTAAAGTGGCTGTATGATTCCGGTCAAAAGAGAAAGCAGCAAGAAATATTACATCTACCATAAGGGTTCTGCATTGAAAAGGCAATTGTTTCCTCATCTGATAGATTTATTTTGATATTATTACATGTAAAAGTAGAGTTAAAGGTTACAAAATAATGCTACATATCATTTTTAACTTTGCTGTAATTTTGTATTTCAAGACACCTTTCTTACTTATATGTATGTAAAATAAGGTACTCAGATTTAGAGTTAGGTTTCGGAATTATTTATCAGTTTTTATATGTATAAAAAATTAAATGTATAAAAAATTAATTTTTATTTATTTGACATTCAAATATGATTATTTAAAAAGGAGTCATTAAATCTAAAAAATGTCTATCTACTTGAATTCAAATCAATATTTATTTATTTAAGAATCTAGGGAAAAAATTGTGTTTGAAATTTCCAATGTATCTTGATGAGTTCCAAAATTTTCATATATCCTAAAATTATTCTGAAAATTAAAATTTATATAATTGAGTTTGTGTGTATATATATATATATATATTTGAATTCAAATTAATATCTATCTATCTAAAATTTAGAGAGAAAAACTTGTGTTTAAATATTTAGATCTATTCTCATGATTTCAAAAAAACTTCCATCATATAATAAAGTATAAATGTATATCTAGTTGAATTTAAATTAGTGTTTATATATTTGCCTAAATATTTAGAAACCATTATGGATTTTAACTAGCTCTATCTATTTTGGTTGCAAATGTTAGAAAATAGAATTTAAATCCTATTATCTCTCAGTCAAACTTGGAACTATTCGGAAAGGATATTTCTATGCAAGAAGTGAAGGATGCATTGTTCGCTATGGGCCCTTTGAAAGCTCCAGATCCAGATGGTTTAAATCCTTTGTTCTACCAAGATTAATAGGATGTAGTGGGTCCTTCTATAGTTAAGCTTGTTCAGCAAATTTTTCCAAAACCCAGTCATGGTGAAGGAAATCATTGAAACTAATATTGTTCTCATTCCAAAAATTGATAACCATAAGACTATGAAAAATTTCAGACCAATTAGTCTTTGCAACATAGTATATAAGATTGTCAAAAAATTGCTTGCTACCAGATTGAAGAAGATTATATCTATAGTTGTGGCACCTAATCAGTGTAGTTTTGTACTAGGTCAACAGAGTACTGATAATATTATTGTTGCTCAAGAGATTATTCATTCTTTCAGGCAATGTAAAGGCAAGCGTGAGTTCATGGCTTTTAAAATTAATTTGAAAAAAGCTCATGATAGAGTGCGCTAGGAATTTGTGATTAAATGCTTAGAGGAATTAAATATTCCTTCTAATTTTATGGATTTGGTTTTGAAATGTATGTTTACTGCAACTATGCGAGTTTTGTAGAATGAAGAGAAAGGTCCCCAATTCATTCATACTAGAGGGATTAGGCAGGGTAACCCCCTTTCTCCTTACCTTTTCGTCTTAGGTATGGAGAAATTTGGCCATATGATACAAAATGAAGTGGAAAATGAAAACTGAATGCCCTTTTGACTGAAGAGGAATGGTGTTCCAGTGTCACATCTTTTCTTCGCAAATGATCTTCTTTTTATAGAAGCCACAATAGATCAAGTAAGTATGATAAAAGCTTATTTAGATGATTTTTGCTATATATATATCTAGTGAAAAAGTGAATACTACAAAATCCAAAAAAAATTTCTCTACTAATGTGAGTAGTGCTCAAGTGAAGAATATTAGTGACTTCATGAACTTTACTGCTACTACTGACTCTGATCTTGATAAATATCTAGGGATCCTGTTACATCATAGACGGGTATCAAAAGATACTTACCAATATGTGCTGAATAAAATGGATGGCAGATTGTCTTCTTGGAAAGCTAATACTTTGTTTATGGCAGCTAGACACACTTTAGTATCTTCAGTAGTAGCCTTTATTCCTAGTTACATGATGCAATCCGCACCTTTACCTATTCATATATGTAATGAGATTGATAAGAGATGTTGATAATTCATTTGGGGAGAGACAGATTCCTAAAAAAAATGCACTTAGTGGCTTGGGAAGATATTTATCAATGTAAGGAGGATGATGATCTTAGCTTGAGAAAGGCTCATCATCAAAATAGAGCTTTTATGATGAAGCTCAGATAGGGATTGATTAATAGAAGAGATGCTTTGTGGGTCAAGCTTATAAGAGAAAAATATTGTTATGGCAATGATATTATTCCCAAGGTTGTGGGTCGTAAGAATGGTTCTAGTATGTAGCGTGGCATTTAAGGAAACATAGGAGAGACTTTGAAAGGGGTAGTATGGCAAGAGGAGCATGGTTTATTTGTTAGATTCTAGAAGGATAGTTGGCTTCCTCATCATAAACCTCTCTTATATTATGCCTGTAAACTAGTTCCTGAGTCTTTATGTGAGGACAAGGTGGCCTAGTATGTCTCAGCGTCTAGTGGATGGTTGTAGGAGAAATTTAAAGAATATCTCCCTACTAGCATTCTCAATGCCATGAACAATGTGTGTTGTAGAGATGTAGATGATGAAATGAGATAGAAGTGGTCGACTAATGGTACAAAATTAGCTTACCTCAATCTGTGCCTAAGAAGGGAAACCTCCTGCAAGCAATTATAAAGGAAAGTATGGAAGGCACCTATTCCACAACATAACAAAACATTTTTATGGCTGTGCAATAGAGGAAGAATAATGACCAATTGTCTTCAAAAGCTAGGGGTCTCCAATCATCAATACATGTGATCACTGTGCTAATTATTGCAAAGATAGTCTTCATAGCCTGAGAGATTGTTTAGTGGCTAATGAATGTTGGAAAAGAATTGTTTCATTAGAGATGCAAGTAAATTTTATCTCTCATAATGATCATGTTGAATGGATTTCTTAGAATCTTTCCCAGGAAGCAATGTGAAAGGTTTTAGTTGGACTATATAGTTTGCTATTTTTTGTAGACAATTATGGCTGAGTAGAAACTTGAGAGTGTTTGAACATAAAGAGAAGGGGTTATATAATATTCTTGCATAGACTCAAGCAATGTTGAAGTAGTTTAACCCAAGTTTACTTGTAGATCATTTGAGTCATGACATTACTAAATGAAGTGCGCCAAATATTAGAGTCATAAAATATAATGTGGATGGAGCTTGTAGTGATAGTAGGAAAATGCAGGAAGTGGGGGTGTTGCTTATGACCATACAGGAAAAGTCCTTAGTAGATTTATGTATCACATTGGCCAAAGGAGTAGTATGGAAGCTCAGTTGTGGGCAATCTGTTAAGCACTCAAGAGAGCTTGGGATACTGGCTAGTGAAAGGTGGAGGTTGAATCTAATTGTACTAAGGCAATCGAAGCTTTAAGAGGTGTTAATTAAGACCTCCATCATGATTGTGATTTAATCATGGAAATTAAAAGCATATTATCTTGGGAATGGTGTGCTGGCGTGAAATGGTGTAATCGTGAGGTTAATACTGTTGTTGATAGACTAGCAAAGGAGGTCATGGATTGAAGAGATGGGGTGGTGTTTTTCCCAGACCCCCTTACATTTATTTCTAAGCTTTTATCTTATGATGTAAGGGTTTAGGACCATCTATTCTATTACCACTGAAAAAAGAGAATAGAATTTAAAAAAAAAATACTGGAAATACAACTCTTGATAAGTAGTGCCTATTATTTATAATTAAGGGAAAAATGTAGGTGCATGGTATCTTATATAAAAAATTTTACTTGGTTCTAATTAAATTAGTATGGATGAATTTTAAAATTTAAAATGATTAAAAGTATTATTAACAAATATTAATTAGTTAGAAGATAAATCTTGAATTTAAAAATACACACGTTTCAATATATAAGTAGTTAAAATTCATGAAGTAAATCATAAATTTATAATAACTATTTATGCTAATATTATTCAAATTTCCAAAGACATATTGACTAGTATTTCAAAGAGTCTATTTTGAATTTTGAAATTTAAATTTACTCATAATAATTATTTATGATATCAAGTGATTAGATTAGATTAGCAATTTAAATTTAATTTCCCTCAAACATTTATACTATGCCAATTATAAGTAGATGTGTTTAGCAACAATTTTATTCCACACCTCCAACTTCAATTAACTCATGTATCATCCATGATGGGATGATGGTGAGTATGTGTTGCAAGTAAGGTATTAAAATTATAATTCAGTTCATCATCATGTATTTATTTGTAACAAGTCTATCCTAATCTTTCACTATAAAATGTCATCTACATCTAGGTTTCACATTATTCACGCTATCAACCTTGCATAAAGGTAATAATATTATCTTTCAATTCATCATATATTTATATTACTAATGTTTATTTTGTCGTTCATTTATCTATTACAAGTCTACCCTAGTGTTTCATTTTCATTATGTCATTGGCACTATAGGTTTCATCTTTTTCATGCCATGAACCCTATAAGTCGAGGGTGACATAGCAAGGTTTGAGTGATTCATCTATAAAAGTACTAGGTCAAAATTTATCAAACAAATCAAATGATATTGAATTAGTATTTTAGATATTGACACAAGTTTTTGTGACCACGATTTTACACAAAAAAGTGATAGTTTTATTTGTCTATATTAGTTACGCATTTTTTTACAGGGTGATGATTTTTTGCAATTCATGAAACAATATGTTTGTTCATTGGCTGCTGCCGTAAATCTTTCTTAGCTTCTCCAATTTTCAAGTAACTTTTCTAATGTTTTCAAGGTGTCTTCTCTGTGATTCTCTATTTCAAAAGTCAAGTTTACTTATTAATCTTCAACTAGTTGGAGGTGATATTTTAAATATTAACAGATATATATTACAAGAGTAGTTGAAATATGTATAACTTTTAATATTTTTTTAATTTTGAAGATCAGGGAATAATGTAAATAATATTTTTTATTCGAATAACAATATTTTGTAATTTTATGAAAATAAAGATTTTATATATATACACCACACGTAAGGTTAGTTTTGGTATTCTTACTCGATTCTATAAAGTCCCTGCAATTCTATATTTCAGAAGTTAGGCTTTATAATTGATTTTAATTAAATTGGTTAAGAGGATTATGTGATTGATTAAAAAAAAATTATTCCAGGTATCTTGTTTTGATTTATTGTAATTACCTAAAATAATTGCATGATATCAAATATATCAATCTAAATATTTGTCTTACATAATTATACATGATTAAGATCTTATAATATTAAGATCAGGATTGAAATCTAAATATATCATGTAACCAATTAAGATTTTTGTTAGTATTTTGGATTTTTTTATTTGTATAACTTGATCTTAAATTTAATTATTGTTTTGATAAAATTTTTTTTAATAATAGAATCTAATTGTATTGGATTGTTTTCGATAACAACTAATTATTATATAAAATAATTAATTTTTTATTTTAAAAACTATTATGATTCTAATTTTCTTGAGAAATATTTTGTATATTCTAATTGTCATTCATGTTGGATTTAATATTAGTAAATATTGGATTTAAAATTCAAATGTGTAACTGAGATAAATTAAAGGCACAAAAATTATCATAGTTAGGTAAAATGATTTTTCTAAATCAATCATATATTCCACAAGTATTTGAAATTTTCATAACACTATAATTTGATTAGGAAGTGTTAATAATATCGATCCATGTATTCAATTATTTTGGATTGCCAGCTTAATGTACATAATAATAACAAGAAGACTTTAGTTTAAATTTTGAATTTTAATATAGACCCATTAAAAATTAATATATAGAAACTATATAAAGTTTCAAATTTTAATTCAAATTTTTCTACTACATAGGTATTATCCTAATTATAAAAAAATGGTATTAGCTGCTCACGAAAACAATGATATTAGCTACTATTTTATTTCAATTAAAATTGTTAGAATCATGAGTTTATAAAAACTTATGAGAAGAGAGATGCACTAAGAAAAATTTGATAACAAACAAATAAAATGTATTATAAACATATCATTCTAAATAAAATAGTCTATAAAAGTAGTAAAACAAAGAACATGATTATAAAAAAAATGGTTAAATGATGGCACTGAGAGGGACAATTATGACGCATGTTACAGAGAGGGACAACGCAACACGTTGTCTTGTTTTTCTTTTCTTGATATTTTTCGAATGATTTTGAATATTTTCACTCGTATAAGGTATCACATATTTTTGAGAGATTATTTTTATTTTAATTTAAAATTTATTAAATAATGTTTTAGTGAATTTGATTTATGAAAATTTGGGATCTCATTTTTATAAATTACAAATTTGATAATCTTTGTTGGGTTTAGACCTTTGATTATCTTGAACTTTGTCATTAATTGTAATCAGGTAAGGAGCTTTTATAACTTGTTAACGGATATTATAGCTTGCCATGTTGGTTTGTACTTGTCTCATCTTATTTTCATTCATGGCTAATTATATGTTATTGTTTCCTATGTTGAAGCAAGGAGGATTTACAAATATTAGTCATTGATGAATATGGTTACTCGACATATAAAACTTCTAATGTAATTTATAGGGAGAATTTTGATAACTTGATCTAAAAAATTAGAGTAAAATATTCTAATCACCCTTCTACTTTACCTTAATTACATAAACATCCCCTCTATTTTGAAAATATGCAATTTAGTTCAATCCATTAATTATGTTAGGAATATTTTAAAAAGATTCTAAAAATGTATTTTTAAATTGAAATTTGTATTAAAAAATTTTTATTTACTAATTTATTCTGCACCCTAATAAATCCTAAATTATATTATTTTGATAGTTACATCATTTCATTGGAAAAAACATGTTTACAAATTTTAAATTTAAATTATATAAAAATATCTTGAACTTATATCATTTTATGTTATGAGATGAACAAAAATAAGTTTCAAAAATTTGATAAAAATAAAATCATAATATTTTATAATAAGATAAAAATTAACAGATTATATAATATAATAAAAATTTGAAAATGTATTTATTATATTTTTTATTTATATGCAAAAATATTTTTTTGCAAATATAAATTTTTAGATCATTGTTTTATTAAAGAAGGGTATTTTGGTCAAATTTAAAGTTTAAAAGTTAAATTTAATGATCAACTAATAGTTGGATGAAAGTAAATGAAATTTCAAATATAAAAGAAAGGTTTATGCAACATATATTTAATTTTAAGGAAGATTTACATGAGTTTTCAAAACTAGGAGGTTTATCTAACTAAGGAATAATAAAAAAGTGGTTTGATTTGGTTCACATTTTTGTTTCTCAAAAAAAAAAGTGAATCAAATTGAATCAAATCTTATTATATTTATTTTATATATTTTTATAAATTTTTTTAACTTTTTTCTCAATCCTAAATTTAGTTATCTACTAATTGATGATTAAAAATATGTTACAATTATTTATATATTATCTATAACTTTTATGATATTTTTTAAGGATACTTGTCTATCATTAGTTAACTATTGCCTATGATTAGGAAAAATACCATTATATATGTTTGACAATAAAAAGTTATTGCTATTAGTATTTTTTTGCAAATTAGAGTAACTAACTTTGTTTTATATCTTTTTTTGTAAAAATTACACTCAAATGTCATCATAAATTCACAATAAGCAAACTTTGACCAAGTAACAATGAATTAAAATTATATAATTCAAAAGACGAAGGTGCGTATATATGCCACTTTGTTGTTAGTATTTTCATGCTGTTAAAAATATTTAGAGGAAAATAAAAAATCTTATTAACTATCAAGTGGCTATATAAACACACTCTACAAAAAAATAAAATAAATGACACACTCATACTAAGTATAAGTTATAAAAAAAGGAGGAAAAACAAATAAATATATTAAAATTTGATCCAAATTTTAACTAACTCGAACCAAAGTGAAAAAAAAAAACCAAACTAAACCAATTTTTCCAAAAATAAATCAGGTTTCAATTATAAATAAATTAATTAATTTGGTTTGCTCTAGTTTTTGTTTACAATTGAACTAAACCGGACTCATGAATACCCTAAATAGTAGTAATTATTAGTAGTATCATCAATATTCTTCTTTAAGAAATATATGTATTTGAAAAAGAGCTTAATATATTAATATAGTATATGCATTTTACCTTTTTAATTAGAGAATGCTAAATTGATATTATAAATGGGAGTGATTGGCGCAACGAAATATAGGGTAATAAATTTTAATGGGAGGATGTAATTAATATTAATGCTTGATATAAAAATGATGACTACTTGTATAGAATGTAAGCAAAAAATAAATTCTTAATGAAAATATTTAATTAATATTAATACTTAATAAAAAAATGATGATCGATTATGCAGAGTCTAACAATTTTTTTTTTTTTTTGTTTTCATGACCATGACCTCGGTCATAGTGTACATCGCTACGGGGTTGGTTGACGGGTGTTTCACCAATTCCCCAAGTTCCCAATCATGTGTTGCATTTCGAATGCTTCTCTCTTGGAAACATGCACAGACATGACATATCTATAATAGTAATTTCTTATTCAATGGATTAGTGGTGAATGTTCTCTTTGTACTTTAAACTTCCAATTTTTTACTCATTGTCGCCTTCAACTCTTGAACTGTGAGCTTTTACAATTTCATATCGCATCAGAAATTTATTATTGTCAGACTCTTAGCATAACTTTTTAAAATTATTATTATTATATTTTTAATTTATAAAATTATATTAATTCACTCTAAGATGTAAAGTCAAATAAACCGATAAGTTAATTAGTTAACTCTTTAAATTTATTATTTTTTTTATAATTTATAAAATCATGTTAATTTATTTATGAATTTAAATTAGATATAAATTTAGTTAAATTAGTTAAACTTATTGATTTTTTTACTGAATCAAGTGAGTTAAATATACATCTTGTATAACTCAATTTATAAAAGTGGTAAGATTTGGTTTAAAGAAAAACAAAATGCAAAAAACAAAAACTAATATTAATAAAAAAGAAAACAAAAAATCCAAAAATAAATTATCTTATTTTAAAATTTTTATGTTAAGTATGATAATTTGTCAACGTAGATAGAATTAATTTCAATAACTTATATTTAAAATATACTTAAATTAAATTATGATCATATTTTATACTTTAATTATATAATAATATATTTTTAATAATTATTTTATTAATGAAGGCAAACTTTTATAAATTTACTATTTGGATTTACATTTTTGTTATAAGTTTACTTAAATTAATGAGTTTGACAACTTTGATCATAATACTAAAATTCATCTTGCATTGTGAAACTTGTTGTGATCGAATATTGTAAGGATCATGGTTCATATTTGATAAAATTTTATTTTTATATTTTTAATAATTGTCACTCCCACAAAAGTAATTTTTTATGTGAAAAATTACATATTAAAAATTTTAAATTTAAATCATTAAATTAAAATTAATTTCAAATAGCCCAAGTCTCATCTCAATAATAAATAGCATGTACTCCAAAGCACACGTTTTTATTTTAGGTGTGGACCTATGAAAAATGGAGAAAGCACATGACTTTAGGCCTTAGGAATCTTGTCTCGGAGGACCCGTACCATGGAAAGCAATTGCAGAGCAACACGTCCGGAGGGGATTTTCAAGGTTACAGAAAATTCATTGACATCATTATATATAAAAATAATATCCTGAATTTCATTCTTATTAAGTTCTGAATATTCCTACTGACATGAACAATATTTAAACTTTTTTCTGCTTGAAAATTATATCTAAGATTTCTGATTTTTAAGTCATAACTTTGTGAATATATTTTAAAATTTAGAAATAAGTACCTAAATATTTGATGAGAATTTTACTATTAGTTCCTAAAATTAATTTTTATTTTTATAGCTTTTTCATACAAATATCATTATTTTCAATTTATATGAATAACATAACATTTTTATTATATATTTTGTACTTTAGGTACAATATTCGCATTCATGCCATGATATCGATCATTATTATTGATGATTACATTGATTCTATTTTATATCCTTGTTTATTTATCGCTGTCTAAGAAGACAAGTCCATTAAATCCATCAACTAATATGTATTGAGAATGTCAGTAAACTATCACAAGAATAAATTAACCACATTTATATCCTTAATAGGTGATAGAGTTTTCTGAGAAGTGATTTGTAAATATTAGTTGACATACTGACAAGAATCTCAATCACAAATTGATGATTATAATTAGAATTTAAATATTTTATTTATAATTAATAATTTTAAATTTATAATTATTTAAGTTAATATTTGCAACTTATTTTTTAAAAAACTTTGTCATGGATCTAACTTTCATTCTTTCAAACACATACTCCCTTTAGTCTTATTTGTATTTTCAACACCATGAAAATTAAAAAAAAATAATTTTTTCAAAATTCAATAAGTTTTTAACTTTATTTTCATTAAATATATATATATTTTAAAAATAAAATACTCAAATAATTAATAAAATTATCAATATTTAATAAGAGCAAAATGATAAAGAGAATAAAAAAAGAGAAAATGATAATAAAATCTCTTTAAAATATATAAATAATAATTTAATCATTCGAAATGCCATAATTCTCCTGAAATTTTTAGAGGCTTTTTTGTTATTAATAAATTTATATAAATTATCAAATTACTCTTGTTAACAATAAATGATTCATAATTTTTTTTATATTTATAATTTTTTTCTTTTATTCGCAACAATGTAATAACAAATCACAACTTCATATGTTACATTGTTTATTTGCTGTTGCATTATTGCGAATATAAGAAAGAAAGTTATAAATCATTTATTTTCAACAAGAATAATTTGATAATTTATATAAATTCATTAATAATAAAAAATTCTTTAAAGATTTTAAGAGAATTATAGCTCTTCAAGAGATTAAATTATCATTTATATATTTTAAATAAATTTTATTATCAATTTTCCTAAAAAAATCATAACTAAAACAAATATCTTTTAATTCAATCCAATATCCTAGGCTTCTAATCTAGACTAATTCAATCAACAACTTGCAAGCACTTTTTAAATGTTTAGTTAAGCTGGACCAATATCTACCCAGTTCATCCAAGGACTGAGGGACATGTTAACCAAAACATGCATTTTGTTCCTCCGGTAACCATGTAAACGGGAATATGATTAAAGGCGCGTGTGTATCTATTTGACTTTATTTTCACCGCTTGGCTTTCACCCCAAGTCAATTTAGTATTCTTATCAATCTCGTCATCAACCTGTGTGCCCTGAGAGACGCGTTCTGGAAACGTACTATTGCCAATATCCGACTCCGACGCCTTCATTTCTCCCTTGTTGAATTGGCACACCCTCAAGGATTCCCTTTTCTGAGCGACGGAGATTCTTCGGTCGCTCGCTTCTTCATTTCCAATTCTTCTCTCCCAATTTTTCCCTCTGGATTTCTTCTTGAAGATGCGTCGCGCTACATCCAAGAAAGTGGGTCAATCCAATTCTAATTCCTCCCCCGCCGATCTCTTCCGCTCTGGTAATTGATTTCTCCTACAGCTCTTTTCCCATAGAATCTCGTGTTTGGGGTCAAAACTTTTTTTTTTCCCTCCTTTCTTTTCCTAGGCAACCAGCCATGGTCGTTCTTTGGTCATTAGAAGGGATTTTCTCTAAGCTCTGATTAAGTATATTGTTTACTTCGTTAGTGTGTTTTGAATTTTTATGAACTATATTTGTTTGAAGTTGTTTTTCTTTATTTCTTGCCTAAGGGATTGATTGTATATCGATGCCTGCCAACGTTCTGATTGGTCGTTTTTCTTTTATTCATTTTCTTCTTTTGAAAGGTTCTTTTTTGTTCCCAGGTTATTATCTGAAAAGGGAATATAAATTAGCAAGATTTCTTCTACTAGCCTATGCTGTTGCCCTTCTTTTCTTCTGGAAAAAAAAAAATGCAACTTTGGCTTGAATTAAAGGATTTATGATTTAAGTCATCGAACTGCATAAGTTGGGGCTTTGTGCTTGTGATCGGTTCTTCCATGTGAAGTGCTAGATGCCCTCGATTTTCTTTTAGTTGCTTTTTTGGAATGAACTTGTGATCTGTTCTTCTTCCTTCCTATTTGTATATTTCAATAGATAGCCTGTCATTTTGTCTACAATAAAATGTTGTGTATATATTCAGCGTTTTCTGATTATTATCTACGAATCAGTCCTGAGTGAGGCATTATTTATTTTTTCAATGCTCATAATTAAACAAGCATTTTTTCCTCCTCAGCTTCAAGTAAAGCAAGTTCCAAAGAATCAGAACGGATTGACAGTCTATTCTATTCATATGCCAATGTTTCTTCTGGTTTGATTGAGTAAGTATGCTTCATCCGAGGATATGATGTCTTTCTGAGGATATTTATGGGCTATCATTATATATTTCTAATTATTTTATTCAATATTTATTTTTTTAATTCAAATTTAAGACATGGATATCTAGGCGAAAATGATTCTTTCTCATGTGGTTGCTATAATGGAACTGTTATGGGACACATGTGGCTAGGGGAGTTTCATCAGTGTGCCTGCCCCACTGATCTGGCTGAGGCTGTGTGTGATAAACATAATAGGTGTACTGAAGTACACTCGGGAGCTATTTCATATGAAGAAGGGATTTGCTAAATCCCATGTAATATTCGATATACGGAAATTCAGGATGTACTCTGTGTCAATCCCTGGAGAAAGACAGAGTCACCCTTCATGTTCAAGACACTTATAGGTTATCGCATACATTACCAATTACCAAATAATAGAAGAAATTTACATTTTAGGTCTGAAGTTCTCAGAGTAGATGCCTTCTAAAATGCTAGAGAGTAAGTTTAGAGTGCAACTAACTTTTTATCTTTGTACTAGGCAAATCAATTGATTTTGTCCCTTCTAAATTTTAAAGGGCAATCCATATTGTAGCTAATTATTAATTTTGGATACAGTCCAGAAGGAATTGAAACACTTTGTGCTGATTTGGAGGTGAATCATACTGATGTGAGGATCTTGATGCTTGCATGGTAAACTATTCTTACTTCTTAGTCTATTGATTCCTTGTTACCATATCTTTATCTTAAGTCTGTGTTTGGGAATTGATGGAGTCTTATGTGATAGGAAAATGAAAGCTGAGAAGCAAGGATATTTTAACTTGGTAAGGGGCAGTTTTTTTGTGTATATCAAATCTATTGTCCATATTTACATAACTTCTCCTTCCTCTTCTTCTTGTTGTTGATGTTGTATTTAAAATCAATTCACTTACCCTAACTATTTATAGGATGAGTGGAGGAGAGGCCTTAAAGCATTAAGGGCTGATACAATGAGTAAATTGAAGAAGTCCCTTCCTGATCTAGAAAAGGAGGTATAGTGATCAATTTTTTATGTTTTCTGATGATATTCTGGAAAATTGCATGATGTATTTGTTAATGTGCGATGATGGTATTAAACTGATGGCTATTGTTCTTTGACATGTAAAGGTCTTGCGGCCATCGAATCTTTCTGATTTCTATTCTTATGCATTCCGATATTGTTTAACAGGTAAAGTAAATGTGTTATGAAAGTTAATTTTAGGAATGTTTTTTCATTTTCCTTATTCTTTTTCACAATGTCTGTTCTCTAACTTCTAGTTTTTCAAATTTTGGCAGAAGAGAAGCAGAAAAGCATCGATATAGAGAGCATTTGTGAATTACTTACTCTTGTACTGGGTTCCCAATTTCCATCCCAAGTCAACTTATTTGTGGAATATTTAAAGGTGAGTGTTATTTTTACAATGTTTATTTGGATTTTTTATGGACATTATTTATACTCTCAGGTTTCTCATGCCCTGGTGATTGAAGGAGCTTAATCAAATTCAATTACTTTTCTCTTTTTAATCAGTTCAGTTCTGCTTTATCTATCTTTATATAGTTCTCTCAATTTTCCCGCACAGCTAAGCTTCATTGAATCTTGTTTGATGTTTAAGATATTTTTCCATGTCAATTAAAAGACAGTTGATGTTCCAAGAACTTCTGAATGTTATTGAATAACAGAAGGAAAACAGAGGAGTCCTTCCATACTCTCACAGTGGCAAATAGAATTTTTAACACTAGCTGTAACAAAAAACAGCTTTGGAAACAAAGCTTAGTGATGCGACACAGAATAACGGAACAAGATCTATGCAAGAACTTAGAACATCCCGTTACTACTGGTGAGGGTTTATTATTTTTCTTCCATAAACATTACAAGGTCTTGGCCCAACAGATTTGGGTCCATCTATACCCACCCAAACAAGTTTCACCTCTTCCTTAAGGTCTAAACAGGAAGTTTGGACTACTTACTTCTTTTCAATGGAGCCTTGTGCTTGTTTCACAAAAGAACCAAAACAAGCATGTTTGCCACCTATTATGAGAAGTGAGTACTAATAACAATAGCGCAGACAATGCAAGGTCTCAATTCTTAACGCAAAACTAAAAATTTCCCCTAGATGCCACTATATCATAGCCATCATCCAAAGACACTCATTCAGTGCCTGCTGTATGCCCCCAAATCTTAATGCAAACTCTTCAAAGATGAGCCCAATTTGCTAAGTAATTGGGCCACCCTTTCAGCTGAGTAATGAACTTGGGTTGGCTGAATTTGCCAAGTAATTGGCCCACCCTTCTGCTGTAATTAAGCCCATGGTTTCCTTCCCAATTCAGCTTTGGGCTTCTATCCAGTCTGACCTCTATGACTCAATCCAAGATCCCTTCACTCTTTTCTTTGCTCATATCATCTTCTTCCTCTTTTGCCTTCATTGACAACAGAGGTAGTTGCTGGCTCCTATCTTTTTAATTTGCTCAAAACTTTGCATCCTGACAGCAAAAGACCAGTTTTCATCTATTGTCTGTTTTGATGTCTGGCAGGTGATGAGTTTCCTTCACATTGCTTGATTTCTCTGCAGCGAACAACATCATCGTTCACTTCTAGGTTCAAATGCTTCACCAATCTCTGATTTCTTCTCTTCTGTACTCTCTTTTGAATGCTTCTCTGTAACCACCCTCTTCAACTCTGATCTATCTTCTTTGATTGCAATCTCAGTTTACTGCCACTTCATCCACCTCTGCTAAAATGCAATATAGAATGACAAACTAAGAGCTAAGAACTCAAAAAAGCCCCTAGCTTTCAAGGGGCTAGAGACTCTCATTCTGGGATGAAATCTCACCTGCCCTATCTACTCAGCTCCCGCCACATATATCATGCTGTTTTCTCAGTAATTTCTCCACTCCTCACTTACCCTGCGTAGCATGTGAGAGTTAGTTAGACTTGGGACACCCATCTCTGGTTCCTTTTCTCTGGTTTCTTTTTATTCTTTTAACCGCTGACGTTACAGGGTCTTGGCCAAACAATTTTGGGTCCACTAGATTAGCAAACCAGAAGACCTTTATGTTTTGTATTATCAGCATGGTTGTCACATTCTTGTCCTTTTTTTCTTCATATTTTTTTCATCTTGAAGTGAGATATTAAACAAGAGGAATAAGTAAATTGCACAAACTCTTTGGTTTTATCCTTCTTGGTGGATGCCTCCTTTAATACTGTAGCCAGTTAGACTCTGGTTAAAATGAAAAAGAAAAGGATAAATATGTTAAAGGTTCTTACATACTTGTATTACTGCAGACTCAGAGTGATTACAAGGTCATAAACATGGATCAATGGATGGGATTTTTCCGGTTTTGCAATGAGGTACTCTCTCCTTTTGCGTCACAAGATTTTTGGTTGATAGTTATCCAGTAGGGAGATCTCCGTTCACCTTTTGCTGTGACACCAATGTCAGATTTTCATCTTTTAGCTTTCTATGTACTCTCTTACTACCTATTTTTGCACTTGTTGACACACCACTTGTTGCTCTACTAGGAAACACATAAGATCTGTGGAAGTCAAAATCATGATAAAATGGCTATTAATTACCTTTAACAATTACAATTTACAAAGATATAATCATATTCAATGTTTTTTAGATTGCAGTGTTGAGGGGAAACTTCTCAGTCTAAGATTAATAACTGGAGGTCACATAATTCAATGTTGAGAGTTGATGAACATAGTGAATGGGAGAAGCTATTGGTTTTGGTTTTAATGATTAAAGAGTGATTAGGCCTACTTTCAATATCTGGCCATTTACCACAATTGCATATGTTTGGCTGCAGACATTTAAAAATTTGTATATGTAACCCGTGGGCACAAAGTCACTTATCGGTAAGTATTGGTGATTTGCAAGACTTCTGAAACGAAGATGAGAGCTAAACAGATTGTACTATATAAATGTTGGTAATTAACGACTGAGTGATGATAACCTTTGTCTTGAAAGAATATTATGGTTCTGTTTCTGCTTTCATGGAGAAAGTCTAAGGAGTTGTTTGGTTGCTAGAGATGATGTGAATGGAATGGATTAAAATCTAAGAACAAAAATGAATTAAATTATCCAATCCCTTATGGTAAACATGGAAAAACTCAGTATATATGCCCCAAATGTGAGAATCACCACACCCACCACAACCTCAACAATCATGACTCCCAATCTTATGAACTAAATTTCTCTTCTCTCCTCATGAACATGATTGACTTATCTCCTCTCCACATCTTGATCATTGTATTTTTATCTTTATTTTTTTTTATCCATTCCATTTCTTTGCAGCAACCAAACGGACCCTCATTTTCTACTTCTTGTAGCAAAAAGAAATGCTTCCACCACTGCCTAGAAGCAATCTAATTTTTTTGTATTTGCAAAAGCTTGTCCAAACCCTTCATTTCCTCAAATGAAGTTTTTTTCTTTTTAAAAAAAGAGAGATAATAAGCAAGATTTCCCCTTCACAAAAGTAATGCAAAACAGGGAGGAGATTAATTAATGTAATGTCTTACAAGTTAAGAGAAGTAATGGGCTGGAGTTAAAAGAGGACACGGGGAAAATAAATTTGTTAGTTGGTGGTGGAGCAGAAACTAGAAACTCTCGGTAGTTTTTCCCATGTTATTCAATTATTGCTATTATTAAGCAAGCAATGTCGTATGGCTTTTGTGGATGTGTTCTTTCTTGTTTGTTTTTATTCGAAGTCTGCCTCTGACAGATTCCTTTTTTTCCAACAGATAAGCTTCCCAGACCTGAGCAACTACAATCCAGAACATGCATGGCCCTTGGTCCTGGACAATTTTGTTGAATGGGTGAGAGAAAAGCAAAAGTAACATGATTCTCTGCAGAGAACCGCTATAATTGATGATAAGGTTAAATGAATCTGTCTTTTTACCCCTCTGAAGAAGACATCACTCTTTACTATATCCTTCTCTAAATCTGGGGGGAAAAATCTTGTTACAGCCGTCCCCCTGGAATGCCACTCCAAGATTGTTCCTTCTACATCGGACTGCCAACTTTGTTCTGATTCATTTGTTGGCACTACTTCCATATAAACAAAGAGAAAACTGTCAGATCACCTAAAACAGATATACATGCATGCCCATGTGGCTCATTCTATTCTCTTTTTTCTTCTGCTGGCTCATCTTCTTGTTGGCCATTTTTTTAATTATGAATTATTGTTTGTTTGGTCCCTTTCAAACCACCTTTTTTAATACCATATGTGTCGTTGGGATCGGATCCTGATAGTTCTTACATGCTTTTACTTGTTGCTAATACAGTTTATACCACCATTCTTGAAAAGCTGATGTAGATCATTCGTTTTAATTTATTTTTCAATTTCTCAAATTCAAATCTGTGCTACTCTTACAACTCGATACTGTCATTTGCATGTTATATACAACTCTGTTGACACAATGACATAAACAGTCTGATAGGGCAAAAGATACTGAAATTATATGTTATTGGCTCTGCCTATTGAACTGAAAATTCTCAACTCCTCAACTGAGAAAGATTATTTAAGAATGGAAGGTTAATTTAATAAAAGACGAAGAAGAAGCAGCGGCAGCAGGGAAGATTAAATTTCTTCAACGAGAATAATAATAAAATAATCTGAATATTTATTTATGTACATACCTTCACGCTCACCTTAATCTGACAGTGATGAGGCGGAAAACATTAAGCAACCTTTGCATTGTACAGTGCGTAGTGGAGATTACTTCGTAATGGACTTGAAGTAAATTGTAAGTTGACTAGCTTATAAGGTATCAACTATGTGGCCTGTCACTGTCAGGTATACTATTTTGGAGTTTGAAAGTCATATAGCAGATGGAGGTTTAACCTACCGACCGTAACAATGAAATGATTGTGTGCTTTTTTTTTTTTTAGTATTTCAGAAAATGACTCTTGTAAGGATTTAATTTCAAATCAAAACCACTAAAATCTGAAAATACATTGCAAGAGCAAGGGGTTTAATTGAAAATATGTTGTGATATGAAATAATCAAAATGTCCTCCATTTATTTTAACAATTTAGTTTAGGATTTAGTAAGTATATTTCATATTTTATCAAGCCAACGAGATTGAATTTATAAGAAATATTGTTGACAAGTTTTTCTAGTTCCACTAAAAAAGCATGTGCGTATTTTAAAAATGACAAATTAGAATTTTAACAAATTCACTTTATATATTTAAAAAAAATGAAAGGCATTTTAGTCTTTTTCTATTAAAATATATTTTCAATTCAATCTATTTTCAAAATCTATTAGTCTTGATTTGAAATTAAACCCTACAAGAGTCCTTTACTAAAATTCTCCTCTCTTTTTCCCCACAACATACAATGGATATTGCATGAGAAGAGTAAAAAACTAATTAGTAGGCATATCAACCAACAAATAAATGCAACCAAAGGAAAAGAATATACTGTGCTTGGATGGAACTACACAATTAGGTCTTGACCTTGCAAGCAAGCTAGTCAACCCATGAATTAACATATCTGAATACGTGATCATATCTTATCATGAAAAGTCACCATATGGTAATCTCACGAAAATCTTGTTCCTTTTGGTCGTTTTGGATCATTAAATGGTAATGGAATGACAATAGGTAGGTACAAATGAAGGAGATTATGTTTTCTGAGTAGGATGGTCCTGCGCCAAAAACAAAGGACACTTATTAAATACTTCACTTGTATCTTTCTCCCTCGCTGAGGGACCATTCTAAATTAAGAAAGAATATGCACTGTTTGCAAACTTGGATTGATCTAAATGGGGTTTATCAATGGATTGATAGATTGGCCACTGATTGACTGAACAAATCGATCACTTTATGAGTTAGGTTTTAACTCAATCTCAACTGGTGGGATGAATGAGTTAACTTAGGTCTACTGACAACTAGTTGTGTTATTAATACAGTTTAGTTTGATTGTATTGTCAATGCAATTTAATTCAATTGTCAATGAACCTTGCAATAATCAATTTTTTTATGTAGAACATGATTGTAATTCTCCTTTTTTTCCCTTCCCCTTGGGAATTGTGAACCTAAATCAACTCTAAATCTCTTAATCAATATTTTTAATGTTATTGTATTTTATTATTTTCAAAAATTTATAATTAATATTTGTACAAGACATGCATGTGATTTTATGAATGAACATTCCACTAACTTGAGAATCAATAACTTTTTTACTTATATATTAATTTCTTTAATAGTCAAATATGAATATTTTTGTGTATTATGATTAAATTATATTATTTTTGTCAGGTCTAATATCATGTTGATTTCAATTAGACTATCAACTCTTGAACTATTGCTTCAACTCGTTTCAAAGGTTAATTTCGTTTTCAGTATTTTAAGAATATGAGGGTAAAAGAGAAAAATAAAAACATAAAATCACTTGATGGGCTAAACGGTGCTAGTCATCGATAAGGTAATTTTCGGCCAAAAAAATAACAAGGGTATATTTTTTTTTAATACCAGAAAAAATCTGAGGCGGACAAAATCGAACCTGAGGCAAAGCTAAAAGCCTAAAACATAAAAAGTCTCCAATAAAATAATGACAAGGAAAACGTGATTTTCCACATTTGTCCCTGTTGCAGAGGATAGTCAAAAGTAGTTGAACTATATTGTCTGACTTTGTTGACTATAATAGCATCCTTGGTGGCGAAAGGGGAAACATTCAAACATCTCCAAAGCCGCTCCTTTTTTGTTTTCATAACAAAATTAATTAATTACAGTGATGGACTATTAAAGGAAAAATGGAATCATGATCATACATATTTTTAGTGACCTCGTAGGAATAAGTGGATAAATCAAGTATATCATCACTTCATGATTATATTTTTTTTAGAAAATTATAATCTAAAATTCAAGTTAACTATATTTATGTTAAAAAAATTTAAATTAGTTTACTAAAATATCTATATTAATATTTTTTGGGTAAAAAAGTTTATATTAACACTAGAATCTATACTCCATCCTTTTTTTTTAAATAACAAGGGAAGAAACTGAGCAATAATAATGTCATGTTGTAACACATTAACTAAATCAATTGAAGGAGAAAAAAAAGGGGGGGTGAAAACCAACAACACAAGATAGAGCTTTGGCAAACACATCGGCAGTTGAGATTTTATAGACTACCACACTCTAATTGTGACTTAGTAGAGCTTGAATCTCATAAACAACATCCATATTTGGGTAAGAAGAGGAGTTTCTACCACTAAGTAACTTTGAAGTTTCAAAGTAATCAGATTTTAGAATCAACTATCGATATTCAAGATTCTAGGCAAATTTTAGGCCCCACATGCAAGTCAAGAGTTTAGCAATTAATAGGTCATCATCATTTATTTTAAACATGAAATCAGTTTTAAACTCACCACTCAAGTTATGAAATAAACTACCACAACCTGCAATGTTTTAAACCACAAAAAATACACCATCTACATTTAACTTAAGTCAATTATTGGTGGAATATATCTAGGTGCCTCTATGCATAGGAACATCTTTTTGCCTCTACACAATACCTTAAGTCAATCAGCTTAAGACAATTTTTAAAAGTATTAATAATAGCCAAAGTCTATGCATCAATGGCAAAGTTAGAGGTAGTTTTGCCTTGGAATAAGTTCTTGTTCTACCTTGATCTCCTGCGAACACCATTATCCCTCCTTGAGGTTCGCATGCTCCCTTTGATCTACTTTTGAATGCTCGCCTCAAAATATGACCTTTTATATTGATGGGGAAGGATCTCCATTCAAAAGTACTTTGTGGTAGGGGAATTGTGGAGTACATGGATGGTTTCCTCAATAGCATCCTTTCGCACCTTGAACCGATCATAGACTTTGGTGTGTTGAACTAGAGAGTCATAAGTAGTTTTGCCCGAAAATTGATTATTCTTACTCCACTTTCATAAAGCATTCCTATTTTCAGCACTCATCGCCGTCCCTGACTTAACATTCTCCCAAGAAGACTTGATCCCCAACCAAATGTTAGAACCTAATCGCTTCTTTTCAATATTAGGAAGGATGTCTGAACCACATTTGTATTTGATTCAAAGTACTTGGACCCAAGATTAGCCTTGTGTTTAATGAGCCCCTACCCTAGCTTCATGTGAAAAGCCGAGTCTCGTTCCTATACATGTTTGATGTAAGGCAAATTTTTGAAAAGTTTTTAAGTCTTTATTATAAGGCAAAGTCAAAGTAATTAATATTTTTTAATTTTACTCCTTGTTTATTTATTATAGTTTGAATTCCTATATTATAATTTATTATGATTATTAATTGTAAAGAATGACAAAATTGTAACATTGCATATTTTTTAATAATTTTAAAAAATATAACTATCATTTTTTAATGAGTACAAAGTTAATTAAGTTTGTCTTATATTAATGACTAAGAGAAATATATTAATTTTCACCAAATAAAGGATTATATTAATATTTGAATCCTATGTGAAGTGGTGGCTCGTTTTAAATTTTGAGCAAAACACTATCCCAATTTAGTTAAAATTAAATTAAAAACTTTAAAGTTAAAATATTAGATATAGTATATGATTTTTTTTTGGGGCCAACGATATAGTATATAAATATATAATTACCCGATTTATACTACCGACAAAGTGATCGCTTTAATGTGGATTCGAAATAATATCAGAACATGCTTCACCATTAAGGTCATATGGTCATTTCATTGAAGAACACGTCAGAATGGCCCTTTGTGCGTAGTATATGACGTGTCTGTCGGGGGTACTACTTTAACGTGTCTACTGCGAAACACGAGGATCGAATACAGTACAATTTTTTAAACTTAGTTACAAGATCTAAAAATTGAAAGAGAATTACATGCAAATCACATTTAAGATAATTAATTACTTTAAAATCTATTGATAATTGAATTTAGAATTCGCAGGTCCCTTGACAATCAAACTTAAGAGTCCTAAATTCAATTGTCAAAGTAATTAATTTTCTTGAATAAAATCTTAAAATTATTCTTTCAAAAAAATCATAGTAAAACTCTTTCAGGTATCGCATACATATTTGGGGTTCTTAGTGAAAATTTAAATTGGTGTATAACTCCAAAAAGGCTATATCTTTACAAAGAGACAAAAAAGGTTTTATCCAAACTATATCTATTTTTATAAAATATAACGTCAATTAAATCATATTATTCCTAAGTCATTAACATTATATCTTATTTTAAAATTAATTCAGTACAAGAAAAAATGTATCTAATTCTACAAATAATTATTTTTCTATTCGAATTTGTTTTGTAAAATAATGGCTTTTATAACTTCACATTTTATGGTTTAGCGGTTAAAAATTGAATTTTAATTGTAACATCTTAACAACCGGCCTTTTATCGTATTTATTGCGATTAATTTTTCTAATTTGAAAGGGGCTTTTTTTATAAATTGGATTTGGATGAAAGCAACTTATGGTTAGTAAATAGTAGGCTAATGGCAGCAACCTAATGCTTCAAAATTGCTTTATTTGCTTGGTATCATTATCATTACATATTAATCTATACTTTTAAAAATTATAAAATCTACATGATCAAATCCCATATTACTACACGAAATTTGAAAATCCGTAAAAAAGAAAAAAAAGCAATATGGTATATGATCTCCGGGATTCCTGCCAAGTTTTCCGACATAGAAGCCTTATAAGCTGCTAATTGGGTGACAAGAATGAACAACATTCACAAATTCAAATTAAAAAAACTAATAATAGGTTAATGTTCCTTCTTTAATTGTAAATTTGAAAATGAAGAGGCACCAAAAAAAAAAAAACAAAGAAAGAAATTAATGTTTCAGAATTGACTTCACAGATCAAGAAGACGCAGAAGAACCAATTATCAACGGTGAAGAAGGAGGAAGAGGACGTCTGGTTCTACTCCTTCCCCTACGCAATCTGGAACCAGATGCCGGCGACGATGTTGCCGATGATGTTGAATTCGAAACAGTCACTTTATCAGTACTCGTCTCACTCGTTAATGCTTGCTTCTCTCCTTCACCACAACAGTGCTTGTCGTCTATTCTGTGATGCCTCACTCTCGTCGAATTCAAGGTCACCGGAAGCACACAGTTGCACAAAAACCCTGCATCTCAGTTCATCACCGAAATCAATTCCATTATCTCCACCTACAAATCATCCATTCAGTAAACGAAATCTGACACTGAACATGAACAATACCGATTCTCGCAAGACGATTCACCCAATTGGGAATCGGATTTCCGGTGAGTCTGATACAAGCATCGTTGCAGAAATGGTTGCAGTTCTTGGTGATGAGATTATATGCATTTCCTTTGTACTCGCCGGCGAGCTCTTCCATCACGCACCTGACCTCCTCCGCTCCCATATCCGTCTTTCCGACCAGTATCGTCTTCCGGAACGCGAACCCATCGCATCGTCTCGGCTCGGCTTCGAAAATCCCCGTCGTCGAGTACTCGTGAGCTCCGAATGCGTATTCTACTCCGTGAACTACACTCAAATAGCAATTCCGAAACCCTATTAACTTCCTGAGAAATTACAGATCTGAAAATTGAAATTCAAACTGAGAGGGATTTGAGTTCGAAGACTAACCTTGAACGCCGGAATGGTACACCCCGAGGCCGAACCAGTACGCGTAGCCGTTAATGGGAGTCAGATCGTACACATTGAGGTACACCGGCACCGATCCTGAACTGCGTCTCCGGGAACCCCTTCTGCACAGCATTTTACGGCGTCGTTTTCTTGGGCTACTTCGACTTCATTTCAGTAAGAAGTTTCACTGATCTATCACACAGCTTTTGGAAAAGAGAGACAAGGCGCAAGTTGCTTTCGCTAAAAAGAAATTAAAATTATATATATAAATATATATATTCGCTCGATTTGGTTTCTGAATTTCGAATTTCGAAATCACAAGGAAGAGAATAAGAAGCTTCTGATAATGGGTTCCACCGGCGGCAAGTGGTGCCGCACCGTCTCTGTTATTTTCGGAGCGCGATGAGCATATATAAAATCCGTGTTTGTACATGAATGGCCTCGTAGTTCGATCGAATTCACCAGAATGCCCCCATATTAGCTGGTCTCTTTCTCTGAAATCTCAAATGAACAAAGCTCTTTGTAATTTTTAAAATGAAAAAAATTAGTACTCGTTAAAAAATATAAAATATTTTTTAAAAAATTAAATATTAAAAATATAAAATATTTTTAATTTTTTAAAATATAATAATTATTTTTTTAAAAATATTTCTATTAATAATAATTTTATATTTATTATAAGTGTTTAATAAATATAAATATAAAAAAATAAAATTAATTTAAAAATAGATAGCAATTTTATTTATTGAGGTAAGATTTAATTAAAAATATTTTATATTTTCAAACGAAGAAAGTAATATTTTGGGACCTTGTAAAAAATGAATGACAATTAAGAATTATTTTTCACTGAGTTTAGCGAGCTCCAATATTTTTAAATTAATAATATTCTTGACAATCATTGTTCTTCGTGCACTGTAAGGTCCCGTAAAGTCATTTATTTTCTCCGTTATAAAAAGTTTTATAAAATATTTTTTATTCTTAAATATAAGATATTCTTAATATATTTTTTAATGAAAAATCATTATATTTTTATTAAATTATTTAATATAAATATTTTTATTAATTTATTTTAAAAAATTATTTTTTATTTACAATAATTAAAGATAAAATTAAAATATTATTATGTTTTTAATTAAATAATTAATTTTTATTAATTTATATAATTTAATTAAAAATATTTTATATATAACGACGGAAGAAGAACTTTATAAATGCAAGATCTAATTTTTGGAGGGAAGAAAAGGGATTAAGAGTTTCCTTGGGGCAGAGGAAGTAACGCTTGCTATAATAATGGCGGAGGGTGGGGATTTCTTAATTTATATCTATATATATATATATATATATATTAAATTAAGGAGGAAGATGCGACTAGTGGGTGTGTGTGTGTGTATCATTTAAAAGGAAAATAATGATGAATGACATGGCCTTAGATCCCATAATGAAGGATGGTGGTGTGATTAATCTAATTTAGCCTTTGAGATTAGAGAATAGGAATTGTGATTATGAGAGTGATGCGTGCGATATCAAGAATAGTTCTAAGTCGTAGTCTATGATCGTGATAGTCTTCCGCACAATGACACAAAGTCAAGCGATGATACAAGAATTAGAAAGTGACTGACTTTGACCCTTAGAAAAAGCTCTTGTTAAGGTTTTTTTTTTTTAGTTTAAAAAAATTAAATGAATTGAATTTCCAAGACTTATCAAAATCTAAACATATTTTTAAATTTAAAAATAATTAATACAAATGTTTATAAATAATATATCAATAAAATTGTCACATCGATAACAGTTAACATGACTTGAATTTATGATTTTATGAGTCACGACTAAATTCTCACCAAAAAATTTAGATAAGCAAATTTAGGCCTACTTGTTGTGTGGTGTGGTTCATGTGTGATTAGTGATAACCTCACGTGGGCTTCAATAATATTCACGAAATAATATTCCTTCCTAAATCATCTATGGCTGATTGGTCAAAGTTTTAATGTGGTTCAAAGTTCAAGGATGTTACGCTATTATTATTATTTGGTCCGAAATGGAATTCTTTCGTTACACCCAGTTCTGGGTGAAGTTTTAATTGCGTTTGCGTGACCAAGGGTCTGTAAAAAAAGAGTTTCTTTCTTTCTTTTTACCCGATTATATTAAATAGTTTTATATATATATATATATGTATATATAATAAGATGAAAAAAAGAGTTTCTTTCTTTCTTTTTACCCGATTATATTAAATAGTTTTATATATATATATAATAAGATGAACTAAAACGAATTTACATAAAAATCCAATTGATCTAGATGACTAGATAAGTTAGGCTTGGCATTACACACAAGCATACGGACACGAGACAGAAAAAGAAAAAGGAAAAGTAAAAGAAAAGGCACAACACACGGACCAATATAAAACACATGCAGGTTCTGTTATGTGCTTTATTTACATTTACATATACATACATACATGTATGTATATATATATATATAAACAGCTACGAAAATAAAAAAGGAGAAAACAAAAACAAGCACAAATATAATAGATTGAAACTTCAATCTCGGACTTTGTAGATAATGATGCAGCTCAAAGTTGGCAAAGAAATTGGGAGAATGACATACAGGTTTTAAGGAGATCAATCAATTTAAATTAAATATCAATTAATTTTAAAGTATTAAACTTTAAAGATTTATAAATTTGACCCTTAATTTTATAATTTTACTGTGATAAATTTACAATTTATTTTTTAAATTTTAATGTGATTGAAGAATAAATAAATTTATCTTTCTCGTTAAAATTTGAAACATAAATTATAAATTCATCACAATAAAATTATAAAATTGAGAATCAAATTTATAAATTTTTAAAATTTTACATTCTAAAATTAGTTGAGATTTAATTTAAATTAATTAATCTCCTTAAAACTTATATGTTATTCTCCCAAAAAAATTTCACTTTGGCTGCAAAATAGAATCTAACAACCTCGACTTTACGATGACAAAATTGAATTATTTGTTAGTTTATAATATGAAAAAAGTTGAATTTTAGAACTTGTGTGAAACTATTTTTTTTATTGTTTTGAGAACTGGTATTTTGTAAAATATATTTTGAGAATAAGAAATAATAAAAATATATGTTTTTCTCATTTCTTCTTATTTTTCAAAATATTTAAAAGTTGTTTTTATTTTTCAAAATATATATATAAAAGGTTTTGTAGAATATTTTTTATCCCTAAATATAAGAAGTTGTTAGTATATTTTTTAATAAATAGACTATTAAACCCTTATTAAATTAAAAAGAAAAAAAGATAAGTATTCTCATTAATTTACTTTAAAAAAAATTATTTTTATTTACAATAATCAAGGGCAAAATTAAAATATTGTTATACTTTTAATTAAATAACTAACTTTTATTAATTTGCATGATTCAGTAAAAAACATCCTACATATAGGGATAGGTGAATAGACTTTTTTTATTCTTTTATTTTAGAGAATAAAAAATTGTTTCTAGAATAGGTTGTCAAACATGCCATTAATTGCTTCTATTTTAGTTCTATCATTTAATTATAAAGAATTGCAGTACTCTCCTTGTTTCTATTTATATCTATTTATAGAAGAAACTATTACTTTTTACTTATTTTTTTATATAATCAAAATCACATTTTTTAATAAATATTTATTACACATTTTTTAAATAACCTCTCGTAATTTATATTAATAAAAAATAATTAATGCATACTTATGTTAATTAACATAGATCATTTTAATTTAATTTTTTTATTTTTAAATATAATTATTATGATTAACTAATTTTATTAAACTGTATAATATAATTTATATATATATATAGAAATGAAAGAAGTACTTTTCAATGGATCCATTCTTATAACCATACATCATTACATTGAATGCATGATGCACGCCAGCAATATGAACCATAAAAATGTTGCACAGTTAATAATTTAATTTAATGCAGCTCGTTATACGTTTATTAGTATATTATATATAAATATATAAATACTTAGATAGATAGTATAATATTTAAATTGATAAAAGAAAAGATAGTTATAATATTTAAAAATATCATTTGTATTTTATGTTATGATTTTTAAGATAGTAAAATTTACATATAAAAGGATAAAGAGAAAATTAATCTTCAAATTCTTCTAGTTTTCTCAATTTTGAATCAGGCTTATGTAATTTATTGAAAAATTATAAATGGATGACTACTTTTTTAGAAAATAAAATAACTTTTAAAATTTATAAAAAAAATTGATTTAATATTTTTTTCCAAAAAAAGACTATTTGATTTAATGGAATTTTTACATTTTTATTTTTTTATGAAAATTCTATATGTATAAAATATATTTAAAGGAGATAAATTAATTATATTATATAAATTGTAAATCATAAAAATTAGGTAATAAATTCTAAAATTATATAATATTTTAATAAAAATTCAAAAAACTTTAATTTAATTTTTAAAGGTAAACATTCAAGGATCTTAACTCTTAGATATTAGCATATTTAATCAATCAAAATATAATATTTTAATTAAAATAAAATAAACTACATGAAATCAATTAAAAATTGAGAAAAACTTGATTAATTTCCTTTTCCTAACTAATTTCCTATCTATTTTTTCGGTCCGCAGAATAAGGAGTTTTCCAAGCCACTCAACTAATTAATTGATGCATTAGTTCAATGCTTGGACATTAATGGAATCCATTATTAATAAATTCATATCTTTTGAAGATGAAAACATTCATCCATAATGATAAAAATAACTATTAAATTAAAACAAAAATAATATACTATAGTTAATAAAAGGGTTAATGAGCAAATAAGACCCTAAACTATTGCTCAAAAATCGCTCTAAACTCTAAACTCTAAACTCTTAAAATATATAAAATAAATCTAAATTTTTAAAATTATAGTAAAATAAACCTTGATCGTTAACTTTTTTTAACACCGTTACTATCTATGCTGGTATAGTAATAGTCAGAGTTAAATTCATAGAAAAATAAACCTTGAATAGTACTTGTATAGACAGTAACAGTGTTAAAAAAGTTAACAATCGAAATTTATTTTATTATGAATTTAAAAGTTTATGATTTATTTTGTATATTTTAAGAGTTAGGGTTCAGGATGATTTTTGAGTAATAATTCAGAATCCTATTTGCTCATTAACCCTTAAGAAAACCATGAATACTCTAATATATATATATATATATATATATCTTGCTTATTTGTTCGTTATTCTTTACATGTTAATGGTTATTAGATATAAATATGAGAAAATCATAGTTTAGAAACATGAATTAAATTGTTAAAAAGTAAAAATGTGATTCATTCATTTAATTCTACTAGTTTTGATCGGTTCAAGATAGACTCGACTATTTCCTAACTTGATCTGTCTCTAATTCCTAACTTGATGTCACATTACGTTCTATGATCTATCCCAAAATAACAGTTGCAGCACTCCTACACTGTGAAAAGTGAATAACTATTCCTCTTCCCGCGAAACAATTATGTGTAGACAACCACAGACGACAAGGGAGCAGAGGCAAATGTTAGTTGAGTTTTTGTCACCTCAATATTCTCAATGAATTATCCATTATATATATATATATATATGAATGAAATATCATTTTTTGCATATAATATTTTCTTTTTTTTCGTTTTAAATTTTAACTAATAAGAAAAAACTATATTTAAAAGATAGTCTTAGTTTAGGATCAAAACGTTGTATAAGCTTCAAGTTGATTAACTCATTTAAACAAAATAAAGGAAAAATTGTTTTCTTTGCATTAGGATTATATTCTACCGAACCTTTCGTTTGGATATGGTTGTAATTGGGGGAAAAAATTGTTTATATTTTTTTGATAACTTTCTCTCTTAATATATATATATATATATATATATGTTTTCCCCTTATCCAACGCAATCGTCATTGTCTAGATATTTTCATCCCACACTTTGGCCATATAAATTACATTCATTCTTTCTCCCAGGGTAAGTACTAGTTAACCCAACATGTTGGAATGTTACTGCAAGTTATTTACTATTTAATATTTAATAGCCACTCTAGTCTATTTTTTTCACTTGAATGATATAATCTAGATCAACTAAAATAAGAGAGATCAGGGTTCAGATCCTCCTACTATAATAAAAATTTTGGGAAAGCTATTTTAATTGTAACTGACAATGCTCAAATTTATCCTAGTCCAATAGTTATATAAAAATAAATTTTTATAAAATGAAATTAAGACTATTTTAAAAAAGAGATTTGATAGGTGTATACATATACATATACATATACATATATAGGATCGGTGAAAATAAAATATATTATAACGAACAAACACTGCTCAACACAAGCCCAACTCTGGCTACAAAGCAATAGCCCAACAAATACCCACGAAACCAAATAAAGCCCACCAACTGTCACAAACCTAAGGAATCCCACAGCAGAGAGAGATTTTTTTTTTTTTTTTGTGGGGGAGGGAGAAGGGAGAGATCACAGATAAACCTTCAAGGCCATGAATTAAAATTTGAATTTTTATTAAAAAAAGTATCCGCGTTTAATGATCGACGGTGCTTTAACATAAAGTTCCTTTTAATAGGAGGATTCTTATAGGTATCAAAAAAAATAATAGCAAGCCCACCCAATATCATGTGCTTGTTCCAATTTAAGTTAAAGTGACTTTATCAAGGACTCACACTAAATTAAGATGTGAGCCATTTGAACGAAAATTTTTGCCACTAATATTGTTACATTTTTAAAAGGAAAAAGTTAGTTGTTTGGTTTTTCAAACTTTTAATTTAATTATGACTCAATCCCTCAAATTTAATTTGTCACAACTCAAACACTCAAGTTTGATCTTTTCAAAAATTCTATCCTTATCATGAGTGAATTAGGCTAGACATGTTTTTGTGTCACAAGCGGTGTTTACATGACATTCTTGTCAACCACACATCATGTTTACTTATTGTCGTGCCCAAATTGTGATCTCCCTTAAAAGAAAAATTAATAAATGTAGGAGTTATCACCAAAATTTTAAAAAAAATAATTTTAAAAATCTTTTAAAAAATAAAATAGTCTACAATAACTAAAATAAAATTTGGGAGTCGATTACGCGTGCAAAAAATATTAGGTATTCCACATCACTCATCCATGAGAATGGTTATCCTAAATTAACTAAATAAACTTAATATGACCTTAAATAAAATTTAATTATCCTCAATTAAAAAAGAATAATAAAAAGAAATGAATAAGAAAAATTAAGTTAAAAAATTTATTTATTTATAAATTGGATTTGATTTAATATAAAACCATAGGGCCTACACATTCTTTAGAGGGATTGGAGCCCATGTAATTCGACAGTAAAAATGTTTTTCAATTTTTTTCCATTTTTTTAGAAAAAGGAATTTTTTAAATAGGTTTTTAATTGGATTTGTATTTTTTAACTTATAAAAGAGACTTATTTCTTTATTTGAGAAAGAATTTTGGTGAAAAAAAAAGTAGATTGAAATTCTTGCAGAGATTTCAAAAATCTCACATGAAAATTAATTTATTTTATACATGTAAAGATTTTAAAATCTCACATAGCATACAAATTATTTTTCAATATATTTATAACAAAAAAACTCTTCTTCTTCTTTTAAAAAATAGATTTTTAAATAAATTAATTAAGCATAGTTAATGAAAAAGAAGATAAAATGGAAAACATGAAATCAATCATATTTGGGAATTCTGAAAGGAAACAAATGGAAGCAAGGAAAAAAAAATTTTAAGTAATAAAACAAACACTTGAAATGATAATTCACATAGAATGATCAAAGTAAAGAAATAAAAAAAAAAGAAAAGAAAAGGCAATAGAAATAAAAGAAGGCAAAAGAAAGAAGGGAGAATGATAAGTAAGGAATAAGGACTTTATAAAGATATTAATATTAAATTAAAAATTTTAATATTAAAACATGAAAGAATGAGTATTATATTTGGGAGCATTAATATTAAAAAAATTAATTTAAAATTAATATTTTTATAGGTTCCTTGTCATTCTCTCAAGAAAGAAAGGAAAAGTATCTCTCTCATACACTGATGACAATGCAAGGAAAATAGGAGAATTGGGGGGGGGGGGGGAGGGAAGGGAAAAACACGAGAACAAACAAAAAGACAAACCCATTTAGTCAAACACTATGAATTCCACCCTCCGACCATGAATCTTGAAAATCACATGTATCATCGTACGTATGATAACTTTGGTTTTCCTCAAGGTATTTAGAAACACCTTTACCCAACAACCTGCCTCCTTTCTCTTCTTCATCTCATCATACTTTCTGTATAGATAAAAATTATGGTTTTTATTATTAATAGTTAAATCTCATCGAATCGTAATTCATGATTAATTTTGTTTAATGTTCACTATTTCAAATTAAGGCACAAATTTAAAAATTAAATTTGCATTTGACTTCCTCTAATTGAAGACTCATACTAAAACATAAATTTAGAGGTTTTTTCATTTAATTTTTATTGATTAATTTTCATTTCATTTTTTTTTATTTTATTAAAAAGGCTTTTTTTCAATTTTTTTTTTCATTTATTTTTTTGTGAGGGCTCAAACAAAATGGGATGTTCACACTTGTCAATATATTTAAAAATAAAATCACAAAAATAAAAAAAGAAATTAAAATAGGTGAAATTTTTAAATTGACCAAATTTAAGGGTTTGAGTTGTGATGAGTTAAACTTGAAGGATTGATTTATAATTAAATTAAAAGTTAAAAGATTAAATGACTATTTTTAAATATTTGGTTGAGTTGATATAATTTTGTTATCAATCAAACTAAATATCCTAATGGTTTGGCCCTTTGACTAAGATTTCTTGAGAGGCAAATTTTAGATGTCTTCAGGGGATTTAACTCCGCACTCACAAGTCAAGAGCAAAACAATAACTTTTATTTAATTCCTCAACTTATTACTAAGAACAAAAGAGGAACTAGCAAGCACCCGTCAAGGGCATTGAATTCTCCATCTTTTAATCCCTTTTTGAAAATTTGACCAACTTATGATAGGTTTTGAAATGTACTATTTTTTCCTTGTTCTTCTGGTTCACAATGCCTAAGGGTAAGAGAATAATTTTAAAAATAATGAATTTAAAAAATTTAAGAAAAAATGATAATAAAATCTCTTTAAAATATATAAATGATAATTTGATCTCTCAAAAATATCATAATTCTTCTGAAGTTCCTAAAAACTTTTCTGTCATTAATAAATTTATATAAATTATTAAATTTTCATTGTTTAAGATAAATAATTTATAAATTTTGTTTAAATATTCATAACTTTCTTTTTTATATTCATAGCCATACAACAGCAAATAAGAAATTTAACAAAACTTGCTATTGTGACAGAAAAGTTGTGATTTGTTATTGTATGGTTGTAAATATAAAAAGAAAAGTTATGAATATTTAAACAAAACTTATGAATCATTTATTTTTACTAAGGGTAATCTAATAATTTATATAAATTTATTAATAATAGAAAAGTTCCTAGAGATTTTAGAAAAATTATGATATTTTGAGGGACTAAATTATTATTTATATATTTAAAAAAATTTATTGTTAATTTTCCAAAATTTAAATACCACACATTAAAGTGCTTGATTATTTGTATTTTTTTGTTTCTCCATATATTCCCATAGCCGGCCATTGATTATTTGTGTTTTCGTCATAGATTATTGTTTTTTTTAAGTTAGTTGTGCTTGAAAGAAATAAATGAAATGATTGGTAATAAAATTAATGAAACATATGAAAAAAGATAAGAAGTGGGACTTTGTGAGAGATAATCTTTATTGGCAAACTTAAATCCTTATATTATGTGACTAGCTAAAGTTAGCGTGAATGATAAAGGATCTTGTTATTTAAAAAAATAGTTGAATGTTCAAATCTTATCCTTGTGTATAGAGCTATTTAATTGGGAGATGTCTACCTTTTATTTTTTGTATCTTGGTAGAGATAATTTTTGTTGTTGGTGAAGTCAACTCCTTATGCTATTGGAATAACTAAAGTTGGTGTGAATAGTAATGGCTATTGAGAGATTTATCTTTTGCTTTTCATACTATGAGAGAAATAATCTTTATTGTGATGGAGTTCACTCCTTATACTATTAAACACACATCAATTTTAACTAACAAACACAACTTAATTGGTAAGTGATTGTGCTAACTTAACTTACAACTTAACTTACGTATTTGGAGAGCTTTGCCGTTAGTATGGCCTTACTTGAGATTTTTGAAGGTGAAAGAAAAAAAAAGATAGGAAGTGATTTTTGATTGTTTTAATATTATTTTTACAATTAAAATAAAATTAAGAAAATTATTGTTAGATCTTAAATGAGAAAATTAATTATTTTTCAATCTTTCTATAAATAAAGTTATTATTTTTTCACAGGATATACATGTAAATTGTCCTAATAAAATTCCTAACTTCGCGATATTGACAAGTGAATTGTCCAAATAAAATTCCTAACTTCGCGGTATTGATAAGTGAATTTCTGGGGTTTTTGGTTTCAGAGGTCAGAGAGCAGACCATAAACCCTGAGAAGTGTACCTTCGTCAATGGATCGCCTGTCCCGGCGCCTCAGAAAAACCGTTGTCCAGTTACTTCACCATCAACGATATGGCCTATCATATTCTGGTTCCACAGCTAGGAACAACATCGCCATTCACAATCCCATGTTTCATTTTCGAAGGACTTGCTCTTACATCTCCGAAATGCGGAGGTCAGCTTTTGAAGGAAACGTCCTTAGATACCTCCGAAATGAGATTCAGTACGAGCTCGAACACTCTCCTCCAAAGCAGGTCTATTCCTTTCCCATTTTGCCTTTTCTTAATTACGATCACAGTCCATAATTGTCAATGGTTGGTTGTTATTTTTCAGTCTTAATCCGTGGTTTTATGTTACATGTGTAATGGGTTTTGATGAAAGACAAAACGATTACTGGAATAGTAAAAGTAGGACTTGAAACAATTTCATTTTCGAAGGGCTGCTTTGATTTTGGAGTTTGGGAGATGAAACCATTTTCTATTATATTGTTAATCAAAGCACTGAATTTTTGTGATAGAGATGAACAAACAATGTTGGATTTCTTTACGGAAGGGTTGTTGAGTTCTAACTTCACGAAGTTTTAACTTTTATTATTGTATTTGTTCCACGCCTTCTATTCTCATTGCTATTAAACTTGCTTCTGGAAATTTGTTAAATTTGTTCTTTTATATTTTGGCAAGTAATGCAAAAATACATCACGTCCTTCCACCACTAGTTTACCTAGAAAGACTTGATCTTCTTTTTTGTTTATATGTCTAAAGGATTTTGATTTAGAGAAAAAAAAGGTTATTTTATTTAGAGAATGTTGGAGAAGAAAAGAAATATAATCTACAAAACCTGGATGGTTTCTTTGATGTTGGAATTTAGTGGATGAAAGTATTTTCTATTTTGCTGTTGCTAATGCGCTGAATGTCATGATGGAAATGAGAAATTTTGATTTCTTGATGAAAGGGGGGCCTGATTTGCAACTTAAAGTTTCAATTTTTATGTTGTCTATATCCTACATTATCTTGGCAATTAAGTATGGTTTCAGGAACTTTATTGTCTTTCTTCCATCAGATTTGGGACTCCTACACAAAACATGTCACTTCCGTTCATGACTTGTGTCCCCAGAAAGATATAATCCTTTTGCTTTTGTGTGGGTTAATATGGGCTTTTAATGTTTTGTAGCCTGTCACGAAGTTTGGTTCATTCATGGTTGATGACCGACCCGGCCAACAATGGATTGGATTGAAGAGCAAATTTGGGGATGAAGATATTAAAGTTGAAGTCAGCACGTTTGATGGAGCCGTTCCTATTCCAAATGCAAGTGGTGTTGGAGGGGCCAAAGAGGAAGATATGCAGCTTCACATAACGTTAATTGTCAATATATCGAAGGGAGAAGGTGCTAGTGTCTTGGAAATCATGTGTTCTGCTTGGCCAGATAGTATAGAGATCAAAAGGCTGCTTGTACGTGCAAGTGATAGTTATAAGCCAGCTAAGCCTTATGCTGGTCCCCAATTCAAGTGGGTTTATTTACTCTGTTCCACTTCTTCTTTTTTCGCTTAGTACTTTGGAGGACAGTTGAGTTGGAATTCTATTAATATGCCTTGTTCTGTTGGTTCTTGACAGGGAATTGGATGATGCATTGCAAGACAGCCTTTATGAGTTCTTGGAAACTAGGGGTATAAATGATGAACTTGCCGTTTTCTTGCATGAGTACATGAAAAACAAGAATAAAATGGAGCTCATAAGATGGATGGGGTCGGTTAAGTCTTTCATTGAAAAGAAATAGAGGCTAAGGGATTGTACGTTTTACCTCTAAGTTGAAATAGGGATCAAATATAGTTTGCTATCAGGCTAACAGAGCCCGGTCTCGCATGCCTTTTTTGATTTGACCATACTTTCTTTCGATGGTTGTGTGGGTGTAATTTCTTACAACGGAGAAAGGCCTTATTGTAACTGGCGTTTTTGCTGCATACTCTTGCTGTGCCCCCACCCTTTTCCCAAAGAATAGGCATTACAAAAATAGTGAATCACTGAATCACCATATTTTTCTTCAAGAAGTATTCCTAGTTTCAGAAAACGAAGCATGTCCATTCAATTCATTCACTTCTATAATTTTGACATTTAGTAAGGATTTGCATCCTTTCAATTTTTCTCCAAATCTGCAATCTCAATTTGGTAGAAATATGGGCACGAAGTATCTAGGGTCCATTGTTCAAGTGAAGTTTATCACTCAAGTGGGCTTTACACATGTGTATGTTGATTTATTTGTTTTCTCTAAAATTGGCACCCTCGGTTTCAGAGAGAGGATACATTTTCTTGAATGAATGGTGACAGTTGATTATTGATGAGTTGTAGGCTGGTAGAGAAGTAGCCAACAGCTAAAATTTGAAGGTACTTTGTAAGTGGTGGGCAGCATGTTGTTGATATCTTCTTAAAGTTGTATGAGTGGTCTGTGTTTGTTCTGAAAATTGACATGGCCGACATTACTTGTGTTTCGTCAACTGTCATTTTCCCCTTCATGTGTTCTGCCAGACAAAGCTCTGTTGTGCAGGATGAATTCTTATGAACAATTGTGTATCTCATGCAATTTTTGAACTGTACATGCATTATTCATGTTTGTTCTGTACTCTTTTCTGATGCTCAACAACAAGCTCTATTGCACCAAGTGGGGTTGGTTATATATTATTGTGCTTTATCAACAACCAAACCAGAAGGTCTAGTTCAAGATAAAATATGTTATTAATCAATGGGTAGTGTTCAACAAGACTTAGATGCAATATTATATCTGTGAACTTGTTCTTTAGAGAATAATTACTGTGTCCAATGACGCATTAGGGGATAGCGGCCTTAGTTTAGTTTAATGTACAGAAAGTTACTGTTAAAATCTAGAATCTGATTTGCTGCTAAACATGACTAATGATCCCAGACTTTCAATAATTTCACCGCTAAATCTGGAGAACTTTCTTGTGAATTTTTCTCTACGTATTCCAAGCTTTCCAAAGTAGTTGTATTACTTTGAACACATAGTAATATCAAGTACATGGGGTGTAAAGCTACTGTGAAATTTTCCTTTTTGGTAAAATAAATGTTCGTGTGATATTATTAGTTAGGTGCGAAGGGCATGTGTGAATTCCTTTTTCAACGGTATCCAAATATGTCAAACTCAAAAAATTGAAGTGTCAGGCAAGGCTTACCCAGAAGATTAGATATTAAGAAATCTACTTCGAATGGATTAACCACTAGCATAAGTTCGTGACGCCTAAAGAATTTGAACATAGACGATATAAATCACTACAAATCTCTTATCCCATTATTGTTAACGTGAGTTGAACTCGTTTCCCTTTCCGATACTAACTAATGGGGGTAAAATTGTTATGGAAAAAAAGGCTTGAAGGGCAAAGAAACTGTGGCACCAAAAAGTGAAGTAAATAATAAACAGCAGCAAACGTCCAGTAATGTCACTAGCCTAACTGAGATGTTGATGTCATTTCAATTTTTATATCCTATCCTTTTTGTTTAAGACCATGACGGACAATCTTTTCCTTTTGATTATCATCAGATCTTCAAGAGGAAGATGCAGTTCTTGCTTAAAAATTTCACCCAATCCCTGCAAAATGGTGGCTCCGCATGCTTTGATTGCTGCATTTAATGCATTTTCTTTCTTTGTTGAGAGGCAAGACAAAAGCTTTAGCCTTTTAGCCTACAATATTTTAATGGAAGAATGGTGAGGAGTGTGGCGTGCCACCACAAGTAAAATAGACAACCCAACCAAAGCGCTACATTTGGAAACAAGAAAGTCTATACTCAAACGTTTTATGTTTAGCAACATCAAGATAGATCCTACTGTCGATTCAGCACATGATATCTACCTCTGTTAGTGTGAGATTACTATGATTATTAGCTGTCATAGTGACTGGATTTTCAGCTACTTTCCCTTCTTAATTTCCTATAATAATGTTTGTTTCATGATTAGCATGAGATTATTAGCTTGTAACCATCGGGAAGATATGGACCTACCAATTTGGGGGGGTTCTCTCTAAGATATTTTGTAGGTGAGAAATCAAGGCAATCAAGATTCAAGACTCAAAGATTTAACGCCTTAAGTTAAATATATTTCTTTTAAGCTGATGTGATAGCAGAGCTGAGGGTCATTGTGTGGCTTACTTTCACATGGCTTGCCTCAACTACTTCTTTTGATCCCAATAGAGATGGTCTATTTCTCCAACTGCAGGTGGGTCAAAGTATGGAGCCACTCTGACAATCACAACCATGAAAATTCTTGCACATTTGGTGGACCAACCCTTGCATAAGAATAAATTTAAAAAGAAATGATAAATCTCTAGCATCCAAAGTTCTAAACAGTGTGGACCTCTGTCACCCAAAGTGTGAGACAGATATACCTTGATCCAAACAGTCTTAGGTTGACATCAAGAGAGCACTGTCATATATTTCTGGAATCAAACAAACGCAAAACCCTTGAGATATCTTTTCTTTTTCTCTCGGAAAGAGGATAAACTGCAAAAGCTATCATTACAGGTCTCATTTTTGTGACTGGATGCTAGATCCATGTCTAAAATTAAAAAGTGAAGTGGGATAAGCTCCAGGCTCCACCTGACCTGTTGGTTTCATTTTTAATCTAAACTTTAGGTAATTATTATGAAAGAAAAATTTAACTGCTAAAAGCTGTGAAGTTCTCTTAACTTTATTTTTATCAGGTGAGACTTGAGATTTGAGAAAGCTTGGTGGCATATTAATTTTTGAAGTTGAATTGGTTATGATACTCAAAAGCTATCAAACTCACAAATAAATCTACGAGTAATGCCGAGAAAACAGCCTCTGATATAAGTAGCCAAAATGCATTTACAGCAGCTGAAACTAGAGATACATTATGACAAAAGAAGAGAAAAGGAATGAAGGTAGAAATTAAGCTCCTGGTCAATGGAGAAAAGGATACAATTGAAATGGGTATTGGGTTTTTTTTTTTTTGGATGGGGGGGGGGTTTGGGACTACTACTACTTAGAGTTTGAGGGACAAGTCTAGCTTCTGTAACTCCTCTTGTTTAGATTTTACATGAGTAACACTTCCCAACCAGTAAGCTCCAATTCCCTCTTTCAACACCATATTTGGAGAAAACTTCGCTAACCTCGAAACTCCACCAGAAAAGGAAGCTTCAGTTTCATCTCCAATATGAACCTTTCCGGATGGGAGCTTCCCAATTGCTGGCTGTGAATCTAAAGGCTGCCTCCACCATGCATTTTGACCATGGAAACACGGTAAAGCAGGAGTAGGAGCTGGATAAGAGGGCTTATGAATCATAGAATGTGCTTGAATCCCAAGTGATCTGTTATATGAGCCATGCAAGGGCAGGGAAGCCATACTAGTGTACCTCTGTCCAAATTCTACTGAAATTGCAGCTCCAACTTTATGTCCCCTTTTTGCCAAAGTCCTCTCACGTTTGTGTGCATTCTGGTGTCCTCCAAGGGCCTGCGAACTATAAAATTTTCTCTGGCAGTAGTTGCATGAGAAAATCCGGGGTTCCAGGTCATGAGAAGATTCTGAGGAGTTTAAGGACGACTTGGCATCAAAACAATTGATGAGGTTGAGTTCTGGCTTTGATCCATCCGCTGAATCCTCGCTTGAGAGATTTAGATTCAGTGGAAGAGGAGGAGCTGAGCCATGTGGGTGTTTTTGATCTTCTTTTCGTGTGTTTCTCTTCTCAGTTTGGCTATCCATTGTGGGTTTTGGGCATGCTGGAACATCTGAAAATGAGAGAATCAAATTTTCAGATGAACATGGCTCTGATCTTTGAAGGTCCATATGGGAAGAAATATATGCCAAGGCCACCTTCTTGTGGACGATGAAGTTTGGTTTAACAGCAAGAAAAATGGGATTTGTATATGATGTAACAACAACATGCGCTCTGTGCTGCTAGTGTGAAAGTAGCTATCACTATTTTACAGTTACAAGGTCTTAATATAGCAAGACCTAAAAAATAAGACATCCTTTTGTGAGTGTGTAATGTATATGTGTGCATGAGTGTGAGTGAGTGAGAGAGAGAGAGAGAGAGAGAGAGAGAGAGTTGCGTTAGAAACCAATTTGATTGGAACTTATGAGGAACACCCATGTACAACTTTTGCTAGAGCATACATACCCCATCAAATGTTTTTTCTAACTTTTATTTGTCTTCCCACTTGTCTCTTTACATTCTTTGTCCTGGAGTCAGCCTTTTTTCGGTATATTCACGTCTATAGTTCTTTGACAGAGCTAAAAATCCAAGATAAGATATATCTTACTTTTGAATTTTAGAATAATATAAGTTTTGTTGAATGGACTTGTCTTATAAAAGGTGTGGTACTCTGAATTTCTTAAGCCACTTGGTGGATTTGCAGTATCTTCACAGAGACTCTTCTGTCCTTTTCCTGAATAATGGTTTTGTGTATCCCATTACAATAGATAGGCCAGTTCTCATTCTCTCCTTAAATTAATTTGTATATTATTGTTATTGTTAGAGTTCTATACCATGAGCTACTCAACTAGACAGCTGCAGCACCTTGACATTTAGGTGCCTACCCCACCATTATAGGCTTGAGACATCGACTAGTTTCCTCTTGTTTCTGTCTGGATCATTATTAAGAGGCGTGATCCATTTACTTAGTCTATAACATGACAACATAAATATTATGATACCAAGCAATAATGGCAGCTTGGATACTTGATCTCTCATACTTATTGCACATGATTTCATACACTATTATTTATTTGCACTAAACAGTGTGATAATGATCCAGCAAAGAAAGAATTTAAATCACACACTTCATGATATCTAGTCAAGTTGAACCCAGAAAAGGTCCTTGTCAGCTTTGTTCATCAGAGATGGAGTTAAAAGGATTACTCGAGCTTTCTAGCAACATAGCTAACTGTTCAAATACTTGAGGTCTCTGAAACCTTCAACTGAAGATTTTTAAGTCACCGTTCATGCTGATATACATTTTCTTTCATACTTGGATTCGAGCATCCTTTGTTTTTCTGGCTTCAACAGTTCCATGTTACAGTAATTTTTCTACTAGAGACTTCCTGGTTGATATGACATCATGAACTAGGTAAGGTCACTGCTGACCAATACTATCAGACACTGTAGCTCCCTTTTTCATTGTTGGGTATTGGCCTTCTTTCTCGGTTCTCAAAAATGTTTCTGATCGATGCTAAGCTTCTGTTGTAGCACTTAATAATCGAAACCTGTTCTAAGAATTTCAGAAGGCAAAATTGATGTCATTTGTTCCACTTGAAAGCTGAAAAGCATGCAATGAACAATTTTTATTCAGCTAACCCTTTAACTTTCTCCCCTGAGGGCTCCACCTGTCATTCGTATTCTTTTATTATATCCCCATTATGCTTCTTCCTGACCCCACTCAACATGTGGAATGACTTCATGTACAAGTTGAATTTCCAAAAATACCCAGATATAATGAACACCTTCCCTCCCTCTTCCAAGTTGAATTACTAAGGACATTATACTTTTTTGTCTTGAGAGATACCTACTTCAACTATTTGATCTTTAAATATTTTACCTTTACCCAGTTTAGTCCTTAATTTTTTTACTCATTTGTCCTCTTTTTTTGGCTTGTTTTCACCGACAGGGGACCTACAAGGAAAGAGTAAAAAGACTTTAGGAAATGAATTGCATAGAAGGAAGAATCAAAAACCCAAGAGTGTTGGTATTAGTATATTATATCATTGAGGGACCAAAAACTATGTATCCTTAGGCCTTAGTTATGAATTGTTTAATCCTATCAGAGTTTGTTAGCTAGATTTAGGTGAGAGAGTTGAATTTTTCATGGAAAATGTTAGGTTAGGTAAGCTTCCAATATTATAAAGCCTAAACTATTTTTAGCTTTTGTCTCCTACCACATCTTCAAGTTTAGCCACAAATCAGGTAACAGTCAATTAGATCCTAATCATCTCTCCATGTTCCTAAGAAATTTTTCTAATCATGTCATAATACTTTGAGCAAATGGTGCTTCGTCCAACTTCAAACATTTCACTTTCCACGAGGTTGGAGCCTTTTTTGCTTTCAACCTCATTTTAATTTTTATCTCACAACAACCACACAAGGTGTTGGACACAAGCGACTGAAACATGGCTCTGTGACACCAAGCAAAAGAAGAATTATGTGACATATTTGATGGATAAGTGATAACTTTCTTTTTTGTGATTGTTTGCTCTCTCTCTCTCTCTCTCTCTCTCTCTCTCTGTGTTCACGTTGGCTTAGGATTAAAACCTTGACAAGAAAAGAAAGTGACAAGAACATGACATCTTGTGTCTGCCTCAAATAGGAAAAGGCATCAAGATTTTCACAGTTATAATCATTCACAGTACCATGAACAGAAGAATGGGAAATCCCACTACTGTGTTTTTTTTCTTCTGTAATATTAATGGACATTGTTGTGTACCACTGTACTGTACCTTCATGTTATTTCCTATGTTCAATGAATTTGAGAAGTTGGCATAATGCAACATCAGCTTTCAATTCCATTATTAATAGATGTCAAATGGTCATTCCATATTCCTTAAGCTAGTGCTGTAATCTGTGAAGAGTGAACCACTATTTTTACTGTACAAAAGGACATTGACATCATTGGATTAGCCAGACAAGTTAAAGGTTTAAACTTTAATAGCTATGGAAGGCTATATATACATATCAAGTCCACTTTCTGTCATAGATGCCATGCTAGTTCAGCTTTGCATACTGTAGGAATCAATGATCGGCTTTAATTTTCTCTCAATTTCCTGCGCATATTAAGCCATGACAGATTCAGATTCCTTTATGTGTTGAATTCATTGTAGTTCTGAAGTTTAGAAATGGAACTCCTTTAATTTTTATTATCACCCCTATGAATGAATGACACTTGGAGCTTTTGTTATATTTTGTGGAGTGGGGTATATGCTATTTTGACTTGAATAAAGATTCATGTGAAAGCATTGGCCTTTATCTTTCTTATTATTATTATTTTTTAGTTATTCTTTTGAATAGACCTTGAAATTCTACAGTTAATTTCTATGCCGTCTGTGATTCATGCAGATTAGACAAGACTGGGCTTCTTTTGGTGAAAAGATTGGATGGTTTTTTTTAATTAAAAAAAAAATAGTTGTGTGTCTTATGGAATATCAATTAAATATTAAATGGGAAGCATATATATCCTTGGGGGAATGACATTTTTGGCCAAAATGTTGAATTAAACTTAAATAATGAGTTAAAATATTTGTAAATTCAAAATAAGGACCAAAAGTCCTTTGATGAATTGTTCAAAAAGTTCGACACTTTCATTATGTGCTTTGCAAATCTCAAAACAAAGTTTTGTAAGTAAAATTCGTTAATTTATTAGAAAAAACTTGTTAAATATATCATTGCTTGAAAGTTGTTTTTCATAAAAAATTAGTGAATCTTGTAAATTTGTATTTTAAGAGTTGCAATAAAAGTGTGACTTATGAGAGTCTCAAATCACTCAAAATGATGATATGGATGACAATTTTTTTTTTTTTACAAATTAGTGAATTTCACTTGCAAATTCTTATTTTAATAGTTGCAAAATTATGAAATGACAGTAGAAAATTTGCAGACCTATAATTCACTCAAGAATCTTTGGTCCTTATTTAAAATTAATTCAATATTTTAACCCTTTATTATCATCCCCCCTAACCCTATATTAATTAGTCGTTAAGCAACTTTGCTTAGTGGAATCTTGTCGGTTTGCCATGTTATCTATTATCCCTTGCAGGTGTCTCATCATTGTGGGGCAACCATAAACAAAGGATTAAGCAATAAATTGCAGAATAACTATTTTATTTATCTTTTTGGGCCATTTGGACGTGTATTATTAAACTATTAATTGTATATATGCATTCATTAAATGAAATAATAATGAATCTTAAAGCATACATATATAATGGTAGGTTGAGCTCCATAATCTTCAAAGGCATATGGAACATGAAGATTTTTGAATTTGTTCAAAGCACTTTCTGATTTTATACATATTCTTTGCAGTTTATATATAAGGATAAAAGCATTCTATACTCAAAAAGTGAATTAAAAAACAAGTAAAACAAGACTGAAGGAACATGACAAGCATTTTCCTGGGAAATGAATATGGAGAGAAAAAGATAGATATTTGAACATTTTGAAAAAGCAACATCTCTGTCAAATTTTGCATCCTGCAAGTGTGGAAGTGTGCATTCAATGAAAAAGATTGATTTGCATATATAAAACAAAAAATGGGACCATAAAAGCTAGTGAGTGCTGATGCAATTTTACGATTAGCAATGAAATTTAAGTCTAGCAAAAATAATTAATCTCTCACAATATGTAGTGAATTAAAATTTAAATTTTTGTTGGAAGAAATTCATATTTAATACTCAATTATATTTTGAATAAAATTACTTTTAATAAAAAAATATCTCTATTTAAACTAAAAAAATAATGAATATGATAATCTGATCAAGTTCACCGATCACTTTATGTTCAACTTTATCTGGGATATCATGCAAGATTTGGTTTTGTGATTCTTTATTTCTGTCAATTATTTGATGCTTTTCTTTTTAAGATATTTTTATCAATAATTAATAATATCAATTCGAATCTCTCACCCAGTGACGGGCCATGCTCTAAAAGAAACTTTCAAACTTTTTTTTTTTTGGCAAAAGAACTTTTTTTTAAGTACACAAAGAAGAATGCTTTAACTTGATCATTAGATATTAAAATAATAAAATTAATTCTTAAAAACAGAGTCTTGTAAATACTTTGTAATGCTGATCGGTCAAATAGAATTATTATGAGAAAACAACTAAAATTACACGATCTTTCAATTACAGAGGAATTAAGTTAAAAAAAATTATTACAAAAGTGGCGAGAATCTTCTTGAGGGTCTTTCGAGAGAGAGGTTATTGCATTTTAAGCTCATAAAACTCTAAAATTTATCAACAGACCCATAAAATTCAAGTGAAATTATGTTTCGTCGACTGTTTGAAACCATTCTTGTAATATATTTGTCATTTTAAATCAGGGGCTTTGTCAGTCTTTTACTTCAAAAAATAATTTTACTTGAGCCCTATAAGTCTGCCAAGGAATTTCAAAGTTCTTTGGGCACAAAATACAGTAATCTTTCTTCTCAAGTCTTGATCAATGACATTCTCCCCAAAAAATGTGGCAGAATGACATATAGGTTGGATTAATTAATTTAAATTAAATCTCAAGCAATTTTAAAGTGCCAAATTTTAGGGATTTACAAGTTCGGCTTTCAATTTTATAATTTATTGTGATGAATTTATAACTTATTTTTTAAATTTTAACATGGTTGAAGAATAAATAAATTTATTTTTTCTATTAAAATTTAAAATATAAGTTACAAATTCATCATAATGAAATTACAAAATTGAGAGCCAAACTTATATTAGAGTTTGGCACTTTGAAACATGGAGGATAATTGAATTGTCCTTGAAAAACAAATAAATGTGAAGAGGGAGAGTGGACAACAAAAATTTTAATGAAAAAACAATAATTTCATTAGGTTTGGTCTATTTTTTTGTCAATTATATTCAAAATGATAAACAAGAACCATAAGGCATGCCATATCCAAAAACATACCATGGAGGCAAGAGCAACATCATTCCCATATTAAATTACATCATACTCTACCAAAAAAAAAAAACAAATAAGGGAGATAGCTATAAATATACTTCAAAATACAATCACATTTTCATTCAATCTTTTAGCAGAATCCTTGATCAACATTTCCCTGTAGCTTACTTGAGTTATGATATGCAAATAAGAATTTCTTGACTTAAACTTTTTTTCCCCTCATTTTCAGCCAAAATCTTATACTTCAATGCATCTAAAATATTATGCCTAAAATAAACATTAATGGCCATTACAAGTGGGTCATTCATGTATTAATATACAACACCTACAAAATTACAACTAGCAATTTAAAAGAACTTTAAATAGGCCATTACAATTTACAATTACCTCATGAGAAATATAGATGCCCCTTGTGACAATTGATATGGGGTGATTTAATGTTGTAACAAGTTTGCCTTTTGTCATATAAATAACAAAGAAAATATATTAAAAACAAAATCACAATATAAAGCATACCAACATTAATCCAATACCATAAGTTGATCTGTTAATCACAAGATGATGGTTGAAGTTACAAATATGAATAAATAAAGAGATAACAGACTCAAGATATTATTGATACTTGAAACATAAATTTTTGGAGGTTCATTATGAAATTCTGGATACTTACATGGCTTCATTATGATATTAGGAATGATTTAGTTATATATATTGGTCAACTATTTCATTTACATTATATCTACTGCAAAATAAAGTGATTCCAAACAAATAAAATAATTGCATTTTGTATGCATAGAAAAAATGGAAATCTCAAATATATTTCAAAACAAGGCATCTAAAATATGGCACAAATTTATTTGAATAAAGAAAATTAACAAAAATGCATGTACTGCACTTTTATAGTTCTAATACAATTCCTTCATTTCAGTAGCAACATTAGAAGATAGAGATCCTACTTCTGCTTCTTTCTTGATTCTCAATAGAAGTTCTACAAAAATACAAGAAATATTCAGCAGTAAAATAACTTTTTAAAATTTGATGTAAAAATGATACTGGAAAATAAGAGTACAGTAAGAAATGAAATTTTACATAAATTATACCTCAGAGTGCTAAATTTCATAATTGATTATATTTAATAATTAGACCATTCTTTCAATCTTTACACAATATATCAAAAGATTTCTTAGTTTTTGAACCATTACCTTGAACTTCATATGGTAAATTAAATAATATTTCCTCAAAACAAATTGGTAAATTATGTCAGCCAAAGCAATCTCCATTATGTGATTTGCTCCAAAAAAATAAAAACATATGATGTTTATATCAGAAATAGATGATTTGCAATTATATCATGATTGTTGAACCAATTAAGAACCAAAATCAAAACCATAGGAAGACTAATCAACAACAAAGAATAATGCTGTCAAACAAGTGGCCAATAATTGCATAAAGATATCTATGAAATTGTGAAACTATAAAGTGAGATAGTTATACTAAGATCCTAGAAATAGATGACCAAAACAACAAAATGAGTTGAAACAAGAAGGAGAACCAGAAACACTTGCCAAGTATCCTTCACATAACCAAGAGGACAATTGTCGTGAAGCCTTAATAAATGGTGTAAATTCAATGTCACTTGTAAAAGTAAAAAATATACTCTCATGTGATGAATTGACCAAGATAACATGAAGAAGAAGCGTCTCTATTTCACAAAAACTCTTACCCACAATGCCTCCAAGTCCAAGCTCAATCATACAAACATTTGCCAGTCCCTCCTTCCCATCAATAGGAATATAACAACTAATTAAATCCAATCTTTTATGGCCTTTGTGATGTGTGGTACCACTTGTATTAGCATCCCTAAAAACTTAGTAAACCACTCCTCATCCATACAATATGAGTATGCAAGCAACACATAATAGCAATTCCTTTTGAAGATGTTCTCAATTTTGTTCAAGATACTTTATTTTGGGATTAAATATTTATTTAGTGGGACATCTACAACTAAATTATATGGAATCAATATAATCACAAACATATGAACACATGGGCGATGCATCAGTATACAAAAGTCATAAAAGGGCAAAACAATACTAGGGTGATAACCTCTTCAATTATAACAGATTTGGCTTTCTTGAAGTTGGTACTAAGCTTTTCATACTCTTAGTTAGATTCTTCTACTTGAAACCCTTTTGATTATATTTCTTACTCCTGGTTAGATTCTTTCAAAAAATCTTGGCATCAAAATTAGAGTCCACAAAAGCTAAAGAAGATGAAGAATCAGCAGAGCATCTAACGGAGAGAGGCTTCCAGCATTGAAAAGAACACATCCTAAAAAAGCTTAAATTGTGGATAGAGGTTAATGATGAGGAAGAGATGCTAAATTCACAGAGAAACATGATCAATGGTAGTCGATGGGAGAATAGAGCGACATGGATTGGGGGAAGACATAATGAGATGAACAGTAGGCAAGCTCAATGAAAACAAGGAGAATGCGAGCCCTTAAGTGTGGAAGGTGGTAGGTTGACAGCGAGGATGATGAAGTGAGTGATGAGGGATGGTGATAGACAAAGTTAGGAGTTCGATCGGAACGCAAACAAAGAGCAATATTGAATGAATGAAGGGCATTTTGGTCTATTTATCCCATCATTTTTTGAATATTATAATAAGTTTGGTCCTTAAGCACAATTTCCTTCTCAAGCAAGTCCTTTTCACCAATTTTCCCTAGTTTGAATTCCTAAATAACAATTTATTATTAACTGTAAATAAGGGAAAAATTAAAAGATATATTTTTTTAATAATTTTAATGATATAACTACCATTTTTTTAATAAATTAAACATAAAACTGGTTAAGTTTGCTCTATGTTAAGGACAAGAGGAAATATATTTTTAGGTTAAATCATCTGAAATTCCCCCCAACTTAATTTCAACCATGTATAGACAACTTTTAAAAATAAGAAGCTAAACTTTTAAAGCTATGTTGATAAGCACTAAGAGATGTTTGGTTTGACTAGTCGAAGGAGTTAAACTAACTTATTCTAAAATCTCGAGTTCGAGTCCTATGACACTGAGTGATGGAATAAAAAAAAAGGTATATGTTGATAAGCGCATTGCATTATTTCTTTATTATATATATTGACAAATTAACACACACACACACTAATGAGTATAAACTTTATTTTTTTAAATAACCACTTTAACTTTAAATTTAAAGTGTATAGACATAAACTCTAAGTCATGTTGTATTCTTTCAATGAAATAACAAAAAATAACAGTAATAAAATTTATTTACATAAGTGTAAGTTTAGAGGATTCATTATAAAGTTTTTAAAAATGTAAAAGATTGTCCTCACACAATCTGAAGTTTAAAGGGACTATGCAAATACTTTAACCCTAGTATTAACTTTTAAATGTATGTGAAAGATCTTATACAATAGTGTCAGCTAATCTTCTTAAACGCATAACTAGATAGCGTGCTCTTTTCATTTCTAAGATTCAATTTGAACTAGTTGAAACAAATGCAGATATATCAATATAAGTTTATGTGAGTTAAGTCATCACAGCAAGCATGCACCTCGATGCACTTCTCCATCACTTAACCAGTCTCCCACCACCACCATCATCCAAAATATCCAACCCAACCATATCAGTTTCTTGCTTAAACTTGACCACTAATCTCCACCACCGCGCTCAAATCACATGCAACTTAAATTTGGCTTCAAAAGGTGTTAATATATGGCTAGATAGGTGCACTACTGCGTGACAGTCTGTATCTGTATCCGTGTGTGTGTGAAAGAGAGAGATAAGAGAGCATCTGAGATGTGGAACAGTGTTTGGTAGTTCCATTTTGGACAATAAGCATATGGATCATGTGATATTTAGGTGGTTATATACAAGGGAATGAATGGTTCAGACTTCAGAGCTTGATGTGACGTATTTAAGGAAAAGGACACTAATTGAGCTATGATACACTTATGTATTCGTTGGTTGGTTGGATTCCTGAAAAATCTCATAAAGTTATTACTCTACAGACTACAATTTAGCAGCCTTTTCTAGTCAGAGATCGTGCTACTAATGAAGTTAATGTATGGTATTGGATGGATAACTGGTGTAACAGAACTAAGACATTCCTTTTAATTAATATAAAACAAAAAAGAAAGAATCCGTAAAAATACAAAATATATATTTAGAAGAGCTGTCTGCAATTGGACTTTCAAATCCAAAAACGGTACAATAACTTCATTAATAGCACCAGGAATGAAAAAAAATGGGGGTAACTTTGACAACTGCATTCAAATGACATCATTCCAAGTAGACAGAAACTTTGATGGATAGAAATGACATAAAAACTCTTTCTTCTTGGCTAAGAGCTTAAAACAAAACTAGACCCTTCTTTCTTTCTTAATTTCTTTCTTTGTTTTTCTGTTGTTTAATCTGTAGTTTATCTATGAAATAATAAAATTTTAATATTCGCCATTATTATTGGGGTGTTCATCCTTATTCAGTATCAATCTACTGGAATAATCAATAGTATACTCAAAATACACCTAGTGCTTGTGCTTATGAAGTAACATTATTATCCATTTGAAGCAGAGAGTAAACAGTACATCTTTAAATATTTAGACATATATGTTCCTTCACAAACTCCCTCTGGGTCTATTTATATACTAATAAACAACTTAATGTAATTAATTAAGTTGTTTCTTATAAATAGGTAGAGAGATTGTATTATATAAAGTCATATGTAAATCAATCGTTCATCACTCATGTAAATAATAATACATAATACAATACAAATTTATAGATATAAGCAAAGTTGAATAAGAGAAATGGTATTTGGAAGGGCAAAATGCATGTTGGGATTAAAGCTCTTGAATTTAGACTGTCGTGCCCAACTTTTAGATAGTTTAAAAAAAAGAAAGTGCAAAAATACTCATGAAATAGAAAAAATAAAGAGCAAAATACTCATAAAATATTTTGTAAGGAACTATTGGCATTCTTAACTTTATTAAGATGCAATTTTACCCGTTAATTCTTAAAAACAGTACAAAAATCTCAAATTGATACCTGACGTTCATTAACTAATGGTTGTAGATATATTATGCCACATGTAAATGGGTGTAAATGGGTTAAGGGCAAAAATATTCATGAAGTAATATACTACAATGCAATTTTGCCATCAATCTAAAAATGATATATGCAAAAATCTCAATGCTTAACAAATGTACTTGTTATCAAACGTTGAATATAAATGTTACAGGCATTGAAATTTTATTTGACATGAACTCCATACATAGAAACACATGTCCTCAAAAATGTCTTAATTAATTGGATGAAATTAATCAAGGAATAAAATTTAATTTTGTCACATATCACAAGCTACATAAATATATTTTGATTTAAAAATCTAGAAGCTATTCCAACTCTTGACTTTTTTCTCTTTGCTACCCAGGTTAGTTTGAATTCCCTTCCCTTTCCTTATTGTGCTTAGGGTTTATGTTAGTTTAGACAAATTTAAACACATCTATTTTCTTATTGACACTTTGGGTCAAATAAAATCTAAATCTTTTAATATTCATAGTCAATGTTTGCCAACATATGCCTTTATTTTAAATTGAGGATTTTTGCACATTTTTTTGAAGGTTTTGTGCAAAATTACATTATGGTGTAATATATTATGAATATTTTTACCCTTAATTTAGTTGCACGTGCGACCCATGATCTCTTACTTAACAAACATTTACTTCTATTATAAATTGGTTAAAAATTATCATCTCCCTGAGCTTGGTTTTAATCATAGGCGCCCCCATCTTAGAGTCCACATATGTTCTGATAGCAAAAATAAATAAAGTTTTGTTTAGGTGCCAAGAAGCTTGGTTGCTTGAAGATGGTTTCTTTGAGATAGTAAGGAAAGCTTGGAATCAAGAAAAATGGAATGATTGTGTTAAAAACTTTGAAAGAAAAGCTCTAGTGTGGAATGAGAGTCGTGTGGGGAATATTCTAGCCAAAAAAAGGAAACTCCTTAAATGTTTGGAAGGTATACACAAAGTTAGAGTTAATAGAGATTCTCAATATCTACAGCAAATTGAAAATGAACTTTGCAAATAATACAATAAAGCCCTTGTTCAAGAACTCTTGTCATACCAAAAGTCAAGATGTTAATGGTTGACATGAAGGGACTGAAATCATAGATTTTTCTACTCCTCTACCATCTCGAAGCGAAAACAAAGTAGAATTGATATGATAAAGGATGAGAATGGTTCTTGGGTTAGTGACAATGAAGCTATAAGGAGAGTGGCTCTTGAGTATTATAAGCCACTTTTCTCTAGTAATAATATGAATTATTCACGACTTCATACTATCAAGTCTTTTCCCAATTTGAATGAACTGGACTTGACACTGTTAAATAGAGAAGCCAATGGTGAGGAAATAAAACAAGTAGTTATGGAATTTAGAGCTTTTAAAGTTCCCTGGCCTAATGGGATTCAAACTTTTCTTTACCAAGATTTTTGAAATGTGGTGGGTCCATCCATTTGTTCTTTGGTTTGCAAAGTGTTCAATGACTCTAAGGAAGTGCAAGAACTCAATGCTACACATCTCACCCTTATTCCAAAGATTGATAATCCTAAAACTCTTAAGAGATTTTAGGCCCATCTCTTTATGCAATGTCAGTTACAAGATTGTCACTAAGGTTGTTGCCAGTAGGATGAAAGGGGTTATGGATAAACTTGTAGGAAAATATCAGTGTAGCTTTATTGTTGGTAGACAGAGAAGTGATAATATTATAGTGGCATAAGAAGTTATCCGCTCCATGAAAATGAAGAAATGTCTGAAGGGTGTTATGTCAATATAGGTTGATTTAGAGAAGGCCTACAATTGTCTTCAATGGAATTTTGTTCATAAAGTTTTAGCCAAAATGGGGTTTGATGAATGGCTACATACTATCATCATGGCTTGCATTACTAGCTTTGAAATGAAAATCCTTTGGAATGGAGAGCCTACCACTATGTTTAAGCCCTCTAGAGGAATTAGATTGGGTATGATCCCATCTCACATTATATCTTTACTTTATGCATGGAGAAGTTGAGCCACGTTATAAAGGATGAAATTCAATACTTTAAAAATCAGATCGGATTGGCCAGTTTAACTTGTTAAACTAGGAACTGATGAGGCTGGAAAATTGGGGAGTAATCAATTGGTCAACAAACTAAGAAAATCAAAAAACTCAATTGATTGACTGGTTTAGCCAGTTCAAGAGATGGGATCTGAAAAAAATGAAAAATACAAGGTAAAGGCAAGATAGAGAACAATAATTAAGGGAATGAGGAAGATTTATGAAAAATTAATTAAGAAAGTAAGATATTTTGCAAGAAAACACCACCATATATGTGTTTTTTCCAATCACAAAAATATTAAATATGCTGTAAAAATGAACGAAACTGCACAAGAGAGAAGATGAAGATCAGATAAGGAAAATGCATGAAAATGAATTAGATTCAAGAAAAATTAAAACAAGAAGACGTTTTGTGTAAATAATCACCTCAAATGTTCTCTTTTAGTCATGAAATCATCTAATCCATCATAAAAGCTATCAGATGGGTTGAAAAATTGAGATGTCCATAGCAGACTGGCAATGAAGAAGACGAACAGTTAAAAAATGGGTTGAGGTTTTTTTAAATAGAAAAATTAGGCGAGGTTTTTGTCTATTGGGTATTAGAATGAAGTGTTAATTCTTATTTCAAGTGCAAGAGATTGATATTCATATTATTAACAAGAAAGTAGATGACTATGTGGGAAGAGATTTGCAGAGGGAGGGAGATGAGATTTTTATTTTGCAACGCAAAAGCTTCAAAGAAAAAAGACTCAAATTAGTGTATAAAAAAAGACTCAAATTGATGTTAGTAAATGTTAATATATGCCTGTAACAATTTGCATGCTATTTAAATAATGAAAAATGAAGAAAATAAAATGATTTCTAATAAATATTAAGCTTTTAACAAAATTGAAATATAATTTATAAATTTTCTTTATTTTATATAAATATTAGTTTTATGGTTAACAAAAAAATTATTTTATTATTTTTAAATGTAGATTATTTTAAACATATTAAATTAATCATAATAGATTCAACCATGGTTTAACTCCGGTCAAACCATTAACCTTTGAATCACTATCTTGTCTAGTTTGATGATCGGTCCGGTTTTTAAAACCTTGATGAAATTAATCTTGATAATTGGAAGCTTGTTAAGTTATGCAGAGATGATCCTTTGATTTCACATCTTTCCTTTGCTAACAATCTCATTTTGTTTGGGGAGGCTTCTAAGGGTCAGATTGAAGTCGTTAACACATATGTTGATTAGTTTTGTGAGGCCTCAGGTCAAATAATGAATTGAAATAAGACTTTGATGTGTTGCTTTGCTAATGTGAATTTTAGTAGAGCTTTTGATTTGAGCCAACAACTTGGGGTGGCTTTCATTGGTGATTTTGATAAATACTTGAGCATCCTTTTTATCCATAAGAGAGCATCCTACTTTATTTTTGCTTCGATCTTGGAGAAAGTCAAAGGAAGACTCACTCATTAGAAAGGGAAATTGCTTAATTTGGAGGGTAGAGCCTTATTAAGTCATTCTTAACTACCTTAGCTTCCTACTTTATGCAAACAATCCTTCTTTTGAAAAAGCTGTTAAATGATTTAGATTATTTATGCCAGAAGTTCCTTTAAGGTAGTACTGAGGCAAAGAGGAAATTACACTTGGTTTCTTGGAAGATGGTGACCAGAGGAAAAAGGGAAGTGGACCTGGGGTTGAAAGATATGAGATTATGAAACGAGACCCAAATCATGAAGTTATGCTGTCATTTAATTAATTGAAAGAATTCTTTGTGGGTTGATGTGCTTATCTCAAGTAAAAATTCAATTTGTGTGATTTCCTTAAGTCCATTAAGAAGACTAATATGTCCTTAACTTGGAGGGATATTGCAAGTGTATGGCTGAAATTTAGACAAGGCTTGGGAAAAATTCTAGTTAGTTGTAATATCCTAAAAATTTTAAGACTCAAATTTATTTAAAAAATAAAATATTTATAATTAAATTAAAATTAAGAATAATTTGATAGAGATTTAGAGTTTGAATTTTATTTAGAAAAAGTTTAGTTTTATTTTATTTTTAATTATAAAAAAATTACCAAAGTTGACCCGGGCTTTTGTGCTATAATAAAAAATGTTAGGCCCTTTCTTGTAATTTTTCCCAGATCATTATGATAATTTTTTTAAAAGGCAAGACAGCATGCAAGAAATGCAAAAACAAGAAAACAAAAGGAAAGAAATGAATAAGAGAATGAGAGAGTGAGAGGAGGAGAAGAGAGGAGGAAGAGAGGGGATCCGAGAGGCTTTGCGACCATGGCGAGTTTGGCTACACGATAAATAAACTCCCTACTTCAATTCGCTTCCTTTCCCTTTGGTTTTCTTCATTTTTTAGAAGAGAAAATTTTTGAAATTTGATCCAAAAGGCTTGATTCTTGTAAGCTTTAGTTTTTTTGGGTCCTTGGGAAAGTGTTTTAAGTTTCTACATGATGCTCTAATATTTTGAGTGGATAATTAGATAAAAAGAGGTGTTTTGGGCACAAATTAAATCATGAGAGATTGTGTTTTGCTCTTTAATGGTTAAAGCCTATTGATTTAGTTATAATCATGCTATTTTTGAATAAATATTATTAGTTATCATGCATTACACGTTTTAAATGATTAAATATAATTAATTGTGTTTTATAAAGACTTATGAGGAATTACTTGGATAATAGTGCATATATGTTTTTTATTCATTTAACAATATTATTTTTATAGAAATGAGGTTGTTTGCATGTATTAAAATTATAGAGAATGAAAGTTGCACTTAAGAAAGTGTAATTGGGTTAGGTACCTTAAAGAGGCTAATGAACCGCTTAAGGGAAGAGTAATATTTGTTATACTACCTTAGAGTGTTGAAGTGGTCACTACTCAAGAAAGGTAGATAAGAGTGAAAGGCATAATTTTGGTCGAAGTTCACTAATAGGAAGATGTGAACTTGTGATATTCTATAACATACTGCCAATACTTAGTGTTGCTTTTCGTATTGTGGGCTCAGTGCACTAAAGTGGTTAGTGGATTGAGTGTTCGACACCTCTTAATAGGGGAGGAAATCTAACATATAAAGTATGAGGTTGAGTGCTTAGGCCAAGGTAGCCCTCACATGGAGAGTAAGTCGGGCTGGCTCTGGGAAAGAGTTAGCTTTGGCTGCTCAAGATTCACGTTGAAGGAGCACTAGCGGTTAGGTGGATTCAATCATACCTTAGATTATGTTTTGTTCTTGTGGAGGTACAAGTAGGTATAAGGTTTACCTGCAAGCTAAAGAGTGCTAGGGGGCATTCTGTTGGTCAGGAAAGGCCATACTGGCCTATGTCATGCATTCATGCATTTAAAATGGCTAAATTATATACTATGTTGAATCTATTATTCATTTATTGGATTTTAGATTACTTGATAATAATTAATGTAGATTTCTTTATTACTAAGACTATGATTATTTCACCCTTTTCTTTTTAATATTTTTATGTCCAAGTGAAGGAACCAGTAGTGGATAGGAAAAAAGCAGAGCTAAGGGTTGTTTGTGGATTGTAAAGAACTACAATCCCTTTATTTTGAGCAAAACTATTGTAATGTATTTAGGATTAGGATGCCAATAAGATGTGATTATGTATATACGTGTGTATTTGTATATTGTATGGTTTGTGTATGAATTTTTATTTGCTTGTAGACTTGTGGCTATGAAACTTGATTATGGTGTGTGATTTTAATGGATTTATTTAGTAGACTAAGTTTCCACTACAATCAAATATTTATTTTCGTATATATGTGATTCTACAAGTAAATGCAAAGTGATTGCATTGTAAATAGTGTGCTACGGGCAAACATACACCTTGATAGAGAGAGTGGATACATGGGCCCTACGGAGATCTCTGAGCCAAGTAAAAATATTTAGCGTTTGTATTCATATGTGTATATAATATTTGAAATAGTTTTTGACTACTCTTGTGTGATTTGTAAATTTTGGAGATATAAAGACTATTTTGGGAAATGGCGCTGAGGTGGTTAAATTTTGATATAAGGAATTTTTTCATTATTTAAATATTCTATTAGGTACTCCTAGTTCTATTTAACGTGTCCAAAGTATTTTCACAAGTTTATGACTATTAGGATGAGATTTGAATAATTTTGAAAATGATTTTTACTAAAAAGACTGCACTTATACATCCAAGTGTTCAAATCTCAATTCGACCGTTGGATTTCTTTAAAATTTGGATCACAAGTAAAACTTTTTATAAGCTTCGTGTAGGTTTTGAAATCACATCAATTGTACACCAAAAGGAGAAACGACGCACTCTAAAATTTGGTCTGGAGGTGCTGTCATGACAGCAACAGTGTTGATGTTCGGACATGCACAAATTTTGATCTAACCGTTGGATCTTTTTGAAATTTGGTACACTTGTAGTACCCTTTGAATGTGACTTATGGGCTCTAGAATTGCTCTGATCGAAGGTTGGATGATGAAATAGTACACCCTGAAAGTTAGTCTGGAGGTGCTGTCATGACAGCTAAAAAGCTGTCATCACAGCAAAAATGACCAAACTTATAACGTGTTCAATTTTTAATCCGACCATTAGATCTTTTTAAAATTTGATACACTTGTAGTGCCCTTTGAATGTGACGTCTGAGCTTTAAAATTACTTTGATTGAAGACTAGACTATAGAACGATGCCTCCCGAAAGTTGGCCCAGGAGAGCTGTTATGACAGCAATTTGTGACAATTTAATGCTGTTATGACAGCATCTTTTTATCCCGTTTTCACTTATCTTGCTTCCATGTGCTATAGGTAAAATCTATAAATTTTTTTAAAGATTTTAAATATTTATTTTGTGATAGGGTGTCTGTTTAATGATTTAAATGATTTGTTTCCTAAGTTGGCTTTAGTATCGACTCATTAACTACACTTAGTTTATTTGAATTGTGTGATTTTTGAATAACACTCGAGACAAGTGTTACATTAGTAGTAAGAATACTTTTTTCTGGAGAAAAAAATGGGTGTTACTCGAGCAACAGTTGAATTAATTAAGAATGGAAAAGAGGGGTATATATGATGAAAAGGAGGTTATGGTAGATTACATTCATGATAGTGGAACGTAGGATATTGAGAGGATGCGACCTTGGTTCCCTAAGCCTGTGATTAACCTAATAACTCGCACTCAAGTCCCTAGTGAGGTAAGAGGAGAGGATAAATACACTTGGCTACCTTCTACAAATGATATTTTTTAGTTAAATCTACATGTAATTTCATATTTACAGGTACCATCGAGGAGAATGATGACATTTAGAAAAGCATTTGAAGTTGTCCCACATCAGAGAAGATCAAATCCTTTCTTTAGCCTTTGGCTCATAGTATAGTTCATACAGCTGGACTCTAGAGCAAAACATGGTTTATAAAGCTCAAGTGCTTGCCCGTTAAGATGCTTAGAGGAAGAAAACATTATGTACGCCATTACAGACTATAATTTAACTTAAGATAGATGGAAAGAAGCAATTCAGTGAGATAAGTAGGAGCAATTCTTTTCCCTTAATGGCTGTGACTGGCTGAGATGGAACTTGAAAAATGAAATAGGTAATCAAAATAATAGGAATGTCCCTTAGAACATCCTCTTTAGAAACATTTGTTGCAATATTTGGATTATTAGATGTAATAGGCTCTTTGACTCTAAAGATGTTGTCGGTAACATGTCTTCTTTGAATAATGTTTTTAGAGTTGCTATGAATTTGATGTTGCTTAACTCTTATTCTCTCAATCTTAGTAGAAGGAATATTTCAACTAAGTAAGTTCCTCTTGCTAATGGTTTTGTTAAACTTCATATTGATGCTTCTATACTAGTAGATAGAGGGAGAGCATGAGGGGGAGTAATTAGGGATATTGATAGTAAATGAATTATGAGATTTAGAACCCATTTGGATCCTTCCTTATCTACTATTGTGGAAATTAAAGGGATAACCAAAGGGTTGGAAATCTATTGGAATCTTAGCTAACAAACGAGTTGAAGCTACTAGTAACTATATTGAAGCTCTCAATTTGATTCTTAGAGATTCCATTATTGATCATCCTTTTTGGGAAGCTATTTTGGAAGTTATAGAGTTTATTCAGAGAGATTAGATTCTTGTTTTTAACTTCACTTTTAAAGAGGTTAATGAGATAGCGAATAATTTAGCTACTTTTTGTTACAGTGTAATGTTCTCTTTTTGGGCTTTTAATCATCCTCCACCTTCTTGTTGTGAAGTGGTGAATGATGAAAGGGTGACTAAATTTGTTTAAGGTGTGGCTCTGTCTCTAGCCTTTTCTCTTGTTTGTATTGTTTTTATAGTTTAATTATATATAAATATATCCTTGTTTATTCAAAAATTGGAGAGTTCTACACTATTTTTCAAGATTGATGAATAAAATTACACCTATTTGAGTTAAGTATACTAACAGTTCCTTGAAAAAAAATACTTGCACCTAATCCAAAAAAAAATACATTTTAAATTTTGCATGATTGAGCTTTATATCTTTTTAATTTTTATAGTAGATAGTAGATGAATCATGGATGATTCAAAAATAGTATAATCAAGTTGATACATAAGAAGTTTTTTGTTACTTTCTAAGTGGTCGATCGTTTAATCTTTATAGTGAAAGTGTGAATTTATACTTATTAACGGCAGATTATAGTGTGTTTGCTTTTTGTAGTTTTTAAACTCACCTTTACTCCTCTGCTTCATAAAATTAACTCTTGTCTTTCCAATAGAAAGAGTCATTTTCTTAACACTGCTAGGAAGGCTATTCTTATCAAGTCTGTCCTTTCTTCTATTCCTAGCTATGCTATGCAAACTATACTCCTACCTGATAATGTTCTAACTAAAGTGGAAACTTACTCCTGTAATTTCCTTCAAGATTCAACTAACGAAACCAAAAAGTCTAATCTCTTATATTTAGACTATATCACTAGGGATAATAATCATGGAGGTCTTGGCTTTAAAAATCTTAAAAGTCAAAACAAGGCTTATATTATGAAGCTTTGTTGGGGAATTGTAATGAAACCTAATAGCCTCTAGGTTCATGTCATTCATGACAAATATAAATGCAATAACCCTACCATTCCCATGGTCTGTAAAACCAACTCTTATTCTTATACACGGTATAGTATATGTAAAGTTTGGGAGCAATTTATAACTCATGTGTGTTAGAAGGTAGGGAAGGGAATCAAATATCCTTCTGGTATGACAAATGGTGTCCCCTTCCTCAACCCCTAATTAAGTACGCATCCTTTAATGTTGAATCTATTCTTCATGAAAAAGCGTCTGATTTTTATACTGCTACAAGTAACTGGTAGGACAATTACACAAATATCTTCAACAGGACATCATCAAACAAATCACTATTGTTCAACCTCCTAAACCTAATGTTGATGATGATGTCATCTATTGGAGGCCTTTCAATGACGGCAACTTCATCACCAAATCTGCTTACAAGACTATTGATAATCATTGCGACACCCCCCAGATCTAAAATTTGGTCTAAGATTTGGAAATGGTCAACATATGAAAAGATTGAGTCATTTCTTTAGAAAGTAGCTTGAGTTTGTCTTCAACCTAAATTCATCTAGTTCAATGGTGGCAATCCCTGTCTTAGGACATGCCCTTTTGGCTATAACACCTTGGATTCAACTGCTCATATCTTGAGAGATTGCAAGAATCTAGAGGGGTTTGGATAAAATTAGTTAAATAATCTAACTCAAATACTTTTTTTCTCTCATTTTACAGGAATGGATACTTTAAAATGCAAAAAATGATATGGGCAGCGCTTGTGTAAGAAAGACCTCCTGGCAAAGACTTTTCTCCCACGTGTGCTGGAACATTTGAAAAGAAAGATGTAAAACAATATACTCTGAGGAAGATACTCCTAACAAAGACATTACTTTCATTAGTATTTAAGATATTCTCAGTGATCAATGCATTCAATCAAAAATCAACTTCTTAACTAAACAAGGCGATAAATCTAAAGCTAACTGGTCCTCATCCTCTCCTGAAGACGGATGGGTCATACTTGATATAGATGGCTTCGCCAATAATCAAGGTGCAACTTCTTGTAGCGGGCTCATCTGAGATGAAAAAAAGTAATTGGATTAAAGGCTTCTTCAAATATCACCCAAGTACAATAGGAGAGCTTATGAGTATCTTGAAAGGACTTAACATTTGTTGAGTTAAAAAAATTGATAAAATTAATGTCTATTTTAACTCTACAAAAGCTCTCACATTAATACGCAATGAATTTTTTGCAAATCACTTTTAACTACAACTATCTAACAAAATTAGAGATCTTATTATGAGAGATTGAACAATCACTTTTAATCATATTTTTAAAGAAACAAATAAATCATGAATTAATTGACTTATCAAGCTCTTATTAACAATCTAAGCATTCACATTTTTCATACACAGCCTCTTGATTGTAAAAAAATTTTGTATATTGACGTGAGACGTCATGTCATATGGCATGATTTTTCTGCGGTCTTCTATTAAAAAAAAAAAAATTTGACTTTCAGAACAGCATCAAGTTCCTGCATTTCATAAAAGCGATTTCGAAATTCCTTTCGTAAGTAATAGAACTATAGAAGTCGCAAACATTACAAACATGCTCTTAATTCATGTTTATGAACTTCTTCTTGCATTGATTACATTATTATTGTTTTGGATTGACGATTGGAATTGAATAACAGCGTGTTCCGATTTCGTATCTGGCTTGAAGGAGAAGAAGAAGAAGCAGATGCTTCCGCGGCACCTGAATGGAGGAGAAAGACCCGTGGTTGGCCTCAGATAAGGGCTACCACGTCCTCTTCTGCTTCATTCTCACCATTGCTTTCTCCACCCTCGCTACCCTCACCAGACATCCCTTCCTCCGCCGTCACGCTGTTTTGATCGGATCAATCGCTTCGCTCCTCGCAGGCGCCGCCAAAGAGGCCGCCGATCAGCTTGGCTATTTTCGCTCTGCCGGAGCTTCCTCTAGGGATGCGGTTGCCGACGTAGTTGGGGTGTTGCTTGCTTCCTTCGTTCTTTCTGTGTTCAGATGCTCGACACGACCCGACGCAGAGAGGAGTCAGGTTCGAGGGATATCGCTGGTTTGATGGAGCCGATCCGAATTTTTGATGCGAGAAAGTGTTCACATTCTTTTTGTTGCATTTTGGGAGGTGGTTTTATTTGAATGTTGAAGAAAAAATAGGTGTTTTAGTTGCTGATGGATTTAGAGAAGAATAGAGACTAGAGAGTGTAAAGGCAGACTATTGTTCTTCAATTCTGCATTTGTAGGCATTCCGACAAACTTGTGGTAAATTGGAGACACACACATTTAACACCAAGTTAAGCATTTTCAAGGTCAGCATTTTTGTCTTGATGTTCTTTCTTTCCAAATTTTCATTTCCAAACATCCGGATGATTCTTATTGGATTATGAATGTAAAAACTTAAAATACTATGTCCTCCTCTTTTGATCCATATCGTGTAATTTTTTCCTGCATGAGTAAGTTGTCAAATTTTCTCATGCCTTGTATGCCATGACAATTATGTTGTCCTGCTTCTCTTCTGTAGAACTTATGATATGTGAAGTAAGTGGAGTTAAATATGTTTTTTGCTGTTGGGACATTGAACTATGAAACATAGTTGGCTTTGATATATATATTTTTTTTTTGTTATCTTTTTCTGAGTTCACCTGGTTGGAGAGTATGGCATGGTGATCTAATCATGTTTTCTGATTTAACTCCTAAGTAAAACTATAGCAACTCTGTATTGGCAGAAGATGAACTATTTTTAAAGTGAACGGTGAAGTTTAAAATTCAATTAGAATGAGTTTATTTATATAGTTCTAAACTAAAGATATGGTATGAAAAAGGAAATCAACTCCACTCAATATGCTGGAACCTTAACTGGATATCTTCAGTTGTAGATTTCTGCTTGTTTAATAATTTCCTGATTGATGCTACTCTCTGTTGTCAATCCTATATTCACTCTGAATTTTATCTGAATGCAGTTAAGGTACTATTTTCTTGTGGATGAACTAGGCTGGGTTATAAAGTTCATCCTACAGATGGACATATATCTGAATGCTAGAATGAGAAGTTATTAAATTTCCTTGACATCACTGCCTCTGCCTCTGTTCACTGTGGTCTTGAATTGTTTATATACTTAGCCAAAGTCAATACTTTGGACTTTCTTATGAGAGTAATATCTCACTTGTCCTCAAATTGAATGGTAGTATATGGATGCCCTTCTTTGAATGGCTATTCTAAGGTTTTTTCTCTCTGCTGAACTGGGTCCAAACGTAAAAAATCCCAAGTTCTCTAGTTGCTTGTTTAAGGCAAGGCTCTCTAAAGTCATATACAAATGCTTCCAATATAATTAGTTTCAGGAATAATGGTTGCCTATGTTTCTTAGAGTTTCCTTTTCCATGACAAATTAAAGATCAAACCCTTGCAAATTTTTATTCTTGGGCTGAGAATGAGAGTAGAATGAGATCGTTGAGTATTAAACCTCTTTTCAATTTCAAATGTTGTCACAAGCAGATAAAAAGGCACATCTTTAATAGCAGTTTTATTGTATCTGCTGTTGTAGAACTTCACTAACTATAAGATAGTTGCAACTCTAGCATTTGGAAGCTCTGTTGACATTTATAATAGAAACAAAGTTGAAATGTTGAAATGAGAACCATATTTAGACTATGAATAAATAATACTGCAGTTAATAACCCAAGGGATGAAGCGTTCTTGATAACTCCAAAATCAGCTTAGAGTTTCACAGAAAGGAACTCTATTTGTGATGATTGATGAAGATGCAGAACTTTGCAGGAAAAAAAAAACACTTCACACGTACTTCTGTACTCTCTAAGTTCTATCTCATTTCCAAGGCCTAATTGCACTGGAGGTGCTTGGTCTCTTAAAGATCTTGTTGAAGCAAATGGGTTGGAGAAGTAACAACCATATTATTTGCCAGAAAGCACTGCAGGAAAAAGTATGATCTTGTGAATACCATCGCATGAATATCTAATTCCACAGTGAGGGTGACTATGGTGTTATCTGCTGCATACCAGTTCCCTGCCATACCTGTGACCTGCTGATTTTGTAGCCAGATTTGACACAAGCTTCAAAGTTACCTTATATTTTACATTGCATAAGCTCATCACCTTGTTAGCTATATTGCATTGGTACAAACATAAATATTGTATACAAAGTGTGCAGATACTGACATTTTCTTCTAACATCTGTGATACCAGAAAGGCTAGGTATTTTATAGAATTTGGTTGTTCTGAAAGATTTTTCAGTATATTTGATAACATGTCATAATCCATGTGTATTACTAAGTTGTTACTTAATTTTGTTCCGCTCAATGTGTTTTCTTGGATAGAGATGACTTACATCTATCTTACCATTGTTGTGAAAATTGCCATATTTCATTTGGCGCATGTGGTTGGAGAGAGTTGCAGGCTCTTTCAATTTAAGGTTTCTGCTTATGTTAATTTCTGTGGATAAAAGCTGTGTTTATGTTTTCTTTATGGTAATTTGCTGATGATTTAATTCTGTGGGATATGTCAAATGTGCAATGCACTTTGCATGCATGTTATACCAACTGATGCATATTGACTTAGATATATATTGCATAGCTAATAATTGGATGTACTGAGAAGTATTTATTTTTTGGTTGCTTTACACAACTTTTATATTATGAACCACAAACATCTTTCGGCTGAGTGCCTAATAAGTGCATGAAATGCAGTCTCATGACCATGTGGATGATTCACTTTTTGAAGCTTCAGGGCATTGAAGCCTCTCCTTGTTCACTATCTTCTGGAAGCTTGACTGCAGTGTAGATTCCTGCCCCACCAAGAGCTCCGAGTATAGGAGCAAAGAGGTAGACCCATATGTCTTTGTAGTTTCTTGCAGCAATAGCTGGACCAAGTGTTCTCACTGGGTTCATTGATCCTCCTGTTGATGGCCTGTGATACATGATTTAGCAAATGCTTGAATCATTAATCAATATATATTGTATAGAATCAATAGGAAATTTCACTATCCATAAACCATGACCAATGTGTTTAACCCAAGACTCTGTATGTCATATTACGAAACATGTCCAGTTAGTTTTTAACTTTTTATTGTGTGGTCGTTTGTTGAAATCTATCTCATGCGCTGTGAAGTATGGATATTGGTATGTGCATGGTATGCTGCACAATGATAGGTTCTGAAGTGTCTCTGATGGAGCTGCTGAGTTGCTGAGACCTACAGGAGCAAATTACAAAGAAACTGATAGAAGGGGGCAAAACAAAAACTGCTGGGTCAAAAGATTACACTATGGGTCCTGGCCAAAAGGGAAAAGAAGTGACATTAGGAGTAGGGAGTAGGGGAAGCTAAGGGTAAGGGCAGTGATTTTGTAACTTTTTTGGGTTTTAAGTTCTCCAATTCTGGCGAGAGAGGGAGTTAAATGTTTTGGAAAGTGAAGTGAGTTTGGGAGAGTACTAGCCTCTGAAAAGTCTAGTGTATTGGGGTGGAGGAAGATTGTCTTGCTTCATCATTTTCTCTTTATGTTTTAGTGTGTGTTGGTGAGTGGCTTATGTTCTAGGTTATTTTTCTGTGGTGTGTGTATTTTGTACTGATCCTTGTACTCTGTAACTTTATTCAGTTTAGCGTATGGGTGTATGAGGGAGTTGGAGTTAGCTTGAATCATTATCTTCCTTGTAATCCTTTTTATTATTCAGCAATAGTATTTTCAGTCCATTTTTAATGCATTTTCTGGTTTTTGCTTGTTTTATTAGAATAGAGGGTTCTATCAGTGTATGCATTTTAATGTATTGTGCTTTGTCTATGCTAATATTTAACATTTCCCAAACGCAAACAATATTTTTTGGAGCATCATGCTTTACGGATATCAAAAGCAATATTGTAATCTATAGTGAATGATAGAACATAATGGCATTGTATGATTTATGTAATCGGCCTTACTTAATAGGCAAGGGTTGTTATTCTTGGCATCCTGAGTTACAGGAAAAAAAAACAAGTATTAAATACCCTATCATCATGCAAACCAATTGAAAGGAAATCTAAGTTGGTTTTTAACGGGGAAAGGAGAAATCTTTATAATATTTAAAAGATTGAAGTTAGCATGCAAAGTAATATATGGTTGGAATTTTCTTGTTACTTGAACACTATTAGCGATGTAGGACGAACCAATTTCAATTCATTAGCGAAAAGATGTTGTTCCTGCATAACAAATCAATAACTGTCCTTAGATTTGAGTAGCTAGATAGGACAGACCCGGCTATAAGTATGTTGAGCATGACAGTTGCTCCAACTGCAATTCCGGCAAGTTCCCCCACCTGCAAAAAATGCAGCATCAACCATATTATTATACTTATTGTGATATGATATATCTAGCTTTGTTTTATATTAGATAGGGATGCTTGCTCTCAACCGTTTAGATCAAGTTGTTTGGTGCAACTTGGAAGATTCCTGTTATGTCTGTTTGAAGTCCAGACATCGGATTACATTTTTACAACAACTTGCATTCATCTTGACTGGTATTTCTTGTAGAATTACTAGAGTCAAATACTGTTGACTGATTCTGTTCTTTGTCATCAATCGCTTGTTTCTTTCCCAAGTGGCACCAGCCCAGCAACCCTCCTCCCCTAGCTAGGTTGACTCCTTTGAGTAATGACGAGAAAAAAACAGTTGCTTCTGCTAGTCTTATATTTATGTTGTTGAGAAAATAGAAGGTATCTTTTTCTCATGAATATGAGTCTGTTCGATTTCACTGAAAGAAAGATACTCTTGGTGCAGGGAAGGGGAAAAAAGCTCAAAGAGATGATATTGATCTCATATAAAAATTTAAATAATTTAATATAGTGATTAAAATGAGGATTCAACAACACCAGAATAAGGTCAGCTAAGGATTTGATTTCATAGTGACAGGATCAATTACTCTAAACTATTATAGCTTGAACTTTTCAAAAACGATTTTGGGACATCCATGATCCTTGAATCTCTAGGTGGGGAGGCAACAAAAAAGAAGTTGTTTTTGTAGTTTAAAGTGGGAACATCCCAAAACTTAGTTAAATATTTCTTTAATTTTTTTCTCTCCATTCTCTATTTCTTGAAAACAGCCTTTCTCAATCATAATATCCATTTTTTCCAGATTTTCAAGTCATAATTTAGTAAACTAGAGTTCTTGAATAAAACAATACTCACAGCTCTTGTGTCAGTGGCCACTGCTGTGACAACAAACATGAGAATAAAGCTGATAATAAACTCTAAAGCAAAAGCTTGAGCATATCCGCCTGAAGGAACTGTGACTCCTCCACTCATGAAGGGGTGAAATATCCCCTTCAATGCAAATGCTGCACAGATGGACGCTGTAAGCTGTGCACCAATATACAATGGCACCTACAATATAAAATTAACATTGGTAATCACTAGGCAGCTTAAACAAAAGAGGATATAAGGTTAAAATAGAGAAGTGGGGGAAAGATAAAAGGTTTTACATGTTTCCATGGGAAGTGCTTTAAAGCAGCAAAGGAAATAGTGACTGCAGGGTTGAGATGAGCACCAGAGATGTGACCGGTGGCGAGGATGACAACCATGGCAGCAAGACCAGTAGAGGCAGCACATCCAATTAGAGTCTCAGAACCTGGTGTCCGTTGGTTCACAATAGCAGTGGACATACCAGCAAACATGAGAATTAAGGTACCTACAAACTCAGCTCCTACCTGTTTTAAGGCCAAACCGTTAAATATTATCACAGCAAGGAAGAATGGGTCAGCGTTAGTTTCCAATTTTTCCATGCTAAAAAAAAAACTTCTTTATTTTTCCAGGAAAAAAAATGAGTTTTGAATAAGAATAAGGTGCAATTTTTATTATCTATCTCTTTATTTTTTATGTACCTTTCTTCCAAGAGGGACAGGAGAGGGAGGCAATGAGCAAGAGACTTTGAGTAAGCCTCCATCTTCTAAGGTCCATTCTTCAGGACTGAAACACTTGCTCTTGAGAAGTGATTTCTTGCCTATTCCATTCCCTCCAAAAAGTGAAGCACCAGAAGTCCTTTGAGTTGCTGTTGTTGAAGGGACTACTGGAGTTTCCTCATTGCCCATCTCTCCTATGGTAAAAACAACTTGGGCGAAAACAGAACAGAGACTATGGTTTCAAATGTTGGTCTTCTGGTGAAGAGTGTTTAAACTATGTCGCACATATAAAAGCTGTTTGCTTTACTTGCAGAATCCAAATGTGTGTGTGTGTGTGAGAGAGAGAGAGAGAGAAGACAATTAGTGGATGAAACTTGAAAGTGCTGTAAAAAAGAAAAGAAGATAGCTATGGCTTCTGAAGTGGACCATGTGACATTGCAAGGGGTCTTGAGTATGTCCCAAGAGCCTTTAATGTTTTCCCTTCTCAATCATCCAACTGCAACTTCATTCTCCTTTTTTTTTTTCCCCTTAACTTTATTTTCCTTCTTGACCATCCGTTTTCTTTGTATTGTCTTCCTGCATCAATCATGTTAATTTCCAAACACGTTATTTTGTCGGTACTAGATTATGTATCAGAGCAACATGGGTTTGCTTGTACCGCAATTTGGAATAGTAGGAAGTTCCATATGACTAGCAGGTCAAAACGTTTTTTTGGTGTTAACACAAATTCAGGTCAGTGCCACTAACTATTGTGCAGTGCAGTTACTGTTAAATTTGAAGATTGAGTGCATGTTTGGTTTCCAATTAGAAACTACCAATACCACGTATATGTATAAATCACCACCTTAAGTAGTGCAGAAATTTGGCATTTTCAGTATTAATTACCAATATGCCAATCAACTTCATTGTTTTGGCAATCAACAAGATTGGTCAGTTTATGGCATATTTGTTAAGCGAAGGGTTTTGTCATGATAAATGATTCTGCCATTCATATATTACTAATAATTTTGGTCCATCTGTTTCTTGTATATTTTTTCTCTACCACTCATTCCTTCAACCAATGGTGGTCGAGAAGATGGCTGTGAAATGGGAGGACCAGCGCTAGTCCACATCAAACATATACACAGAATAAATTGGGGTAATTAATTAGAACTCGCTTTTCGACTTTACAAAAAAAGGGTGCGTAATTTAGAATTAAGAAAACGCAACTTTTAGACAAGATAAAGTTGAAAACTTTAAGGAGGAGAAAAAGTGTAATGAGGAACGGTTCTTTCTGTTTTCTAGCAAAAAAATGTTTCGTGTGTTTGGAATCTGATGAGGAGGGGTCAAAAACACGTTTTGGTAATTAAACCAGAAAAAGAAGAAGAAGAAGCAAACGCTGCTTCTGCCAAAAGCAAGTTTTGGCTCCTAGCCTCCTGCCAATATTATTCCAAGCATGCACTAAGTGAGCTGAGTTCCAAACATCCCTCAGCTCAGAATGATATTTGCAAATTACCCAAAAATGAGCTTCTCACAATGGCAGAAAAATTCAAATCCAAACCTTTTTAGACTCGGATCTTTGGAAACTACATTAGCCTTTGTTGGCAAAGAGTTTTTGTTGCCATTCATCACGTGCTTGAATTATGAAATACTTTTGGGAGAATGACAATTAGGCCTTTGGCAAAATATTCTTTAAAAAAATAAGTTACAAATATTGATTTAAATGGTTATAAATATGAATTACTAATATAATTTGAGAATTACTCCCTCTTGTCTTATTATAAGACACTTTTAATTAAGTCATACGGATTAAGAAACGTGGTTAAAATTGGTTAAGAGTGTGGGTTTTTTCAAAAATTTCTATAAAAATTTCAAATCACCCTTAATTAAAATTATTAACTTTACTTTTAAATCTTTAAGCCAAACATTCCATTCAAATGAACTGATTGGATATGTAGGCATTTTTGAAAATAACTCACTATATTTTATCAAATTTTATAAAGTTTATTATATTAAGGACTAAGCAAAACTTCTACAAGGTGTTTTATATTAGGAATTAGAGGGAGTTAATTTAAAACTTAAATGTCTTATCCATAATTAAAACTACTGAATTTACATTATTTTGAATCAATATTTATAATTTATTTTTGTAAAATTTTGCCGATGACCTAACTATAATTATTTTAAGTTTTGGGACTCAACTTTCTTTCTCCCAATACTTTTGGCAGGTTATAACTTTCTTTCTCCCAATACTTTTGGCAGGTTATAACTTTCTTTCTCCCAATACTTTTGGCAGATTATTGGGGGTTTTTTAAGCACCAACATAGGGGCATTTAGTGTGGGTGATCATCCTAGTTCATGAGCCGTGTTGGTGCCAAAATTCTCATAATCACTTTGTCAAAAGCTTTTAATACTAAAGGAGAATCGGGTACCCATTATGGTATGCATTTCAAGTGAACAGAGAATAGCTGACATGAATCTTACAAGACAAGTTTTCTTCAATCTCAGAGAATTAAGATTTTGGACTATTGTGAAAATTGCACCAGAAAAGTATTCAAAACATCTACATATTCCAATGACACTGAATAACAGCAAAGGCACTTTATGAAATCGGTCTACAACCAAGTCGAATGGCTGAAAATGAGCATAGCACTATTACACAAAGGAAATAAACGCGTAAACCAAGCGAACTACTCACAAAGTAAAGATAGTTGTATGACAAATTCTCTATTTTATGTTCCCTTTATCCTTTATACACTTCTTCATTTCTTTTATATTGTGTTTGTTTCTTCCACTGAAGATAATTGCTCTGTACGTCAATCCACCTTTCTTGTTTTTAGTGAGAAATTCACTAAGATTGCATTTAGATGGGTGGATTTAAGTTAGAAATTTATATTTAAAATCTTACATTTGAAATTCATAGATTCTAAATTCTTTGTTTGGATGATATAAAAAATTTTAAATTATAATATTAAAATATTTTGTTTGGATCTAAAGTAAAATTTTAAATTATAAATTTCATATTTAAATTTAAAAGAAACTTGAACGACTGGCCAACTGCCACCGAAATCAGACAGTCAAAGCCGACTAGCACTATAGCACTGGCAACAACTAGAACAAGATGGCCGACTTTCACTAGGACTAGATTGATACGACAATAGGGACTGGACAACAAACTTCTACTAAGACTAGATCGATGGCAAGGACCAGGACAGGATGGCTAACTTCCACTAGGACTGAACCTATGGCAATGACAAGGACCAAACAGCCAACTTTCATTAGGATTAGTTCCACTACACCGATGAGGATTGGACGATTGTCGCTGTCCGTTCGGTCCCTATAGAAATTGGCCCTTTGGTCTTGATCGTTGTCGTTACCCCATTTTTGGTGGAAGTCGATCGTCTAGTCCCTGTTGCCATTGTAAGTCAAGTCCTAATAGAAGTCAGTCGTTTGATCCTCATCGTTGCCGTCGATTTAATCTAGTCTTGGTTGTCTTTGTTGGTTCAATCCAAGTAAAATTTGGATGTCTAGTCCCCTTCCTTACCATCTGTCTAATCCCATCCTAGTAGTTAATGTCGATCCAATCTCAATGGAAGTTAGTTTTTTGGTCCTAGTTATCACAATTGATTAGGTCCTGGCAAAAATTGATTGTCTGGTCCTGGTCATCACCGCAGGTTTAGTCCTTATGGAAGCTAGCCTTCCGATCTCGATCGTCGTCGATCAAGTCCCAGTAGAAGTCGATCATTCAATCTCAGTCATCATCGTTGGTCCAGTCTTGATGAAAGTTTGTTGTCCAATCCTTATCGTTGTCATAGGTTTGGCCTTAGTGAAAGTAGGCCATTCGATCCTAGTAGAAATCAGCTGTTTGATCCTCATCGTTACCATCACCATTGGTCTAATCCCGTCCAGGTCATCATTGTCGGTCTAGTTCAAGTGGAAGTTGGCTATCTGATCCCTATCATCACTGTTGCCATCGATTCAATCCTGGTAAAAGTCAGCCGTTCAGTCCTGATCGTAGCCATCGGTTTGGTCCTGGTGGAAATCGATCATTCGATCCCCACGTTGTCGTTGTCATAGGTCCAATCCAATCCCAATCATTGGTGTCAGTCCATTTCTAGTGGAAGTTGGCCTTCTAGTCCAAGTCAACGGTGGCAACTTGTTTCCATCAATTTTGATTGTCCAGTCCAATTACCAATGACAAGCTAATTAAGCCTTCGTGATTTGGATCAAATTACAAAAGAGATTGAAGGAGAATTTGAAATAATATAGATTTAAAAAGGATTTTAAATTATTAAGAAATTGAAGTGAAACTTGAATTTGGATTTAGATCAAATCCAAATTTATATAATTTTAATTATCCAAATAATGGATATAGCTCAAACCTAGATTCAAATCCATATATATTCAAATATAGCATAAATAATCTTATTTGACTACAATATTTTTTCTTTTGCATGGTTCTGCATGAAGTAAAGTAAATCTAATCTGTACCACGGCATGGTAGCAAGTTAACTTTAAGAATGTGTCGTTTACATGATGAAAAGGATAGTAGACACCGGCAAAGCTACGCTCACCTACACACACACATATGCTGATATTGATGTTTATATGATATTAATATTAGAACATTTACTTTTATATTAATATTTATTTACTTGTATGTATGTTTGAAATTGACAAGTTTGCAGTGGTTTGGAGGTTAAATTTGGAAGATCAAATCATATATACCACAAGTGACCGAGGTCAAATATTTGGGAGTCATTAGATAAAACGATGGGGACAAGATATTACACATAAAATATAAATTGGGTGGTTCAAATGAAAATGTTAAAGGTTTTGTTTGTGAGAATGTCCTTGATAAATTTAATCGAAAATTCATCGCATTGCTATAAGACTTAAAATGACAGTAAGAACATAAAGCTAGGAGTAACAAAAATGAAAATACTAAGACAGATGTATAAACATACAAGTAAAGATAAAATTTATTATAATTTTACAAGAAAAGAATTGGTGTGGCATAAAAATGATTGAAAATTATTTAAAATTATTTGGACATGTTCAAAAAAAAATTGGTGAAAACACAAGTGAGAAAAATAGAACTGATCATTTTGAATTCTATGAAGAGAGGTGAAGGAACACAGAAGAAAATTGCAGTAAATGAAATTATTGAACACATGCATGGAAGTTGGCGCGATTACTCCTTGCCCTTAGCTCCGCCACTGTACTGGATTCGTTTTGAAACTGTTTTAGATTTTCCGTACCCATATCTTTCGTACATAACATGCATTCACATTATATTGCTAGGATATATAATTAATATATTGAGAGAGTGTGTCATGTTTTGATATTTGTATAGTGTATCTGTACTGTAGATGTATTGTCTAGCACGTATTAAATTCCAGAAATTAGTCTGTCATGAAAGTGGATGTCTTTGATTTATGGTAAAATAACAATCAAAGACTTCAATAGTAAATTAATATCAACCAATCACTAATTGACTTTAGAATTACATTACAATTCCTTAATTCTTAATTGATATTAATTTTTATAATCAAAAGTCTAAACTATCCCTCTAGTTTAAAATAAAAAGAAAAGAAAAGAAACCTTCACTATCGCTGGCAAAGGAGGTGAGGTCTTCGAAGCACCTAGTGTTGGTGGGGTCACCAACAACATTTTTATTTAAGAAATAATTAGTTTAAATGGTCAAGAGAGGGTTTGATCTCATACCCCTTGGCTACCTAAAAAGCTTGGTGGCTTAACACATATAATTAAGCATATCTCATATATTTTCCTAACTTGTTAAAATTTAAATGAACTATTGTTAATTTAAAATGAATTATTGTCAAAATCTAAATGAATACTTGATGATGATGATTAAAAGCACAGGTTTAATGGATTATTGTTTTTCTAGCTTGTTAATCCCAAATGGATTGTTGTTAATTTAAAATAGGTTATTATTAAAATTTGAATCGATACTTATTGATGAAAGACTAGTACATACAATTGTATTCATCTTATATGTTTTTCTAGCTTGCTAAAACTTGAATGGACTATTATTAATTTAGATTAGCTTGTTTTTTATACACTTGTTCTATTAGACCCATGCTTTTAATCATTAGCATTAAATATTCATTCAGATTTTGACAACAATTCATTCTAAATTAATAATAGTTCACTCGAGCTTTAACAACCTAAGAAAATGGATAAGATGGGCTTAATTATATGTGTTAATCATTCATCAACAAATGTACATTTAGGTTTTCATAATAATTCATTTAAAATTAACAACAATCTATTATAATTTTAACAAGTTAGAAAAATTGATAGGATGTGTTTAATTGTATTTGTTAGTTATTCATTAACAAGTATTCATTCGGATTTTGACAACAACTTATTCGTGATTAACAATACATTCAAACTTTTAACAAGTAACATGCGTGAAGTTTTAAAGCTTTCAATATGTAATTGTCTATGTTAGATTAACAAGTGATATTTGTAAAATAACAAGTTCCATTCAGAAATTAACGATACACCATTATGTTATAATATAGAAGCAATTAGAAGTTTGATTTACTACTTATTTTATTTTATTTTTTTCTATATATAATTAAAGGATTTGGTGGCCAAGGGTCATGGGATTAAATCCTCCCTTGACCATCTAAATCAATTATTGTTTAAATAAAAATATTGTCAGCGTCGAAGCTCTGGTGACTGACTGCCACCAACCCCACTAGCAATAGGGGCTCTAGCAGCCATGAGGGTTTCTTTTTTTTTTCTTTTTATTTTTTTTTAATTTGAGAGGCAATTTGAATTTTTGACTTTAAAGATTAATATTAGTTAAAGAAAAGGGACTATAATCTAATTTTAAAGTCAATTAATCTTTAACTCATAATAATTTCTCTAAGCGGTCATTCAATACTATTTTCCACTTGATTTATTGTCTAGCGTACTGGTGTCAAGCTACTGTGCTGTATATATTCTCACATTCTTGACTCAGTGAGAAGCTATCGCTTGGATTGTTCATCTCCACCTCTAGAATTTAATTATTTGATATCAGAACCATTGAAGATAATTCATACTAAGGCCACGTACTGGTGTTGCATGCCTCCTATAACTTCATTGTCTCTTTTAGCTTATAATGTTGCTGCCATAGTCCTTTAACAATCCCATGCAGCTGCAAAATTACTCTTAAGTGGCTACTAGTCATGCTTATTCAAGTCATAATTAGTTTTGAGTGCTATCACAGTAAAATGATAATGCCGAAGTGATATATATTCTTCTGAAGTGAAACATCAAATCGCATAGGTGAAACCCTAGCAATTGGAGGCACAAATTCTGTCCGTCTCTGATTTGAACAGCTGCGGTTGTCTTCCTTCCAAAGCCCCTTTTTCTTTCGTTCTTTCTCTCAGTACTTTAATATATCTCACAACTGGTCAGCCACTATCATTTTTTATCTGAAAATCACTTCAATGGTCCATGCAATTCCGTAGTTTGGGTGAACCAGACAAAACATCATTTCATAGATATCCATATACATACATAAATAAATATATATATATATATATATATAGGCCATTTGATCACTAAAAAGGATGAGAATATAATCAATTAAAGAAATAAAAAACAAAAATAAATTAAATGATAAATAAAATAAAAGTCAATACTATATATTATAAATGCAAGAATCACCGTACCCTTTACAAATTTTATAAATTATAAATTTTAATCTTATAAATTAAATTATTATTTTTCATTCGTGAATTCAACTTGTCTTATTTTTTTCTTTCTTTCTCTCTACACTTTAATGTCATCTTACAGCTGGTCAGCCACTATCATTTTTTCCCCCCTGAAAATCACTTCAATGGTCCATGCTCTTTCATATAGAGTTTGGATGAACCAAACAATACGTCATTTTATATTTATTTTTATTTCTTTAATTTATTTTATTTTCATCTTTTCTAACAATCAAATGCATGTTATTTTTTCGTATCACACCTGAGAAGATTTGTTAGATATATTTGAAATTACAGCATCTTCTCCAACTCTTTCGCCTCAACTTAATATATACTAAGTTTTAGCATGTGAGTGCTCTTTAACAGATTCAAAACCTAACTTATTAATGAGGAGAGACACAATTTATTCTTTCATGTACAGCTCAATGGGGTCTGTTACGTTATATATGTCCGTGAGTAGCAGAGCTGCAGTAAACTCATTCTCTCTCTCTCTCTATGTATATATACATACATATACATCTACACACGAACCATTCTATATATTGTTCCATTGTGAAACAGTTCAGGAAGAGAGTTACTTTTAAAGTCTGTGATTTGGGATTAGGAAGGGGCTACTTCCAGAAAAATAATGTATTATATTTTGATTCAGTCTTAATGAGATTTAAGAAAACAAATCTAACATAATGAGGATTACTACACATGCATCTTTGATTACAAAAGAATCTACCCATATTGTCAGTGCTATGGATGCAAAAGAGAGAAGATTACATTTAACAAATCTTATTCCATTAGACGGAATGGATTATATAAATTACATAATGTCACTGTATTCTATGAACAACTAAATATTTGAAAATATTGTTAACTAATTAAAAGGTCTTATTCAATAACATCATTGAATGTTATCTTTAGTCTTCATCTTCCATTCTTCACATGACTTAAGGTTATTCGTTTCACCCTTTTTACTGGCTCTTACAACAGTTTTTTTTTTTTTGTACATGTTTATATTATCTCAAATGATTTTTTATTATTTTTTTCACAATCGATAGATCCATGTCATGCCAACTTTTTTTCATATATGATTATTATAAATTCACCATCTCAATTCCCACTATGGATTGCTGAGAGGGATAAGGAAGATGGGAAAATTTAAGCCATCAAACTCACAAGTCATGAGCATTAGAATGCAGGCTATAATGGGGCTAAATGGCAATATCTATATACAATACAATGTATTTTTTACAAAAAGTTGGACAATTCAGTATCCGTAATTCATGAATAATATGGCTTACTTTAAATTTCATATAAAAGATTTGGCCATTCTCGCTATTTATTGCCGGACTTGTTAAATTCTCTTTTAGAAGACTCAATTATGTGTTAATTAATTATTAATAAAGATAAAAAATGGACTTGTGATGTTGTAAGCCACCCACACCGGTCATTTATAGATTCCAGTAAGTACTCTACCCAACGATGAGTGATAAGTGTGACGTGTTGTCAGAGCATTATCAAATATCAACTATGAAACAATATAAATTCTTGTTCTTCTTATTTTAAAGACCAAAAAAGGATAAAGTCTTATGCCCTTCAGCAATTGGGACTTGTGATATTATGCTTGTCTCAATATCCATATCACAGGTGTCATGTGCAAAAAAAAAAAAAAAAAATCTTCCATCTAGATGGCACACTCAGTGAAGATTCTGTGCAATCATCTGTGTAAATTTTTTCACTTAGTATTTATCTTTATCATATAAAAAAAATACTATTTTTCATGTTAAGTCTCATCAGAGAGGGAAGTCGATTTCAAAAATGGTGGACAAGATATTGTTTTCAGATTAATGTTGGATTCATATAAATACTGATTATGAAGGATCAATGGGAAATTGTCTCATACATAGTGATAATTATTTGTCTATTTCTTATATTATAATATCAAGGGTTAAATGATAAATTTTGCCTCTAAATTATAAATTTAAGAGATTTTGAAACTTTAAATTCATTTTTGATGAAGTAATTCCCTTTAACATTTCAAGACAATGCAATAGTGCCTCTATTGTTAATAAATGTTAACTTTGATAATTAATTAATAAAAAAATTTACAAAAACATACCTAAACAATTATTTGGTCATTTTCTATAATTTTTTAAGTTTTTTGTTATAATTTTTTTGCCAATTAACTGTCAAAATTAACTTTTATTAATAGTTTGGATAACATTACATTATTTTTAAAAGTTAAAAAAATTATATTAAAAATAAATTTAGAGCATTAGACATTCTCATTTAATCCTATTAACAAAAACAACAAAAAATATTTTCTTATATATATCACCAAGTCCATGATAAGTTATGAATGGCACATGAAGAGTGCGATTTGCTTAGAGTTGGTAAACGGGCGGGTCTAGCCCATATGGGCTCGGCCCTTATGGGCCTAGGCCCTAAAGCCCGATTACCCTAATTTTACTCTAAAATTAAAGCTCGGCCTTTATTTAAAGGGCTCAGGGTCGGGCCCATAAGCCCTGATAGAAATAAAATAAAATAAAATAAAATTTAACATTAAAATTTACTAAAAATATTTTAAAATTCAACATACATCCAACCAAAGTCTCACATAATTTAAAAAATAAATAAAAAATTTAAAAGTCTAAATAAGATGAAGACAAATATTATCATCAATCCTAATCAAGATCCCCCTCATCATCATCCAGAAATAAAATATTGAAACCCTCAGATATAGGTCCATTCATAGAAGATGGAGGTGGAGGCTCAATATCAATTATCTCTGCAGCTTCTTCTTCTTCATCACCTACAATAATTAGCAATTAAATTGTATCATTATCAAATATATATATATATACATATATCACAAGATAAAATATAAAAATTACCATAAAATGGCACAAAACCATTCAACCAATTGCTGGCACAAATCAATGCTTGCACATTATCTGGAAGGAGGCGGCAACGATACTTTGTGAGAATACGGGAGCCAATACTAAATGCTGATTCACTAGCTACTGTAGTGATCGGAATACTCAGAATATCACATGCCATCCTTGAAAGATTGGGAAATCGTTGTTGATTAGTCTTCCACCAATGCAACACATCTAACTCTGGAAATTGGCAACCATCAAGGGAAGCTTCTTCCAAATAAAAAAAAATCCAAGTGTATCAAATAAGAAATTACAATTTATAAACTAACAATAATGAGATAAAAACTTACACCATAAGCTTAAGTCCAAGACATGGTTGGTTCCCTCTTCTTCTCTAACATCCTTCCACTAGTGCTTGAGCTTGGTTGACTTTGTGTTGGAGTTGAACTTAGTGTAAAATTAATGGAAGATTCACCCATTTCTTTATATTGATCAAACATACAATACAACTTCTGCTTGATATTATTAACTTTCATGAAGTAATTTACAGGATCAATCAGTGAGTAAAAATACTTAATCACTTCAAGCTTTGCTCATAGATCAAAAACACTTCCAATAGAAAGGATTACACTATAGTCACTCTAATACTTGTCAAATTTCTCCTTCATTTTAATCGCCATACTAGAAATCACAGGATCACAATTGCTAGTGGCTTCATTCAACAAAATCTCAATTTTTGATATTTGCCCAAAATACATATTTGAGGTAGGATAGGATGTGCCAGAAATTAAAGTTGTAATGATTGCAAATGGCTGTAAGAAAGTGCACATTTCCTCTGCTCTCCTCCATTCTTCATTCGACAGGCAGTGTTTAAAACTAGTGTCACGACAAGACATGCAAACAAAAGCTCTTTTATATCTAATTCCACTATCAAGCATATCATAGGTGGAATTTCATCTAGTAGGCACATCTAATCGCAATCCTATTGAGGTGTCAATGCCACCAACTTGCTGAATGCATTGCTTGAAAGTCTTCATCCTGGACTTTGACATCTTAACATACTTAATGCTTTCTCGAATTTTATTTATCACAACATTTGTTACCTTCAAACCTTCTTGAACTATCAAGTTCAAAATATGTGCACAACACCTCACATGAAAAAATTCCCCATCACAAATCAAGTTATTTTGCAAAACCAACCTCTCTTTCAAGATTTCAGCCATACAATCATTTGCAAATGCATTGTCTAAAGTAATTGTAAAAACTTTCTTTTCAATCCCCCACTCACACAAGCTCTCAAAAACTTTGCTAGCTAATTCATGTCCAGAATATGGAGGTTCCATCTTACAAAAAGAAAGTATTCTACTATTAAGTTTCCAATTTTCATCCACAAAATGAGCTGTCAAGCAAATATAACTTTCAGATATTACAGCAGTCCAACAATCAAAGGTCAAACAAATTTTGCTAGGACTCTTTGATAAAATCACTTTCAACTTCTCTTTCTGGAGCTCATAAAATCTCCTAACATCTGACACAGCAGTTTTCTTACTCATAATCTTAACATCAGGATTACATTCCTTAAGTAGCTATCTTAAAAGAGGAAATTCAATAAAGGAATATGGCAAATCATGTTCAACAATCAACATCCCCAACAACTCCCGAATACGTGTATTATTGATTTGTCTAGGCCTAACATTCCCTTCATTATCTAACATCATTAAACCTATATTATGAAACTTTAGAAGAGCCACACACTGTTTAACATGTCGACTTAGATGTGAAGTGCCATGATTTCCACCACTTACTAACAAAGTGCCACAACCATTACACTTTGCTTTTGTTGCTCCCTCTTCATTAACCACTTTAGAAAAGGACTTCCAAACATCTGAAGTACAACTTTTAGCTTTCTTAGGTGGTTTCTTATTGAATGTAGTAAATTGGGTAGGAGTTGATTCTCTATTACTTTCCTCCTCAACTAACTTCTTACTAGTTTCATTACTTTTGGCACTAGATGATGACATACTGCAAACAAGCATAAAACATATAATTAAAACTAATAATAAAATAACAGAATAGTATTAAGGCCTAATTTATCAGGATCAGGAATAAAATCATATAATCAAAATTAAAAATAAACTAACAGCATTCAAAGCATATCAAGATAGAGGAGGCAGAGGATCAAAAATCAGGAATCAACAATCAAAATCGAGACCAGAAATAATCAAAAACTAGGAATCAGCAATCACCAGATCGAAAGACAATCAGAGCAGCAACCAACACTAAATAACCAGAAGCAGATCAAGATAAAGGAGGCAAACCTAAAAGGCGAGAGGAGGAGGAGACCACGGCGAGACTGTAACTGTGAGGCTGAGTTGATTGAAATTGAGAGGCGAAAGGGAGAGGAGACCACAGTAGAATGAGCTCGAGACTGAGATTATGAGGCACCAACGAGCTCGAGACTCTAAGACTGAGACTGAGAGGCGAGAGGCGAGATTGTGATTGAGGACTACGGCAGATTGTGGCAGAGACGATTTCGAGACTGTGACTGATTGCGGTAGAGACGAGCTTGAGACTGAGAGGCGATCGGCAAGACTATGACTACGGTGGAGACGAGCTTGAGACTGAGACTAATACTGAGAGGCGAGCACCGAGACTGTGACTACGGCAGAGAGTCGGAGACGAGCTTGAGACTGAGACTTGAGTCGGGAAACGACACTGACTGCGAACTACGATACAGAGGAGCTCGAGAACTAAGATTGAGAGGCTGAGAGACAATAGGAGGAGCTGAGAGTGAGAGCCTGAGAGTCTGAGATGAGATGAGAGTCGAGAGGGCGGAGAGGCTGAGACAATTCTGAGAGTGAGAGATTGCTGGAGCTGGTCTACTGCGTGCGGTGTGCCTATGTGGTAGAGGCGTGGAGCATTGTTGACTGCTCAAACCCTACCTGCGTTGTAGGGTTTCTTTTGGACTTTCAAACCCAATTCTCAAACCCAATCCAACTATAATATAGAAGCTAAAAAAAATAAAACGGGCTTTACGGGCTGCTCGGGCCCGAACCCTTTTTTTAGGGCTTAAAAGGGCTGGACTTTGAAGCCCGGTTACCTCAAAAAATACCAAATTTTCAAGCCCAAACCCTTATTAAAACGGGCTTAAATGGGTAGCCCGTCAAGCCCGGCCCTTATTCTCGACTCTAGGTTTGCTTTATATTTTATATGATACATTAATTAGATGGGCTTCGACTTATCATATGTTGTCCAACAAAAACATCATAATGTATATAAATTGTGAATAGGATGACTTGATATGAATTTTATATCTCTTGTATTTATAATGATGTGTAACGATATTGGGATGGACCAACAAGTTATGATGGTTCATAGTTTGAATTTAATAGGCTTAGAGTAAGTTTGAGCTGGACATGTAGAACGAACCTAGAAGATAGTTAAGGGCTTTGAAGAACGTTGACTATATAAGTAGATGGTGAAACAGTGACCACTTGGAGATTTGATCGGGCAAATATGGATTACACCAATTGAAATACAAGCTTTTGACAAATACTACGCTCCATATCCAACCCAACGTTGGGTTCATTATGAATGATAGTGATTTAAATTTAATTGCTTATATGAGTTTTCGGTCCAGTCTGATGTAATTGGGCTAGATTAGACCAAGTCCAAAAAAATAAAATAGACAAACAATAGACTAGTTTAATTAGTTTTAGTATCAGGTCAAATTAGGTAACAGGTTACCTCTTTAGATCAGTTGGTTTGATCCAACCAAATAACTTATTATTATCTTTTTCAAAAAATTCATTTTTCTCCTATACTGTGTTTTTTTTTCTAAAGAAATGCTAAAACACCTGTACTCTAAAGCATTTTTCTCTTGAACTAATTTTTTTAGCAATTTCGCCCTGGCAAGCCCATTAAGTTTACAGTTACTTGCTTGCATGTAAATTTTGTGGGGCCCATAAACAGTACAAGAAGTACTATAGCTGTACAAAAGTTCTTTAGTCCTGTCCGGTCATGTCCAACCTAAAACAATCCAATCCGATGTAGTCCAGGTAAAATTTAGTTTTTCAAGACTAAAAAGATCAAAAAGATCAGATTCTTTCTTCAGACTGGATTGGACAATAAATTGAGCATTTGAACCACCTGATATGATCCAATCCTATAAATTTATTTAATTGATTTTATTAATTATTATTATAATAAGTTAATTTAAAATAATAATTAGTAATTTTTGGTCCTTTATACTTATGGAGTCATAAATATTGAGAAAAATTATAACATTGACCACCCTTAGTCTTCTCCTTTTATTAATGAAATTTGTAGTTAATTTTTGTGTAATGAACTTTAGACATATTAAAAGTTATTTAATTTTAATCATTTATGTTATAACTGAAATATTTTTTGCTATTGTTGTGAATTTATAATTATTATTGTTGTAATAAATTTTATATAACTATAAATAATTTTATTATGTTAATTGAGTTTATTATGTTGAAATAAATTGCTGCCCTTAATAAATAAAAAAAATAAAGTAAAATACTAGACAAAATTAGGACTAATTTTCTAGTCTTACTCGATCAATTCGGTCCTATTTGACTTCAGGTTATATCAAAATCAAGCTCAAATTGCCTACCTCAATTCTTTTTTTTTTAAATCAAATTTTAAGTTAGGCTAAAATATAAGTCTTTTGTGGACCCTAAGAAGCACAGTGACTATTTTAACCCTCTCTCCTTTGTCGGACCCATTCTTTCTCATGTGCCTTCTTTACTAAGCCAATCCTTATCTTGGACGAGCATGTGTGTTTTGAGAGCGTTGTCGCCTCTGTTTTTGAGGTAGAAGAACTTGTCAAAGTTGAAGAAGCCGATCTGGTTGCATTCTTGCTTTGATCTTAACGCGCAGTGGGGAAAAGCCATCTTCTTCGGTCTTAATCCACGGCCATATCGACGCCGAAGAAGAAGATGGTGCCGGGGGATTGGAGGAGGGCGATATGCTGGTGGAGAGAGAATAGGTCTCACAAAGGAGAGAGAGAGAGGGGGTTAAAATGAGTTATTGTGCTTCTGTTCATGGGCCCCCCAGTAACTAAATAACAGTACACTTAACGGACCTGTCACTGAGGGGCAAAATTGCTCCCAAAAAAAAAAAAAATAGTTTAAGAAACAAATATCCCACTTATATATATGCGGCGCTTTTCGAAAAAAATAAAAGCATAGGCCTTTAACCCAAAAATTCATTTATCCTCTTCCTCACTCCCCAGCTTCTTCAATCAGGAATCCTGTTTGTTTTTTCAACCTCTGAAAACACAAGCCTCTAGGAATTTTTAAATGGAGTAGGTATATCATGTTATCTGTGATCTATTCAATTAAAATATTTTAAATTATCTAAATAAAATTTTATGTGATATTATTTTAATTGATTTCATTTGTATTAAAAAAATGCATTTTACCTTGTTTATTTTTATTATTATTAATAACAGAATTAATTTATATTTAATGATATATGAATGTTATATCTTTATTGGAGAAACTAAAAATGACATAATGTATTCCGCAATCTAAAATTTCTCCGAAGCCCTACCCCTCCCTTCCCGGTCTTCTGTGGTTGCTGTTCCCAAATTTCTTCTCCGGTGTCATATTTGCATGCTCACCGTTAGAATAGGAGGATTGCATCTTTAGCTTTGTTCTCCTCTTTCTAGATCAGCATCTTCTCAAGTTTTTTATCTTTATTTTTGTGATGGATTTGATTTAATTTTTTTAAAAAAACTTCTTATCTTTCTATTTTTCTTTCAGGTTTTGTTTTTTATTTGATGCGTGAGTGGGAGGTTTTTTTTTTTTTTTTTCTCGATCTATAGTTATTGGCTTATTGCCAGTCTCATTATTTGATTTCAGTTGAGAAGAGAGAAAAGGAGGAAGGGGACAGGGGAAGTGTCGACCTGATGGGAAGCGACGAATGGAGGAAGAAATATGAAGGAAAAAGATGTGGAAGGTGGAAGGAACCAGTTTCATTGCTCATTTAATTTGTGGCTACTATTTAAATCTAATCTAGATATTTTATATTTACAACCTTTAACTTTTATTTTTTTAAAAAAATATTTTAATGGATACAATTTTTTTAAAATAAAATAAAAACAATTTTTTAACTTCCACTTTTTAAAAAATAATTCTTATTAAAAAAATATTAGTTAAAAAACTGTAAATCTGGATCATAAAAATTAGATTTAAACTACTTAGAGGCAATAAATTCTCCATGTTCGTCATATTAATTTAGGGGTTGAGGGGAAAAAAAAAGCCTTCTAAACTAGCTTGGTAATCCACTAGACCAATTCTAATCCTGAGTTTCTTCAAACTAGACTAGATTTCAAACTAGAAAATCTAACCAAAAATGTTTTTAAACCTTATTTCGAGTTGATGATAAACCAATCCAACTCATTAAGCTCATGAGATGTCACTTTCTCTATATATATTAACTAGCCCAAGGTGACCAACGAGCGTTCGTCTGAGCGATTAGAGGTTTAAACAACTTAATTTGAGGTCTCGTGTTTGAATCTCAGAATACGCAAATGCGTAACTGAACACACAAAGTGTGTCTAGTCAATGATACCTACAAAACTACCATGTTAAGGGCCCAACTTATGAAATAATTCGAATTAATTTGAAATAGAATGGGCAGGCAATCAATCTAGAATACTCACATTCACCAAGATATTGGGTGGAAAACAAAACAAAAAACAAAAAACACTAGCTCCAGGTGAATAAAAGGACATTTTAAAAATTAAAAAAATAAACTCAACAAATGGGGGAAAAGCTAGAGAAAAAGCTGACTGGAAACGGAGAATATAATAGGAGAGAGAGATTTAAATTTTTATAATAAATGTATATCATAGTTTTTTTTTTTTTGAACGCTTTGTTTACATAGAAGAAAATGGAATAAAAATAATACTATAAAATTAACAAACATTTCAAAGTTATTTTTCAAACAATCAATCTCTATAATTCCTTTTAATTGTACTCTTCAGCTATGAAAAGTAATTCTTTTTCGGCCGACTATGAACAGTAATTCTTAGAAAATAAATGGTAATCAGCTAATTTTCACCGCACTTTATTCGTGATCAGCATGAACATTACATTAGGTCATTGATATTACACTCTGCTATTAACTCTAATTACTCTTATATTTCGTTGGGTGGGTGGGAAACTTTTGAGAAGAATTGGAATTTTTCTTGCTAATTTTTTTTGTTTTGGATACAAATGAAAATAAATGAAGCTAGAAAACAAAAAGGGAATCAAGGGAAACTGCCCTGCAACAGTCCTAGAACAGAAGTGTTTAATCAAGCTTGTCTTTCTCCACTAGATGGAGAGCATCCCCGATAGGAAGATCATAGTCAGTGTGATTATCACTTGTGTTTAGACCAAGTTTAGTTAGTTAGCCAGCAACAGTCAATAGCATCACGTTGGGCAAGACAAAAGGAGTGAGCTCAAGGCCCCAGAAGGGCTTCTCTAGTGGAATAGATGATGTCTTTATAGGGATGGTTTGCAATGTCATCCCTATATATAAGATTAAAAAGCATCTACACAATCAGTGTGAAGTTGCACTCATTGAAAACCATTATCTTTACACCGTTGAAGGCCTTGGCAAATCCCCTGCAATTCTGCAATGGTACTAGGGGTATAACCGAGGTTGCAACTAAATTCTTTGATCCAATTACCTTGATGATTCCTAAGTATTCCACCACAAGCAGCTAAGCCATTAACAAAAGAAGCACCGTCTATATCCAAATGGAGATTACTTGCTATCAGGGGGAGCCAATAATTTAAATGAGTAGGATTGACCTCTATAAGGGATTTCCAAGAAGAATAAGTGGAATGTTCCGGAGCCCAGTAGAGGGATTTATATCTAAGTTTATCAAAAGGAAGAGAGTCCCCCAAGAATACCCTGTTACATCTACTCGTCCGTAGATTCCAGCAAGAGTAGCCAAAAAGTGTGACCCAAGGTATGTTAGATATTGAGTTTACACCCAAATCTCTCTTTAAACTCCAACCAATCCAATCTTTAATGGGAGATTGAAAAATCTAGACCACCATTATGGTTTGACAAACTTTTTCCAAAGGTTAATTGCCCTAGGACAATCTCTCAGAGCATGGATGATTGATTCCATTGTATTACAGCTGAAAGGATAATGAGAATCTAACGTCCATCCTCTGGAGAATCTTTTTTCATTTGTCTTAATTTTTTTCCTTGACCACAAGCCAGAGAAAAAATTTGATCTTATCAAGCAAGGGGCTTTTCCATAAGAAAATAGAATTATCAGGATTGCAAGGCAGTCTGGAGAAAATTAGAAGCGAATTGGACTGAGAAATTGCCATTAGGAGCAAGTCTCCAGCAAAGTTTATCGAGAGGAAGATTTGGATTTGCTGGACGGACAGTGATAACTTTGTTTACAATATGTTGAGGGAACCACTTATTGAGGTAAGTTGCATCCCAATAACCAACAGGAGTTAGCATATCACAAATTCGTGCATGAAGAAGTGGACAATCATGATCGGTATAGGTGTAGGTAACAAGTGGGCAAGGAAGGGGAGACCACAAGTCAAACCAAAAGGAAGTATCACACCCATTGGGGACACTATGCCCAAGTCTGTCCATGAAACTGAGGCCACATGCAACAAAATATTGATAAAAACCTTACATCTCCCTCACAAGCATAGAACAAGTTCTACACTTATAGCATTTATTGCATATTTTCAAACTTACCTTAAATTTTTCTTTTGATTTTTGTTGTTTAGACTCCATTGTTTTAGTTTGATTAGTAATGGATTTCAATTTTTCATTCCAAAAAAAATAACCTTACTAAAATTTCTCAAAAAGTTAACTTTTAAAGAAATATACTTTATAGGAAGTTAAATCTTTTGGAGAAATGATAGTTAAATATCAAAAGAATAAATTAATAATAATCAGATTTTTGTTAACAAATTTTAAAAAATAAATTGTAGATATTAATTTAAATAATTATAAATTTAAGAGTTTTAATTATAAATAAAACATCCTAATTTAAAATGTAATTTTCAATTTATTAAAAATTTTTCTTGCAACTGTAGAATCAATATTTACAACTTAATTTTTAAAAAACTTTATCTAAAAAACCTAACTGTTATTAATTTAATTTCTTAAGATTTTATTGTTATTTTTTCTCATCTTTTTTGTCGGGTAATGGACTGCTAGAGTTGCTTTACTGTAGATATTACCTTGCAAGAAAAGACCATCTTTGCTAACTCATTGCAAATGTAAAATTCCACAAACTACTTGCCACAAGTAACATATATTCTGGTCCTAAATGTAAGATTCATTCAAGAGCTTTGACTTTTTTTTTTTTTTAAATAGAAGAGTTTGGGTTTAGTTCTACATATTGTTATTCTCCCGTCTCTCATTAAATGGCAGAGTTGTTCTAAAAAATGTCACAAATTCTTTCTATATTGATTATAAATAACTATTTTATTTTTATTTTTATTTTAAATTCTACGAATAAGCTTAGAGAATATTATATTTAAGACAAATAACATGTCCGCTTCAAATCAAAAACAAAATTTAGACATTGAATATCACCAGAGGAAGAAAGGAAAAGTAGAATCTCTGTCGGGTGCTTGGAAACATCTACAATTAATGCCATTATTAATTTTCGATTAGATCTCGATCCTCGTGCAATGAGTGTTAAGGTTTATTGGCCAAAAATAAAACATAATAAAAACAAAGAATGGTTTAAGTCATCTTTTTGCAATTAAATCAATTATAATCCTCTTAGTTGTTACTCTCTCTTACTATAAAACTGCTTAATTCAAAATATAATTAATGAGGTAATTTTTATAATTATTTTTTTAATTATATTCTTACTTTATTTGACTTTTTAAAAAAAATAAGAAAAATTGATCTTTTAATCCTCCAATTTTTAATTCACTTATAATTCAGTCTCTCAACTATGACTCGCTTATGACTCATTCTCTCAACTTTTAAATCACTTACAAATTAATCCATAAACTTTTATTAATTTTTTTCATATTAACTTATATCTTACATCAATGAGCAAGAGGAGGATATTTTAGAGTAATATATGAACATTTTTTTATCCCTCTTATTTGATAAAAAATTTTAAAAATTAAAAAATAAGTACAAAGTTATAGATGAATCAAAAGTTGAGGAACTAAATCGCAGTGAGTAAGTTGAAAGATTGAGTCACAGCGAGTCATAATAAAGATTAAGTTATAAGTGAGTTAAAAGTTGAAGGATTAAAAATTAATTTTTTAAAAAAATATATTGAAATTATAATTATTATTATTATTAAAATACTTATTTATGGTATATAATGAGAGTACAATTATCAAGATGTACAATTTTTTTTTAACAGATTAAGGTTTCATTTTACATTTTTCGGCAACCATCCAAAAGTAACTGTCTTATGTCGTGATCATTGTAGAATGAAAAGGATGGTGTGCTCATGTCATGTACAGGTTCTTTTGAGGAGCTGGTGAACTTCTGATATACTGTTCTTGTTGCTCCATTGTACGAGTGCATTGATTTATGCGGTCAAAGAATGGAAACATGGTAATTAAAATTTTTTAAATTATACAAATAATAAGTTAATTACTTAACATGTCATAATTTACATAATTAATAAATTTTAAATTAAAAAAATTATTTTAATCTTATTAATAAATTATAATTTCTTATTTGCAATTCTTTAAATAAAACTTATTACTATTTAAATAAAAATTATAATTGAAACTTATTATTTTAAAAGTTTATTTTTAATAACAAAAATTATACTTAATAAATTATAATTTATTATTTAACTTTATAATTCACAAAATAAAAGTTATTCCTTAAACAAAAGTTATAATTTTATTATTTTAAAAATTTATTTTTAATAACAAAACTTACACTTGATAAATTATAATTTCTCATTCAACTTTTACAATTTATAAAATAATTGTTATTCTTTAAACGAAAATTGTATTAGAATTTGTTATTTTAAATAAGAGTAAAATAATTTTTGTACTTTAAAAATTATTCACTCAAAAGTTTTTAAAAACTTTAATAAAATTATGATATTTTAAGAAATTAAATTATTATTTATATAATTTGAAAAATTTTACTGTGATTCTCCTGACAAAGAATCCATGTCCAAGATACCTGCCTCCGAAAGTACTTCAAACTTGCAGCAAAGTGGCAGGTGCAAAATGTAGTTGCGCCAGGGCCCTCCATGAACTATAACAAGAATCACATATCAGTCATATACAAATAAAAACAACACGGTACCACATCTGAACCATACAAGGGTGCCTCACTTCAGTGAATGCCATCACAGATATTCACCTTTTCACCGTTAAAAATCAGATCAGGTATAATGCTTCACGCACATTTAAGGCACCTAATCAAGTCAATTATTGCATGCGACTGCCAATTAGAAAGCAACAAATATTATTTATATGCTATCAAATATAAAATCCATAACTACTCGCAACCTATTTTTGCTTCAAATTTTGTGTGATACACACACAAACATGCCTAATTACAGACAAATGCTAGATATGCTAAAACATGCTTGGTTCTCTCTCTCTCTCGAAGGGGGGGGGGAACTGAAATGTGGAACTAATGACATCTTAACATCCACCTTAACAAGCAGCTGAAGCTTCATAGCCTGCAAAATAATATCTGGTAGATTAACATCTGCAGGAATGACAAAATAACTCTCCGCCGAACCTGGTAAAACAGATAGCTGTAACAAATTCACATGAGATCGCACCAAAGGAAAAGAAACTCAAGATCAGAGAAAAATTAAGACCCTATCCTCAAACTGGCAATTATGTCCCTTAGAAGATCAATGAGCAAATTCATAATCCATGGATTGTGATATTTTCTTTCTAAGTCAATTCGATTAGGTGAATAGAAAAACAAGTTCAGAGCATTAATATAATCAAGATTTCTTCACCTTCTCGCCAAGAAAAGTAATCTCTGTTATAATCATAGGAATAGATGACAGAACTGAGAATACAATATATTCACAGAACCAAATTGCTAGTACTATAGTTTTGAACCCACAACCTGCAGAAATGTCATGAATCATGATTGAGGCAACCACTTGGTTGATGGAAAAACCAAGACCAATACCAGGGAGAACAAAAAGATAATCACCTTACGCTTTAAAATTTTAAATTTAAAATTGTAGTAAAATTTGTTACTAGGTGGTAGCATATGCTTCAAACCAAATGTTTACTGACCATTTAAGGTAAATATCACTGCTTTGGAGTTATACTGTTCTTCAAATTTTTCCCCAACAGACAGGCTTAAAGTTTTTGTGAAGAAAACTTGTCTGCATTTTGTAGCTTTTTATACCCTCTTAAAGACATCAACAAGAATAATTGCTTCGTTCTGTCACCTGGATGCCCTCCATATGGTCTATGAGATGTTTAAATATGAAGATTCAATCACAAAACCAAAAACTTGAGCAGCAAACCTTAATGCAAGCCTTGGCTTAGAATGATGGAAGAAGCCGTGTATCATTGCCAACTTGTACCAAGTTAAACTAAAGCATTAGCCATGTAAAAACCAGACAGTAAGCTAAAACAGCACTCAGGACAAGTAATAATAAAAGCTTTCATAATTTTAGACACTCAATGCCATAGGTTTACAAAGGATAATGGTAATTAATCCCCAATCAAGTTCCAACAACTTTTTAAGAACAAACTTTTCTGTTTTTTTTTTTTCTAAATTCATTTTTCAATGAGAATTCTGTCCATTCTCAACACCTAATCCGTACAAAACACCAGCATATTTCTCCAAAGATCCACTAAAGAAATTTTCTTTCAATTTCCTGAATGTACAAGAAGTGAGCAAGCTATCCGAACCAGCCTGATGGCAAATCCCAACCCTCTCCACCTCCAACAACTCCGCAAGCTTATTCAATCCTCCATGAAGGCTGTTGCAAAATTTCATCAAATGCTTGATATCATAAACCGTTGGGAAGTACATGTTGATCAAGTTAAAGAAACCCACTTGAGAGTCCGGCAAATTTTGGCAGGTCAAGAGCTTAAGCAAGTAGCCAAAATCATAACCACTATGAAAAGTGACCCAGTGAACGCTATCATTCAACACAATTCCAGAAGACATCAATAGCTCGCCAAAACGGTGGGCATCAATGCCATTTTCGTTGTTCTTCTTAAAATCGATACCACTCTGGCGCAAAAGCTCAATCGAATCATTAGCAAAAACGTCCTCATTCACATCGAATTCACGGAAATTGAATTGCCAGATGCAATACTTGTCAGTATCGCATGTTGGCAAGTTTCCCTGCTCATCCGAAAATGTGAGACCCAACTGAATCAATTTGAGCATATCAACATTGTCCTTCAAAGTCTGATAATGGTAATCATAGCTATTCTTAAAATTGCCAACCGGGCGAAGAACAATTCCGGGAAATTCTGTATCCATGGCAACATAAGGATAGTCATCAACAATTTCCCATATCAACGCGAATTCTTCTTCGAGATTATCATTCCACACCTCGCGAATATGGATCGAATCACTCTTCGGCAGAAGCGGCATTCCTTGGAAGCAAAATCGAACAAGAAGACAGCCAAAATTTTCCTACCAGGTCACCAAACAAAACATACAGGAAAAGCCACACCAACAAAAAGAAAAAACACCGGATCCTTCGCGGTCCAAGGCAAATCCGCAGATCTGTTCAAAGCGCAACAAGATCAGGCCAATAAAATGCAAAACATAACAAACCCCTCAAATTCAAAACACATGACCAGGAAAACCAAACAACCATATCAAGAAAAAGAAAACCAGACCCAACCTTGTATATGAAAAGTTCCAGGGAACGATAAACGAAAAATCGAGAAAGAGACGGAAGAGATTGGGTGGGTATCTCTCCCGTTTCTAGGGTTTTGAATATATGGCTAACGAGGAAAGGCTTAAGAAAGCGAGTTAAGGTCAAAATAGGTGGATTGCTTTTTGCTTCGTGTTGGTTTTCTCCTTCATATATTTTTTTTCAATCTGTTTTTTCTGAGAAAACCAATTTTTTTGGTCATGCTGCGAAAATAAATTTTAATTTGAGAGAGAGAGAGGGCCCTGAAGACTCCAGACGCAATTTTTCACATTCTAGAAATCGCATCCTCTACTTCAGCTCAACGAAACAAAGTAAATTAGAAATGCTCGTTTTTATCGTTTCTCAAGCTTTCGGGCTGGCCCTTTCAACAATAATAATAATAATAATAATAATAATAATAATGGGCCAAAAAAAAAATTAACGAGAAGCGCTTATTCGACAATTCGCCAATTAAATAAAAATTAAAAAACACCCGTTAAAATCTAATACAGTAGTGCCGGAAAATAATCTTCTAATATTAATTATTATTATTATTATTATTATTATTATTATTATTATATATAAATTTAAGAGGAATGCACTTTCAAAATTTTGGGGTGTGAATTACTCTGATTCCACTTATTTAAGTTATATTACACTGGTTTTCTTTGTCGTTTCCTCTGAATCATAGAGACTTTTTTTAGACTAAAAGTTTTAAGTGAGTTAAATTATAGAGTTCTGGCAAACCTTTGAACTCAAAAAGAATACTTGCAGAAATTATTACAGATCACCCACTAACTCAGATTGATTTTAAATTATAGATTAGTTTTGATTTGATGACACACTCATACGGTGAGTCCGTCGTACAATTAATTATATAGTTAATAATTTTTATTTAAATATTAATGTTTCCGATGAAAAATAACATTTTTAATTTCGGTTTTATTTATGATCGGAAAATTTTTAAGGAGAAATGATATTTGAGGACCAGTGCATTGAATTAATCCTATTTCTTTCTTGGATAATAAAAGTATACAATACTTGATATCAGTGTGAGAGTGAAATTGTGCTAGTTCAAAATGAAATTTAAAACACAAATTGAAAAAATGAAATTGAAAAAAAAAAAGAATAAACATAATGATCAAGAAAAAGATTTCTATAACACTTGCTTCTAACAACCTTATCTTTTAAGATACTACATTAATCACATTTGTGTTCACTGCATGGTACCCATAAGCAAGCACAGCTTGCAACAAAGTTATAAAAAAACTCAAGAAAATTCTCTTTCATGAATTTGTTCCCAAGAGTACAAATTTGTTCTACATATATAGGGGAAAAAATGAAGACTAAAAGAAACCCTGCACCCTATAAAACTCCTCTTGAATGGCACCACTAATGTTGTAATTTAAGAGAGTTTCCTAAATTATGAAGAATTAGCAATTAAGGGTAACTAGAAAACCTTTTAGATTGTAAAAAAAAAAAAAAAAAAAAAAAACTTTATCAATTTGGGATAACTAGGTGAACAGTGGATGGATAATGGATACTCCACGTGATACGCTGTTATATTTAATCATTTTATACATTTAATTAATATTTAATAATTAACAATATTTCGGTTGATTTTCCTTCAATCTCCTGATATGGAGTGTTGATGGAGGGTGGTGGGGGCATTTGGTAGGATCTGACATATTTCAATTTTTTTGATTTTGTCCAAATTCAAATTCATTGTTAAATATAATTTTTTTTGTAATTTCAAGTCCCTTCTACATATTAGGAATTTCAAATTTCAATTCACAATCCGTCATCACTTGGTGCCTGTTCGCTGCTGGCACCATCATTCGTTACTGGTCCATTATCGTCATCTAGTTTTGGTTTGTTTTGGTTGTTTAGTGCTGGTCCATCACCTCTAACTGGTGTCGATCTAAATCTATAGCCACCATCCAGGGCCAATCTATGATCACCGTTTGCGATCTATTTGCCTTCATCATCTGGTGCCAAATGCCACCACCACATATGATTAGAATGCTGCCATTGACTAGGACCAAATTGTCATTATCGAACGTGATCAGACCTCCAGCAATTGGATTGATCATTGATGACAATCAAGACCTGTCTCGCCTGTCATCTAAGACCAAGCCATCAGTATGGACAAGGATCAAACCCCCACCACTTATTAGGACTGGTCAACTAATGTGTCCAGGATCAAACCATCAATGTTAACTGAGACTAAGCCTGTAGACTACCAGTGAGAGAAAGTGATGAAAAAAAGATGTGAGAAAGTCTATGATATGAGAATTAAGAGCAAAACATATTCTCTCTAGCCTTTCCTATAAACCACCTCATTCGGTGATAATGTGAAGATCTAGTTCGAAATGATAGTTCCTACACATTTTCAAAATGACAATGGAAATATTATATTATGGTCCTAATTGTATTATGCATAAAGACCTAGACTTTTCCAATATTTTGATGAAGCCCCCACTTTGCTTGGACTTATATTTTAGGCTTTGATCCATCAAAGGTACATAACCTAAGAGTATTAGAAAAGAAAAAAATATATTTAATAACAAGATAAGGTGTGTATTATAAACTCGTACATTGAAATTATAATTATCTTTCATATCACAATTATTGTATATTTATTTTTAAATTATAAAATATTACTAGCTTTTTGATAATCACTTTTTACTTATATTTAAAGATGTTTGGTGTGATATTCACCTATAATAATCACTTCTTATATTATTTACCTTTAATAGGTCCAGAGGAATACAATTGAAAGTTATTCATGATAATAAAATTCTAGATATGTCAGAGATGCAGAGTTTCAATGTAAATAATAGTTTTTGAGCTCTTTTATCTCAATTTGCTTGGATGTAAAGATGCAACAGATAATGAAAAGAAAATCGCTTGATTAATAGTGTGAAGTTATCTAGAGTTACATTTTCCTAGAAATTGAAAAGAAGAACTATATCCTAAGTACAAATTGATATAAAAGATAAATTGAGTAACAAAGTGTTTGGATTGTGTTGTTGTTAGCTGCTACCTTCTTTCCTTTCTGGAGCTCTATTTATGATGCTCATTCAACATCGTTGTGTCCACAAAACTATGAGCCCAGATGAGAAGAACTATATCCTAAGTACAAATTGATATAAAAGATAAATTGAGTAACAAAGTGTCTAGATTGTGTTGTTGTTAGCTGCTACCTTCTTTCCTTTCTGGAGCTCTATTTATGATACTCATTCAACATCGTTGTGTCCACAAAACTATGAGCCCGGATGCTTTGTGCTGAAATATCCATTCCTACTGGGCCTAATATTGCAAGTTTCAAGGCACGTTTATGTAACGGTTCTATGTCCAAATAATGGTCCTTTTGACTTAGTCGCTCCGAGTCCTAAGGCTCACATTCCTTTTATAACTTAATACTTACTTAGTTCAAAAGGTCTATTCTAAGTAGATTGAGCTCCACTTCATTGGACATCTTATCAAGCATAACTCTTTGCTTCATACTATTTTGAACTTTTATTTAAATGTAGACATTTTATGCCCAAACATAAGTTATGTTGAAAAAGTATTTCTGCTGTCAAATTTACCCACCTTAAAAAATTTCTCCAATGTCAAAACTTCCCAACTTCTTATTCTGAATTTTTAAATTTCAATTTTAAAAGTCAGTTAATCAAGAGAAAATTCAAGCTCATAACTTCCCCACCCCAAAAATCTACCTACTATCTAAGTATCAATTGTCTCTCTAGTTTAAACATACATTATCATAACTTCCAAATTTATTATTTACAATTTTAAATTTAATTTTAAGAATCTTAAAAAAAAGTTTAAGGATAGTGATATCAAGCCTATTGGAAATAAAATCATGGTGGTGGGCGATTTGTTAATATATCTGTAAGTATTATTTCACCCTAGAAGTATGTTTAGATCCTAGTGAGTGTCTAGAATCTGATTCACATAAATTTCATATAATAAAAAAGTTTAAATAAAAAATTAAAATTTAGAGATGTTTGAAAAATATGCTTATTGATATCATATGCATCATTATGTTAAATTATTGCTGTGAAATAAGATATTAAATGTGGGACAACACAGTTGGAACCCAATCCTTCACATTTTTGAAGGGTTAATTCAATCAATCAATATTCATTAAATAATTAAAAAATAATAATCATTTTATTGTTGAGCTGCGGGACTTGATGCAAATTAGATTGGATAGTAGGTGTTTGAAATCAATCTTTTCACGTCATTGTGCTTCAATCAATTTTTTTTTCTTTCCCTCCTGGATGATGAAAGTATTGAAAACTTAATTGATTATTACTCTAATTAAAGTACTGATTTAAGAATTAACAATTAAAACCATAATTAAATGGCTTTCAAATCAATTATAAACAAAATATTTTATTTTCACACAGGGAACAAGAATTTTTATGACTCAGAATCATACAATGATACTTTACTTTAAAAATTGATCAAATTTAATTTATTTATGACTTGCTGTTATTAGGAAGTAGAACTGTGAGCATCGAACTGTCCACATTTTTAAGATTTTTGTAAGCAGAAATTTAAAAATCCAAATAAAAATATACAAGATATGCAACTCAGAGAAAAAGCCTGGATAATCTTGGTTCGAATTCTGATTCATGGCTACCGGTAAATTGGTAGGTTTTGTAATCATGACTTATGAGATTGACATTGAGACTGGATTTTTACACAATTGCCCTGGAAAATCTTTCTAAAATCTTCGCCGGATCAAACAATATAATAAAATGGTTTGTGTTGGCAAGTTTTCTGAAATAAGGATATTATTGTCTTTTTGAGGGTATTTTAATCAATCTATCCAATATACGGAAAAAAAAATTTTATAATTTTAATTTTTTGTCATACTAAATACAATTTAGAGGTCTAATTTCAGTTTTTTTTTTCGGTGACATCTTTTTGCTAACATTTTGGTCACATTTTATTATTTTATTATTCCAATTACTTAAAGCAAAAAAAAAAAAAAAAACAAGTTCAGCTCATTGAATGGGCCCGATGGCTCACTACTTAAAAAAATGAAATGTTAAGAGGATGTTTTAGGCCTGAGAGCAACACTTGGGGTCTGGTTCTATATGCTTGTATTTATCCAAAATCTGAAACTTGTTCCCAGGGTCATTTCGGTAAATTAGGCTTAAAATTAGGGTTTATGGTTCCCCTGATAAATCTCCAGCTTGTCCTGCGCTTCATTCTGCCGCGCCTGCACAATCACAATATTTCGGCAGAGTCATCCTTCAGGTCAACTTCTACTTTCTTATTGTTGTTATTGTTCTTTTTAATGGTGATAACTTCTTCGACTCTCTCCATCTGACATTGATTTTATAAGCACAACTATATTTTCAGACCTTAAGTTTGGCATTTGCTTAAAATGTTTCTGGTTAAATGAGTGCAATCGTTTTTTTAGTAGATACTTGTTGTGATCCTGTTGGGCTGTGGTGGATCTGTAAGGAGCGCAAGGAGGGTATTGGACGACGGATGAAGGAGTTGGCTCACTTATTAGAAAACAAAAGAAAGAAAGGAGGAGATAGGGATGGGGGTCAGGAGAATGAAAGGGGAGATTGATATATCAACACACACAATCTTATCGCATTGCCCGACCCGAAATGCACCAAAACCTTAATTTCTCAGCATTTCTAATCAATTTTGTTAAGATTTCTCACTACCTCCCTGGAAACCATAAATTCTAATCTTTTAGCCCATAATTCATCTACGAAACACTAATTATACTCTCAGCCCCACGTGGCAGTTGAGAAGAAACATTAGGAAAGGGGGGAAAAGAAAAAACTATCACTTGTGTATCAGTGCCCGCATATATGTACTTGTGCATATGTGTTTGCATATATTTGTGTGTATTTAAATGTTGGAAAGAAACCAGATTAAGAAAGTTGAGGTGATTCTTTTGGGTTTTAGAAAATATGGGGAAGAAATATGCAAAAAGGAGGAAAAAATTATATGCATATACGTGTTACTTAAAAAAAAAAAAAAAAGCTTCCCCAAAAGAACGTGAGTTTCATTCTAGATCTGTCCTGCCACAGTTGGGTTGGTTGATGCTGATTCTGTCACTGCCCTTGTCCTTGTAGTTAAACACTTAAACCTAGCCATAACAAAAATCAAGTCTAATTTTGAAACAGCACTTGCTTCTTCACGATTAATAGCTCTGTAGTGTGGATTTAATATGTTTTGTGTGTCTTTGCGTGTGCAGGAAGTAGAGTTCAATTTTCAATAACCAAATGTCAGGGTATGGATATTCTGCTTTCAAGATTATATCTTTTATTTCATGCGTTCAGTGTGTGTGATTAGATAATTGTTATGCCTTTTTTTAAAAGATATCTATAATAGGAATCATTGCAAGTTCTTAAATGAGAACTTCTCATAATCTAATTGTTATTATTTTTGAATCAGTGGGTATTGAGTTGGACATCTAACATGGCATTGACGTGGATAAGGCCATCTGATCTCTGGTCACAAATTCAAGTGTATTTTAAGCTGTCAAGTAATGTGATATTATGTCTAATACTAGTGTCTAATATGCATTAGATATTGACCAGCCTTTTTGTAAGTTCTTATGCTTCATGGGTGTTCCCACCCTGTATCTAATAACCACTGATTGGTGACATTTCATTTGAGGTGAGAAATGTGTTGAGGGGGATTTATTTGCAGATTATAATTCATACAATATTGCCATGTGCTTTCTTGAGAATTAGCAGAGATTATATTTAGATTCGAACTCATCAGTGGCTTAAGCTTGGTTGAAGTCAATTCTACACTTATACCTTATTTTCATTATTATAACATGATTGGTCTGACACGTGTGGATTGAACAGCCCTGAACATTGTATTGAACTGCAAGAGGAAAAACCAAGGATATCAAAATTTGTGTATTAAATATTTATGAGTGTTGGATGCCAATTCATGTATGGAACATTGGAGGTTTTCTTTTTGTCAATACTGTTCTGGTTTCATTTAGATGAAGAAGAGGGTCTGATATGTGTTGCTCACTGTTTATAAAATTGTTTCCCTTGCAGAGAAGAGGTTATTGTCGCTGCCGAGACAGTGCCACCAATTGCAGGTGAGCCAATGGACATCATGACTGCCTTGCAGCTTGTGCTGAGAAAATCAATGGCTTATGGTGGTCTTGCTCGAGGCCTTCATGAAGGTGCTAAGGTTATCGAGAAGCACGCTGCACAGCTCTGCGTTCTTGCCGAGGACTGTGACCAACCCGACTATGTAAAACTTGTGAAAGCCCTCTGTGCTGAGCACAATGTTAGCTTGCTGACAGTTCCAAATGCAAAAAGCCTTGGAGAGTGGGCCGGTGTAAGTTACGGTTAACTGTGTCTTCCTTTTACCCTTTCTGATTATCATTCACTCCAAATCTTATTGTTGACCTGAGGTCTTTGAATAGTGGTTATCAGTTTATTTACACTGCCATTGTATCCATGTCTTGTGGCAGTTGTGTAAGATCGACTCAGAAGGAAAGGCTAGAAAGGTGGTCGGTTGCTCCTGCGTGGTTGTCGAGGTATGAATGAACCGTCACTGCCATTCTGTTTTGCTTGATACTTTCCTTGTTTAACTTCTTGCTGCCTGCAGGATTTCGGGGAGGAACATGAAGCCTATAACGTTGTGTTGCAGCATGTTAAATCTCACTGACTTCTCCACAAACACCTTCCTTTTTGTGGGGTCTCGTTGGAGTCGATGGTCTGAGTCATTTTTGCCGGGTAGCCTAAGTACATCTGCATAGTAGGGGTTTTAATCTCTCATTACAATCTTCAGTTTTGAATTAACAGTTATTGTTGTCGCTCTAGTTATATATGCAAATTTATTATCATTATTTTTTTATAATACTGCTTTATCGGTAATGACGTGGAGAACAATATTCATAAGCATTGGAGATTGATATATATATCTGTTACACGTTGCTTAGGCTGGGGTCGTCTTGTGTGCTGGATTGCAGTTCACAATCTTTTCATGTGGATTAGCTTTAACTATCAAATACTGATTTGTATTGGTTTAATTAATAAAGAAAATTAGAAGAAATTCATTCTGACTAATTTTGATCATTTTAATGTTTTAATTGAATTCTGACTCATTCTTTTATTTTTTTAGTGAACAAGTCTGTACTGAAAATTTAATTATTAATATTTTGCTAAATATTAATCTGTTAAAGTATACATTTAGTTTTTTAATTTTACTCAATATTTTATTTTAATTTTTTAATTTTATAAAGTGCCTCTTTGATCCTTGAATCTTACCACTGATAGTTTATAATAATGTTAAGATTAAAGAATTAAAAAAATACTTTATAAAATGAAGGAATTGAAATGAATTAAGGACTAAAAGTATATTTAAATCTAATTAATCTAAACTGTTGTTCGGTTCATGAACTGGTACTTCTAGCCGTGTTTTCGCTTTGCCGTGTGTCACGCACGGAGAGAGGCAATATTATTTGCTTCATTTTTTCAGACCGTCATTCGTTATGTTATATCATTTGTCATGAATATAAATTTCTGTTTTTAGCCAACCTGCATTGAATGTAATAAGAGTTTGGGTTGAAATCTTCTTAGTGCTGAATGTAATTTTGTTAACTTTGATGGGAGGATATTACTCAAATCTTTAGAAGATGGATTTAATAATAATTACGTTGTCTTTGTTTTAAGTCCCTAGGATTTTTAGAAATAGTTTTTTTTTGCTATAATAATGATCATAAATTTATGATAAAAAAATAATCATATATTTCAATGTAAGTATATTATTATATACTTTTATTCCAAAGTAATGTTTTGTTGCTCATAATCTTTCACTCTGATAATCATCATTTCTTAGAATTTGAAAATTTAAGTTTATGAACTTGTATATCTTAATTTTTATTTTCGCCTTTTATTACTTTTTTGGGTCGAATTTACGTCTTTATTACTTCATGGTCTTACTTTTACATAATTCTATTCATCTATCTATAATAATAATAATAATAATATTATTATTATTATTATTATTATTATTATTATTTCAGTTCATTTTATTCTTGACAATCTCATTTCTTTCCTATCCTTTCCAACAATCTAAAATAAGAAAAAAAAAATTAAAAAGGATTGGGAACTAAAAAAAAAAATAAAATGTAATTAAAGTACGTAAACTTGCTATTTGTATTTTTTCTATCATTTTGCACGTGCAAATGACTGAATTGTTCTTTATTTAATTTTTACATATGAATTTACTTGTGAACATTTTAGATTTATAATTCGAACCTCTTAAATTTACAAGTGAATCCTTCATAATTTTCACATTGATTATTCAAATTTTACACATAAATTTATATATCAGCATCATATATTTACACTCTTTCACTTACAAGTTAACTTCGTATATTGGTCTAAGGAAAATGTAGTCTTTTTACACATGTAAAAAATAACACTAAGAAATTATGAGATTTCATTATAATTTAATGAATTCATGAGACTTATTTATAAATAAATTTTTTATTTTTTTATGAAAAAAAATCTATTATTTAAAACTTATACGTGAACCTTAACGCTTATTCATAACTAATCCTCTCATAATCATCATCTTTACAACTCCATTAAAAAGATCACAGATTTATTAATGTAAAACCAGATTATCATTTTTAATCACATGTTTAAAGAAACTAACTAATGTGAATAAGAATACCTAATCTAGGAAATTTGTCAGAAGATAATGAAAATAAATTTTATGATTGATGCATATCTTGTTTTAATTATTATAACTTTGCATTTATTTAATATTATTGTTATTTTTTAATATTTATTATTATCTTTTTATTCAATTTAATTTTAAAATTTCTTGTTCACACATTTATTTTTAAGATTAAGTTAAAACTTATAAATAATGCATCAACTCATTTTCTTTATAAATACCTTTGAATGAAAGAATTGTTATCCTGTGAGTTTATCTCTTCTCTCTAATTTTTTTCTCAGCTCTCTTCCTTTCTTTTCTTTGGCCTCCCCTCTCGTTCCTCTTTCTCATCTCCCGCCATTAACAATTGTGTTAATTAGCTTGCTTGTCATGCTGATCATGAAATGTTCAACATAAATTTTTTTTTAATTATCCACCTTGTGGGCATTGGACTTTTTTGAATTCTAATATGACGTTTTTTTTTTTTTGCACAACATATGTCATGACCTCGTATTAAAAGAAACTTATTCATAATTTTCCATAAAAAATGGATATGCTCATTTGAAAGGAATCAAGCCAAGTTTGACGTTGAAACTCATCTTCATGTATTTCCTTGTTGCCTCCCGCATCATGCGCTTAACTACACTTTTAGGTCACCTAATTTCTGCATCTCAGTTCTCTGAATTTATTTCTTTAACAAGAGATTTTTTTATAATTGACTAATTGAGTAAAACATTCTGACTATCTTTAATTTTTATCTTCATTACCCAGAATTCTCCTTTATTTTGAAAATATACTCCTTCCGTTTAAAAATTAAAATATTTTTAATTGAATCTCACTTTTTAATAAAATAATTACAAACTTTTAAATTAATCCTGTCTTTTTATATTTATTCCTATTAAACATTCTACAGTGAATATAAAGTCATTCATCAATAAGGGTACTTTTAAAAAAAGTACTAATTACACCTCAAAAGACTAAAAATGCCTTACATTTTTTAACAACTAACTCCTCAAAAAATACCTTACATTTCTGAATGAATGGGGTATAATTTAGTCAAATTTGTTAACTCTATTAGGAATATTTTTAAAACTCATTTTTAAATTGAACTTTATATTAAAAAATTTATTTACAACTTTACCCCTCACCCTAATAAATACCTAAATTTTGTTATTTTGATGCTTACACGAATTTCATTGTAAAGAAGAAGAAGAAAAGAAATTGAGGAAGAAAAATCTGAGACTACGTAAATTATGTTATTTTGACGGTTACAAATTTTAAATTTTAAATTTTAATTATTTATATAATCTCTCAAACTTATACTATTTTATGTTATGTGATGAAAAAATATGTGTTTGAAATATGTTTTTAGCAATTTTAAAAACATAAATAAATAATTTTCAATAAATTTGATAAAAATTAAAATTATAAAATTTTATAATATAATAAATATTAATAAATTTTATAATATAATAAAAGTTTGAAAAGGTATTTATTATATTTTTTTGGCTTTATGCAAAAAAAAATGGCAGATATAAATTTTTAGATAATACTTGTTAAATAGGGGCGTTTTGATCAAATTAAAAGTTTAAAAGTCAAACTTAATTATCAACTCATAGTGGATGGATAGAAATGGGATCTCAACTATACAAAGGAGGTTCATGTAACTTATGTTTTAATTTTAAGAAAGTTTTATATGAGTTTTTAAAATAGAGGGGAGGTTTATGTAATTAAGGCGTAGTAACAGTTTAGTCAGTGTATTTTTCTCTTTATAGTTTAACACGATTTTTCCGACACTATATGTCTACGTACAGAAGCATCAACCAGAATTTATTTTATTTTATTTTAAGTTTCAAGCAATGTTAATAAAACTAAACTACTATTGAATTGGCGAAGATACTAATTAACAGTACAATAATTGGTTGATTGATAAAAAATAAATTAATATATTTTAAATAATATATGCTTAAAATAAGAAAAAAATAAGCATCCATAATAGTAAAAATAAATATTCATATTAGAAGAAAAAAATAATATATAGTAAAAAAAATGCAATATCCTTCAATATTCCATTATTTTCATCCAAAATATATATACTAGTTTCTTAATTTATAATTTTCTTATATATTTGTTCCTCTTTATTTTCCATGCTTTCTTGATATAGATTTGCATAAATTGTAGCTCAGAAACATGGATTAAATTAAAAAAAAAACAAATATGTGGCCAATTTTGGATGGTTTGAGGCCAGTTTAACAAGTTTTTGATCAATTCCGTGTATCTTTAATTTTTGTGTGATGTCTAGATCAAATACTAAACTAATTCATAGTTCAACTGATTAAATCAAATAGTTTAGTCTAATTCTCAAAACATTAGTTGCAAGTGTGAATTTGAGATAGTAAAATAGTAATCAAAATTTAAGACAAATTAGTAAACTAATTTAAAACTATTTTTTGCTAAACAAATGATAGAGTGAAATAGTGAAACGTTAAGCACATGTGGAATGTGAATATGGAATGGTTAATATATATATATATATATATATAAATGAATTGGAGGTTTTCAATTAACCCGGTAGACTTGGTGCTACTTGATATATTGGATTGACCTTGAAAACCATCAAGTCACGCCCAACTCCAAATATAAATATAGTATTATTTATATTATTTTATTTTTTAAATATTTTTTGATAAATTTATTTTTTAAATATTAATTGATTATAAGATTGATTTTCTTTTCTTTTGGTAAACTAAAATTTCTTTATTTATAAGTTATACGTAATAAATTGAATTTATTAATATCATAAAAGATGTTTAAGAATTCAAAATTTTGAAATAATAATTATAGCAATAATAATTTAATCAAATTTAAAGAAACGACCACCATAAGACTAGTAATCTAGTATTACTTTGTAAAAGAAGCATGATTTGGAGTAAAATAGTAAAAGTCTTGCCACGTGGAATATATATATATATATGGAATGGCTAATAAATAAATGAATGAATAGGGCCACATCACATGGCTCATTTCGGAGGCATATTAAATACCCTTTTAGATCCTGTCATGAAATGTTATTCACTGATTAAATTAATGAGTAAATAGGATCTTAAAATTTTTATTCGAAAATCGTCCTGCACTCTAAACTCTTACAATATGCAAAATAAACTCTAAACTTTTAAATTCATAACAAAATAAACCCTAATCATTAGTTTTTGTAACACCATTATTGTCTATGCAAGTACTATAACAATTAGGGTTAAATTTATAGAAAAATAAATCCTGAACAATACCTGTGTGGACAGTAACGGTGTTAAAAAGTTAACGATGAGGGTTTATTTTGTTATAAATTTAAAATTTTAGAGTTTATTTTGTATATTTTAAGAGTTCGAGATTCAAGATCATTTTCAAGCAATAATTCAGAATCTTATTTGTTCATTAACCCTAACTAATTTATTGGAATTAAGGAATTATAATTAACTCATTAAATATGTCTTTAATTAAATTATTTTTCAACTTTACCTTATTAAAAATAGGACTAGAGAAATACATAATACTCCTATAATAAATCATAAAAATAAATTTACAATAAAAGTAAAATTAAAAAACAATAATAAACAACTTTTTATGCGTCATATATTAAGAATATTTTTTTTTTCAAAAGACCTCAATGAAATGTTTAATAGTAGTAATAGTAGGGTAAACAACAAGCTATCTAAGTGACTCTCATTCCTTGAAGTTTACATATTTGGAAAATGAGGGAAAACGTGGGAAGCAAGGCGGAAACAGAAATTGGCGGGAGGGGGTTGTTGAGAGTTGAAGTTCTGGGAGTCAAAATAAGGAGACAACAACCATGGTTGACTATTTCAGATTCACCCGTCCATTTATTTGCCAACTGAATTTAATTATTTAAATAAATAAATGTTTTCAAATTGAGCCTTTATCTTGCATTTTCAAAGACAGTTATCGTTGATTCGAGATGATTCCTTCCAGATCCACTAAAGTCAAGACTCACCTTCCTTTTATTTTTCTGGACACCGGAAAGCTCTTAGGCAATGACAGGGGAATAAGAAAAAGCTTACTCACTCCATTTTTTAAAATATTTTTTAAAAAATTAAATGTTTAAAATATAAATTATTTTTAATCTTGTGAAATATAATTATTATTTTTTTAAAAGTATCCCTATTAATAATGACTTTATATTTATTATAGAGTGTTTAATATGAGTAAATATGAAAAGATACAGTTAATTTGAAAATAAGTAACTACTTTATTGAAGGTGAGATTCGGTTAAAAATACCTTATATTTTTTTTAATGAAGAGAGTAATTGAGATAAATCAGTTTTTAAAATAAAAATTGTGAGATTACAAAAATAAGTTAATAGAATTAAATGAAATTGAGGTGGCACTTTGTATTTGCAGCATTTCAAAAAATGGATGCATGTCCAACTTAGAAGGTGACTTGTGATTCTACCTTTATATATATATATATATATATAGATGTGATCCTTTCTTTATATTTAAGATTAAGGTATATTTTTGTTTCTATACTTCTTTTGAAAAGCATTGGGTATCCTATATTAATAAATAAGGTAATTTTTTCTTAAATTGTTTTTCTAAGGAGCAAAAAACCTTTTTATTTGTCAACCGTTAATATTGTCATTTTTTATTAATGTGACATATGTGTAGAGTCCACACATAGTGATAAATAAAACTTTGACTATATTATTTAATGCTAAATTATCCTTAAACTCTTTTTTAAGAGTGTTGGACACCTTAGAGTTTTTTTCTAAAAGCACTAGGCAGTAGGCACCATAAAGTCATGTTGAATTAAAATAAAATTTAATAAATATTGTTAAAATATTAAATATTTTAATATTATTTATAAATATTCATCCAAAATTTATAAAATATTTTTAAATATTAACAGCTTAAATTAGTTTTTTCATAAATTTATAGATAATTTGTTATTTTTTATATATCGATCTTTAAGTCTCTTTTTGAGACAGTGCCCAAATAGCTACAACTTTTATCCAGGTCAAAACTTATCCATTATTTTAATATTGGTTAAGTTTCTTAAATTTTTAAGTCATTCCCTGTAATTTTTTTTTTGTTCAACTAACAATTTTCTCCCAAAATAATGCATCACACAATTTTGATACTCTTTGCATGCTATAGTGTTGGGAGTAAAATCAGAAATATAACAATTAGGACCAACAACATATCAACAAAAATACTTATTTAAAAGTTATCGACTTTTTCATAAATGTACTACAAAAAAAATTACTTAAAAAGAGAATAATAGAGAGATGAGGGGAAAAAGTTCCTCTATTAATTTGAAGATCCCTTCCTCTTATTTTTAATACAAATTTATAATATATCAAAATATTAAAATATTAAATTGAGTTACATAATATTTGGAGAAAAATCATTAGTTGATTGATAAAATTATAGAGTATGGCCTAAAAAATTTTAAAAACTGAATTAATATTAAAAATATAATCGATATATAAAACATTACAAGTTATTTATAAATTTTAAAAAGACTAGTTTGAGCTATCAATATTTAAAAAATAATTTATAAATTTTGAACAAATATTTATAAATAATAATATTTAAATTATTAAATATTAAAATATTTAATATTTTAAAATTATTTATTAAATTTATTTTAACAATATTTAAAAGTTCCCAATGCTCATAAAAAAATATTTTAAAGTGTCACACGCTATTAGAAAAAGAGTTCAAGAGCAAATTAATTAGTATCAAATAATATAACCAAAGTATTACTTGTCATTGTGGTAGGCCTTATGTGTAACACCCTAAGTTTTAATTCTTTGATTAATTAAACCTAATTAGGGTAACTAACTAAGTTGAAGTGGTGTGTGGCCAGAGAGGTCTAATAATTATATTTGATAGTATTTCAGCCCTAGTTGTGGTTCGATATCGAGGCGGGCCACCCGGGCATTGAAAGGAGAAGAAAAGGAAGAGTTGATGCTTCTGTGCCACACACCGCGGCGCGTAGATCATCCGCCACAGTGCACAACCATTTCTGAGCGAAGGAGGACCTCTTTGTGCCATGTGTCACGGCGTATTGTGCATCTACTGCGGTGCATGGCCATTTTCTTCAGTTTATCAAATGCAAAATAAGATAGAAATAGAAAGAAGAGAAAAGAGAGAAAGAAGAGACGTGCCAATGCTTTGTTAGTGTTTACTTGGAGACAATTTTGAGAGTATTTTGGAAACTATAAATACCCAAAGTAAGTATCATACTCATTAATCTCCCCATTTTTTTCACATTGTTGAGTTTATGGTTAGGATTAAATAGTGGAAGTGAGATTTTGGTTCATATAAGTTATAGGTCCGAATTTGTTGATTCAAATAGAGTTAATGGGAGTAGACTAAAGTATCTAAACTTAGGTTTAATGAGTTTTGGTGTCTTAGGTTATTGGGCACCATTAATACCTGAAAATCTCATTTATTATGGGTTGTTGAAAGTTTGTGATGTTATTAATAGGGATTTAATGGCTCATTAATGCTATTAGGGGCTAAAGATAATTATTAAACTTAATAGTTAGGCTCCACCTCTTGTAGAATGAATGTTGGACAATTTAGAAGTAGAGATTGAGGGTTTAAATGTTTGAGTTTGTTATGTTGATGGAATTCACTTGGTTGATTATAGTTTTGACTCTTAATCACCTATTTAATTGGAATTTCAAGCTTGGAAGCTAGTTAATTAAGGGGTAAAACCTTTAACCTCTCAAAAGTTTGAGGTAACTAGGGAAAAATACTATTTTGGGTAGTTGTATGTTAATTGATTAATGGATTGTTAATTGGTTGTTGAATGTGAATTTATGAATGTTATATGCATAGGATTGATTGTTAAAGTAAAAACTATATATTAGTTTCATTGAGTGCATGAAAAAGCCATTTTTGACTTGAAAATGCAATAGGCAAAATCAAAAGGATTTTAACTATGAACATGCTTTTATTGTTGAAACATGAATGATATGACATGTAGAGGTATTTGTTTGTTAATGAGAAAATGATGAGAATACATACTTGGATAGCGCAAGGTCGTGAGCCCAACATGATTGTTGTAATAGTTAGTATATAAAGAAAAAATGAAAATGAAAACAAGTGGTTAATGATTATGGCATGATTAATGGCGGGAGTTCGCCTAGGGATTTGGGAGTAGAGAAAAATTTATATGGTGTTTAGGCGACCCTCCGATACATGAGGGTTATAGCCTTGTTTCACCGTTTGTCGAGAGATTAGAACCTAGCTATCTTTATCGGTTCAATGAGGAAAATAGCCTAGGGTATGAGACACCCTAGGAATTCAAGAATGGGGGAAGCTATGGTTCGAGAGTGAGTTCTGTGATCTTTGACCGAGTCACACCTCACGATTGGTGAGGTTGGGTGGTTCAGTCACACAGACGGACCCTAATTAGTGTTAAAGCCCACGATTTCGCTTTGAGGAAATAAGGAAGATATAAAGTTAGTTGATCATTGCCTAAAAGTATATAAGACGTGTCACACGTGTTAAGTTGTGGCAAATCACAAGAGTATGAGTCATGTCACATATCTGAGAATATGGTAACAATGCACCTAGTTATGTGAGTCAAAGAAGCTATAGAGTGATAAATGATAAATTATGATACATATGAGTTTGTTTTGCATATTTGATCTCCTTGTACATGTATTTATTTTATAATTGATATATAATTGTATAGGGTAGGTTTAACCTTAGTTACTGAGTGACTAGACTCACCTCTCTTATTTAATACTTTTCAGGCTCTAGCTCTGGTGTTGAAAGGGATAAGCCTAAAGAGGTGGGAAATTAGCATATTCCTACTGTATGCCTCTAGTTTAGATTTAATTGTGTAATAGTATATGATTTGCCAATTTTAAAATGCATATCACCACACTTGTACTATTTTAATTGTTGGAAATGTTAGAATTATATTTTGGGCACTTAACCTTTATGTATGTTAATATATATATATATAATATATGTTTATAGGGCCAAAATACTAATACAAGTGTAGAAATGAAGATTTGAGTATATTTTGAATGATTTGAGCAAAATGCAATGCTACTTTACCTCCCCTTTTTTTGTTTTGGTAAAATAGGGTTGAGGAGTGAATTTTTATTATACTATTATTTTAGTACTTGTGATGTATTGTACTAGTAGTCCTAGATCTATTGGACATGGTCTAAGTGTTAAAAAAGGATTTTGGCACTTGTTGAGGGGTTTAGACATCCATTTTGTGTAAAAGTGCTGAAAAGTGGTTAAAGAGTGTTTGGGTGTCCAACTTCCTAATGTGACTTGTTTTGGAAGTGAAACTCATGCCATTAGTTTGTTCACATAAAGAGCTTTCCGTAGACATTTAGATCACATCATTCGAATGTGTGGACAGAAAATCAAGGTAAGTTGGAAGTTTCCTCGATTCTGCTATCAAATAACAGCAGAACCAGTAAAAATTTCGTGCAACACGCCGTAGCGCGTGGCACAGAGAGTAACATATCATGGCGCAGCGTGCACGAGGTGCGGCTCATTGCCTTATATCACAGCACATGTTTTGTTTTTCAACCCTTTTTGAATTTTTTTCACTCCTTTGAGATATCTCATACTTCTGTAACTTATTTTTACTCTGACATGAAAGAATTTGATTGATTTTAACTTGTTTCTATTTAGAAAACTTGGGATCTCTTATTTTTTTAAAATTGAACCTTGGTAATCACTCTTTAAGTTGATGCTTTGATTACCATGAGTTTTATTTGTTAATTGAGTTTAGTAGAGTGAGAATGTTTCACCATGCGCATGCCACATCACCCAAAAAAAATGATAAAATTAATTGTTGTGTAACAGGGGAGTTTTTTGCTTCTCAAAAAAATAATTTAAGGGTAAGATTATTCACTTATTAATACAAGGTGCTCAATGCTTCTTGAAAAAAGATTCAAGGGTAAACATGCACCTTAACCCTTAATGAGTTACATCACAATAATTTATTAGAGTCAGGACATACATTTATAAATGATGCACATATTTTGCTTTAATTAAAAATAAATATCTTAAGTATATATTGCTGAGGTTCAACAAATACACCCTCTCAATTAGGAAAAATTGCAACTAGGATATATAATTTTACAATTTCAGTCATAATAGTGAGGGTGTTCAATATAATTTTTTAAAAGAAAATAATGATCTATCTACTTTTGTTATTATAATTTTAGTCTAGTGTAATATTATTTATAGATGCCTATTGACAAAAATCTTCATATGGACAATGAGATTTTAATTGGACTAACTTTTGTTAGTTGAATTAATGTATGCTCACCTCACTTCTACCTTATACGGTAATAAATTAACTGATTATATAATTTTTTTGAAAGGCAAGATTTAGGTACTTAATCTTATATACTTAATATACTTTTATTCAATTAAATAAAATAAGTGAATTTTAATATATTAATAATACTAATAACAAGAATATATCATGAAATAAATAATTTATAAATGATACACATGTCTTGATTTCATTACAAACAAATACTTTAAATATATTTTAAGGCTAAGTATATTACTTTCTCCTTTTTTTAAAACAACTAATTTTTTGGACCAATTTAACATTGCTTCTAAAAATTTGTATTTAGGAATGAAGGGAGCTTAAGAGATTTTTTACGGCCTCTTTTGGATCAAAATTATAACAAACAGAGACTTATATATTTAGTTTATTAACTAAGTTATTTCAATTATACTACTATTAATCGGGAGTAGTAATTAAAAATTATTAAACATAAGGTAGAAGTTAAAACATTTAATTGGGAGGATTTAGAACAAAATAATTCAAGACATTTTTAAAAAAAGATAATATTTTTTACTTTTAACGAGATACTTATATGTTTTTCAATTACATCCTAGTGTGTAGATTACTGCTTCCAATCTATGATATAAATTTTTTTTAAACCAAAGTACACATTTTAAGAAAAAGAATTTAAAATTAAGAAATTAATAAAATATCCTAAAATTGCCATTGATTAAAGTTAAATAAGTCAGTTCCCGATAATTGGAAGTTAAAAGTACATTATAAATGCTTCACTAATTTTTACGAAAGACCTTTAGAATGGGTCTTCTTTATAGATCAAAGGTAGTGGTTTAGCATATGGGATTACTAATAAATAAATAAATAATTGATTGCTTAAATTAGGGCAAACTATTAAAATAAAAGAAATGAAATAAAAAAATAGAATAGGAAGAAGAAGAGGAGGAGGAGGAGGAGGAGGAGTTTGTGGGGAAAGGTTGTTGAATGAGCGCGTGTTGAAATTGAAAGACGTTTCTTGATCATGAACATGAAGCTTCCTTTCTCTCTCTCTCTCGCCTACCCTTACTTTTTTATATTCATAATAAAAAAAATACATTTTAATTTTTACCTCTTAATTTTATAAAATATTTTTTATTTTTTAATTTTAACAGTATTGGTTTCTTTAAAAAAATGTTGAGATTACATTTTTAAATGTTAACAAAATATTTTCAAATGTTGAGATATTAAATTTAATTTTTTAAATAACAATTATTGGTACATTAAATTATCATTTAAGACTAGCAATATTATAATTAAAAGACTAAATTAAAATTATATATAAAATTAAAGGATTAAAAAATATTTTTATTTATTTTAATTTAATTTCCACAATTACACTCCACCCCAACTTCATTCAAAGTCGCTCCTTCATTGGGGAAAAAAAAAATGAAGATGAAGCCATTTTGCCAGTTAAATACGAGTGACAAGATATTGTCAAATTTGCACGCAAATATTTATTTTATTTTTTTGTTTTGTCAATTCATCATCAATAAAAGTCATTAACGTCTCGTTGACATTATGAGAACATTAGACCTAACGTAGAATAATCAAGAAAGAAATTGACATATTAACATGTGGTCCTCCTATGTTGAAATCTAAAAGAACTCCTATTTAATATTTCTATATATATCTTTAACGTGGACGATTTATTAAAAATAAGATTCATTATTTTTATATCTCTTGAATAATGTAATTTTTTTTAATTTTTACAGAAATTATTACCAATTCAAAAATTAGAATATATTTAGTTTTATTTGAGTAAAATGTGAGAATACTATCAAAGAAAAAGACTTACAAATTTGTTTTTTTTGTTTTTGGGGTAGAGGACAGAGGTTGTCAGAACTCAGAACATGGTGTGTACATATCTCTTGAATCAGGAATGTGTCATGAGACAAACGTCATGTATGGGTTATGTGAAAGGGATATGCGTGAATTATTAAGGAAATAACATTTGATATTCTGAAAATATATTTGAACTAGATTGATTTCCCATGCATTGGAGATATTTTGGCATTTGAAAGGAAATGCTAAAATAAAATATTTAAAATTAAGACATAATTTATTTTAATATACTTTTATTTTTTTATTTCATGTAAATTAAAAGTTAGATAATAACTTATCTTATTTTAAAATTTGTGGGCTCATGTATCATCCTAGAAAAAATGAAACGTGTAGTATAATGAACTATATACTATAATTTACGTATTTATAAATCATAATTGTATATGAAATTTGATTTTAAATTAAATAAATGAAATATTATGTATAGGTCCATTGGAATATACTTATTTATAAATTAGTTTCACGAAATCAAATCTCTTAAAACTTGAGATTAATTTAAAATTAGAGTACAAAGATAACACTACCCTCTATTAAAAATATTGAAAGTTATCGTAAAATGTTAAAGTAATAGTTTTAAGTTATTAATGAGGTAATTGTAAATAATTAAGATTAAACTTTCTTATTGATGCATAATTGATTTAACTATTAGACATGTAAAGTTATAATTATAAGATATTAAAATAATAATTATAAATTATTGATGAAATAGTTTTATACAATTAGTACTAAAATTTTTATAAATGATTAGTTTAATTATTAGAACTATGAGGTGATAGTTGTAAAAAATTAAAATAATAGTTATAAATTATTAATGAGATAATTGTAAATTATTTTAATCAATGTAATGTATTTTTAATAGGAGAATTGTTATCTTTATATTCAGATTTTAAATTACACTCAAATTTTAAAGTACGTGACTATGACTTCTAAATTTTGTAAAAATTATTTATAAATAATTATATTTCATGAGACTTATATATAATTTTTCCTTAAATAAATAGAAGAATCAATATGATAATATTATTGATCAATAATATGTATGGCAAGACAACAATTAAGGGATTAAGAAGATATTCAAGGGAAGATAAGCCCTCTTGAATAACATATTTAATTAATCCAACTATAAAGATTTAATTAAAATAAAATAAACAACATGAACCTAATTTAAAATTAAAAAATTATAAGGTCACGCAAATTACTTTTTCTAATTTTTAAAATTAAATTTGAACTACCTAGATCAAATTTAGACTTTCTAGATTAATGATGGGAATTATATTTAATGAAAATTTTATAAATTTTTCTGACAAAAAAATTATAAATTTTTATTTTGACAAACAGATAATAAAAAGAAGGCTAAATTATGTATAATTCCCCTAAAGTTTAAACCATAAACAAATAATATCCTTAACCTTTAAAACTTAATAATAAACCTCCTTGAGCTTTTAAATTTATGCAAATAACCTCTAACCATTAATTATATATCCTTTTAAATTTTATTTTTGTATATATTTAAGCCCTTAAATTTTGATTGATGTATGGATAACTCTCCTAAACTTTGAGTTATGTATAAATAATTAATATATAAAATTAATCATATAAGATTATTTACATAAATATAAAAGTTGAGAAGGGTGTTGCTCACCGCAAATGCATAAGTCATAGCAAGTAATATAAGATGAGTAAAGTATCATTTTCTCGAGAATTTGTTCAAAAATAATGATGATCAAATAAAAAACTAAGTAAGTTCAACTAAGTTGAGTCAAACATAATAAAGTAAAAATAATTTTTACAAACTAAACTAATACTAGAAAATAAAGAAAAAAATTAATTCACACACTTCAAACACAAATTGGGATCTAAGATTTTTTATCCCCCTTGCATTTCATAACACCAAAATTACCTCCTCTCATAAATGCTTTTAATGAAAATAAATGCTAACCTAGGGTTTTAAAAATACTTGGACAAGCTCTCTCAAGTCATGAATAAGTATTTAGTTAAATTAATTATCCAATCTCTTGTTACAATTAATAAAACTTAATTTTAAACACCAATCCTAATGTGGCTATGCAAAGCTAGCAATTATATCTCTATTTTACTAGCAAAACCATCCATTCAACATGCAAATATCAAGTTCTTACCCCAAGTTCTACACTCAACCTAGCCCTCTCAAGCATCAATTAAGTGAACCCAACATCTAAATAGTAGCCAATCATTTAGAAGTATTAAAGAAAGAGTAAAATAAACACATATATATCATTAATGACAAAAAGAGAGGAGGAATATTATGTTAATCCATACAAAGGTTCCAAATAATCCTAGAACAAAGAGTTTAACTACTCATAATCACCCACAAGCTACAAATATACAAAATAATTGGACTCATTTTAGAATACAAGATAGGAAAGGGAAGAGGAATAGAAAAATCAAAGAAAATAAGTTTCAAATGTCTTCAAAACTCCATTCCCTTGCTTCAAGTATTCTCAATGCCCAAACCCTAACACACCCAAGCTCCAAATGTGTCTAAAAGTGAGAAAAATACGTTTTGAATCGAGCTCTCAGCATATATATGTCCTAGCCAATCAATTTCTGATAAATAAAACTTAGCATTTTCTAACAGTGACAAAAAGTAGCGAACGAAAGTCGTGACTCACTAACAACTTCAGCATTTTTGAATTATTTTTATAATTAACGAAATTTATCCTTTTTACACTTGATTTCTTCATCCAAAAGCCTTCCAAAGATGTCAACAAAGTTTCAAAAATGCATCTAATCAAATCTTAAACCAAAATAACATGAATTAGGCTAAAAATATTAAATTAAAGTCAAGAATGCAAACCCAAAATAAAATACATATTTTTCTAATTTGGATAATAAAAATATATACAAATGAGACAAAATGAAATAAAATCTAAAAAAAATGTGATAAAATGACATGAAATTTTAGAGGTTAATAAAAGGTTTCATTGTAAAGTTTTAAAAGTTAAGGAGCTTATGTATACATAATTTAAAGTTTAAAAAAATAATGTACAATTTAGCCTAAGCATCTAACTTTTTACTAGGATAATAAGAACCATGATACTTGTCACTCTTATGAGCACCCAAGATGGGGCATATATACCTAGCCTTTATTATTATTTTTTATTTCTTTATGAGCCATATTAAATTTGACTTTCAATGCAAGAAAATGATAAAAAAATATCAAATCAAAATTTAAATTCTTAAAAAAATTTAAACAAATTAAATCATGTTAAATTCGACAACATTAATCCAAATTCAGAATTATGATGAATTTAGTTGATGGCCGAACTCGGCAAATAACATTTTACTGGTAGGACATATCACCCCAATTATTTTCAAAAGTTCCCAATCAAGACTAACCACAATAAATTAAATAAATCAAATTTTAATTAAAAAATGCATTGATACATTGATATCAATTTCCTGATTAAAATAACAATCCTCTTAAAAAATAACTTTCAATATTTGTTTTTAATATATAATGCCAAGTACATGGGTATTCTCCGTACTGAAATATTAATATAGAATATATTTTCATAATTTATTTTGTTCATTATCAATTATTTAGAGTACATTTAATTATTGAAAATTTAAAGTTAATTTTCATTATCATCACTTTAAATTATTGACAATGTATCTTTCTCCTGGAAATAAATGTGAATTGGATAATTTTGCAAGATAACATAAATTTTGAGAATCAAATGATGTTTATGTGATTTCAGAAAATTTTCAAAAAAGAGTATCAGTTTAGAAAATTAATTAAAATATTAAAAAAAATTACCGGCGAAAAGTGAGATAATTTCTTTCTTTTTTTCTGGCCAATTTTGAACGAATATATTCATAGTAATATGGGGAACAAATTATACTTATCTAGAAAAAATTAACTTTTTTCCTTAGCTGCGAAAATTTTAAACTGAAAATAAATATTTTCAATTTGGTTGAAGCAATATTAACCATAAAAGAGAAATCCAATTAAATTTAAACTTTAATTTGGGTTGGTCGCCCCGCGCAAGTGATGAGAGTTGTTTGTACGCATTCCTTTCTGTGTTCTTCGGCTGTGTGGCAACTTCCCGATGCGCGCGCGCGCGCACACACACATATATATGTATGTATGTATGTATCCCCTATAGTTCATAATTCTTCAATTAATAATTCAATTATTTAGGAGAAATTACTTTGAATCTTAATTGATGTCTTCTTTAACAAGAGCTTTATTTTCTTAAAAAAAAAATTTTACAAAATTTTAAAAGCCACGCTTAAAAAAATAGAAAATTTTGATGTAAAATGACTTTCACAGCTTGCGAAAACAGGCCCAAACTAGCGCTAAAGTCCTTATAGTATTTTTTTTTTCAAAATTTTATTTATATAATTTACTTAAAGTTCTAAATTAATATATGAAAATAATACAATTTGTTAAAAATTTATTTTAGGTGAAGAAGATAAAGTGAATGAGGTTGTTGAAATAGTATCACCTCTTCCATGCGAACCTCCCCCTCAAGAGTTTAATATTTTATTTTTAAATAAAAATTTGATGATAATAGAAATAAAAGAATATTTATACTAGGAATGATGAAAAGTTAAAAAAAAGTATTAATTACTCTAATCTTATTTTATATTAAAGACAAAAAAACTTTTAAACTTTACCTTATATTAAATTCAGGGGAGTACTTTATAAAATTAAAAGAGTTAATTGGAATTGTATGTGAAGTTAAATTAAAGAAATACTCTTGATTTTATTTATTTCAATTTAATCTCAACAGTCACACTTTACCCAACTTCATAGTCGTCTTTCATTAAAAAAAAAAAGGATAAATGTGCAAATTTATTTTGAATTTTTTTTTTCAAGAGTGCCTGGTATCTTGAATTTTTTTAAGAGTAATGTTGGCTCGGAACTCTTCAAAATGATGCAATGTTACCTTACCGTCAGAGTTAATCATTTTTGTCTAACTGAACTTGCTAGATGACATTTTTTAAAAATTTAAAAATGATAAAGGTGCCAATTTATGCTGAAAATTTTCCTCCAGGAATACCTGGTATCTTCAACTTTTTTTTTTGAAGCAATATTGCCCTGAAACTTTTTAAAATGGTGCAATGTTACCTTACTGTCAGAGTTAACTGTTTTGTTTCACTTCATTTGCAAGGCAACATTGTATCATTTTGAAGAGTTCCGCGGCAACATTTTAAGAAAAAATTAAAAATGGTAAAGGTGCCAGTTTATCCTGAAAATTTTCCTTCAGGGATACCTAGTATCTTTAACTTTTTTTTTTAGCAATATTACCCTGAAACTTTTTAAAATGATGTAATGTTACTTTACTGTCAGAGTTAATTGTTTTGTTTTACTTCATTTGCCACGTGGTTCCACATGGCATTTTTAAAAAATTTAAAAAAATGCCATCCCTTTCCTTCTTGTGTCTTAATTGCACATCACTCTCCCTCCTTCACATTCGACCATTCTTCTTATATTCATTCCTCCCTCTTCCACCTTGACATTTGCAAGTAAAGAGCTAAATGAGAAGCCTTATAGTCATCGCCTGCTGACTTGTTACTTCTCCCTACTTGACGTTGGTCAATCTAAGTTTTTAATTTTCTTTGGTTCTTGTTTTTTTGGATATTTTGTATTGCTCTTGAATTGTTGGATTCTTGAGTTGTGTTCTTTATTTTCTTCCTCTTTGTCCCTTGTCTTTGATTGTTTTTTGATATTAAAAATTTGGGTTTGATTATTTTTCTTAATTGTTTTTTATGTTGAAAATCCGAGTTTTGTTTTTTTATCTCAGTATTCTGGATTATTTTTTATTTTTAGTATTGTGGATGAAAAAGAAAAAGCTAGTGAAGACAGAGCATAGCTTTTTTTATTTTTTTATTTTTAAAAAATGCCACGCGACTACCATGTGGTGAGTGAAGTTAAACAAAACAGTTAATTTTAATAGTAGGGCAACATTGCTCCCAACAAAAAAGTTGAAGATATTAGGTGCCCTTAGAGGAAAAGTTATGGGATAAATTTGCACATTTATCACTTTTTTTAATTTTTAAAAATGCGACATGAAAAGTGTAGTCAAATAAAATGATTAACAAACAATCAATGGAGACAAAATTTGATTGTTTTTTTATGTTGAAAATTTGGGTTCGATTGTTTTTCTTAATTGTTTTTTTATGCTGAAAATTTGAGTTGAATTTTTCATTTTAGTGTTTTGGGTTATTTTGCAATTTTATTATTGTGGATGAAGAATAAAAACCTAATGAGGACGGAGCATAGCTTTTTTTTTTATTTTTTATTTTAAAAAATGCCACGTGACTACCATGTGGTGAGTGAAGTCAAACAAAACAGTCAACTCTAATAATAAGGCAACATTGCTCCTAACAAAAAAGTTGAGGATATCAGGTGTCTCTAGAGGGAAAGTTTTAAGATAAATTTACACTTTTATTATTTTTTTAATTTTTTAAAATGCGACATGGCAACTATGTGGCAAATCTAGTTAGACAAAATGATTAACAAACAGTCAACTCTAATGACTGAACAACATTGCATTGTTTTGGAGAGTTATGAGATAATATTGCTTCAAAAAAAAAGTTCAAGATACCAAGCGTCCATATAAAAAAAATTTTAAGATAAATTTACATTTTTACCCTTAAGAAAAACATCATTAAAGTTTGCCATTATGCCAGTTAAACACGAGTCACGATATATATATATATATATATATATTTTGTCGATTTATTTGTCATCAATAATAGTTATTAACGTCTCATTGACATTGTGCTAGACCAAACGCATGATCAAGAAAGAAATTGCCATATCAACGTGCGGTCCTCCAATGTTTTTTAAGGTTGCCCAAGTATTCCACAACTGACAATTATGAGATTAATTTTTTTAAAAATTTGAATATCATTTAAAGAATTGTTCTAAAAAAATTAATCATATTTGATATTTCTATATATATATATATATATATCTTTTTCTTGGCCCAATATACTTCTATATATCTTTAATGTGGAGAATTTTAAACATAAGGCACATTATTTTTTTTTCTCTTTTGAATAGTGTAATTTCTTATAATTTTTAAATAAAATATTACCAATTCAAAAATTAGAATATTCAAGCTTATTTAAGTAAAATGTGAGAATATAATAATATGAAAGATATTGGGCTAAAAAAAAAAAGATATGTACAAATATTAAATTTGAGAAGTTCCTTTTAGATTTCAACATTGGAGGACCACACTTAAATATGTCCAGATAACGTTTCTAATTTATAGAGTATATCCACACGTTAATACATAAATTTATGTCATTGTGTGTGTGAGTGCATAACTTCAACGCTCAATGTAAGAGATTTTCTAATCCTTTTTTTTTTCTTTTGTTATGATATACACTATTAGAAAATATAAATTAGTGAGCGATCGCCTATTTCTTTTTGAAATACTAAATTAGCAAGAAAATTAGTGAGAGATATTAATTTCGTAGCTTGACTTAAAGTTAGCGAGGAAAATAGCAAGAGGTTTTCAATCTCTTTTTAAAATAAAAGAATTAGCGAAAAGAATAGCGAGGAACTATCAATTTCTTTTAAAATAAGACAATTAATGAGGAAAATAATAAGAGGTTTTCAATCCCTTTTTAAAATAAGAGAATTAGCTAAAAGAATAGCGAGGGACTATCAATTTCTTTTAAAATAAGACAATTAGTGAGAAAAATAATAAAAAACTACTAATCCCTCTCTAAAATAAAAGAATTAACAAGGAAAAAAATGAGAGATTATCAATCCCTCTTTAAAATAAGATAATTAGTGAGGAATTTTATCCCTAATTAATTACTACAAAAAAATTAACTTTTAATAATGACTTTTAATTATATATTTAATTATTTTTATTTAAAAATAAAAATTAAATTAAAAAATTAACTAAAATATTCTTAATAAAATTATTTTAATATTTAATATTTTCTTTATTTTAAGTTGATTTTCATTAATAAAATAATATTTTGTTAAAAATATAATATAAATAATAATGTAAATAAAATATAAATATTTTTAACATATTAATAATTGAAAATAAAATTTAATATGTACGTATGTGTATATTTTTATAATGTATTATTTGATATATTTATGTAGTTGAATAATATATATTCAATTTCTCATATAATGACTGCAGGTGTCTTTTAGTTTAACTAGCAAAGAAGGGGAGCATAAGGCTTGAAAGGTATGAGGTTCAAGAACTCAAATCTTGGCTTTGACATAAACACAATGAATATATGACATTAAGGAGCAAGTGATATGGCGCAAGATAGACAATGATATGTTATAAGTTATGGCACATATGGTGGGTGATGGGGCACAAGATGGTAGGTGACATGGTGATTGATGAGGCACAAGCTTATTGGTGACATGTCATAAGTTGATGCATACATAATGAGTGATGTGGCATCACTATTTTTAAATATAGGCATATTTAATGAGGGGTTAGCAAATGACTAATTTCTCGCTAAATTATCAAATTTTGAATAGTATTAATGAGGGATTTAATCTCTCACTAATATTTTAGCGAGGGATTTAAATTTCTTGCTAATTAGTGAGGAAAATATGATCTTTCACTAAATTTAGTTAGTCCTTTTTTAACTAAGAATCTAGCAATGGATAAAATTTCTCGCTAAAATACAATTTGGCTAGAAAAAATGATGTTTAATCCGTCACTAAATTTTATTTTTCTAGTAGTGATAAAAATACTTATAAGGTATTAATATACAAAAGGTTGTAGGTATCTTTAATTCAAATATAGTGCAATTTCATCTTCTAACCCTAAAAATTGGTGTAAAAATCTTTAATCCCTAACAAGGCTAAAATATATGTCAGCTTAGGATTTTGGGTCCCATATATTGTGTAGCATGTAAATAATTTAAAGACAAAAATATACATAAAGTACTACATTATAATTCAATTTCACCCATTATTCTTAAAAAAGGCTGTGAAAATCTCCAATTCACAAACAAATGATGACATGTCAGCAAATGTTGATCGTGAGTATAAAAAACATTGGTATTTTATTTAACATGCAATGTTTAAATTAGTCTCATAATTGATATGAATTAATCATAGGCATAAGATATTATTTTGCCACGCATCATAACCATAGGTGAGTTGAGAGTCTATGTAACTTTCAGATGAATTTTGAACCGAAGTGTGTTTATATAATTATGAAATGTGACAAAATAAAAACTAGTGTACTTAGAGTGTATGCTATTGGTGTGCAAGAAAAAAAATATGATATTGAATTAATAAAAGAAAATGGATAAAATGGATAAAATGTTGGAATATTATTTATGAATTAGCATTAATTAATAAGCTCAATAAATTGGTCCTTATGATCTTGTGTGGACCGTGATAGGTGGACCACACAAGTGAGCCCAATGGGCAGAGGCCCAACCCACAACCCAGTAGCCGTCAGTTATTTCCTATCTCTTAACTGACTGAGTCAGAGATAATAGATAATATAATTATTTAATTATTTAATAAGGCGGTTACCGATCTGATCTATATAAGACGATTAGTCGGTAACTACAAACACACGACTCATTCTTCTACTTCCATTATCTCTGAACTCTCTGAAGGCTCTGGGGACTTGTGGGTTGTGTACCTGCCTATACTCGAGGTAATCGAGATTTCTCTAGCACTTATGGATTCTTCAGGTACGCATGAATTACTTTATTCTATCATATTTACTATACATATGAATTGAGATAATTAGATTCAACACGTGGTATCAGAGCATGGTTATAAATATTAATCTATATATCTCAATTTAATATGCTTAAAGAGATGATGATAAACTCGATAGAAATTCCTTGATTTATTTATCATATTCATGTGTGTTTAGTTCTCATTTATTATTCTTATTGAATATGATAATATGGTCTCTTTCCTTTCTTTTATGGCTTCATCGTCTTGAGATTTAAAAAAAAATCGCTATGCCATCACCGGAAAAATCTCTAAGGCATTGGTTGAATGCATTGGAACTATTTCTTTGTATTTAAATTTTGGTCATGTTTTACATTTGAACAATGTTATTTATGTACCTTCTGCGAAAAGGAATTTAATTTCAACTTATGCATTGAATATTTGTGGCTATTCATTCTTCCAAGGAAATGGAAAAATTGACATTTGTTTTGATTCCATTAATGTTGGTGTCGCTTCCTTGATATATGGTTTATATCGATTGAATGATTGGTCACTTGAACTTCCTAATCTTCATGTCAATGCTGCTATTAGGCATAAACGTCAAAGGCCTAATGATAATTCCTCTATGTTATGGCATTGTCGTTTGGGTCATATCTCTAGAGAGAGATTGGAACGCATGATCAAGCAAGGCGTCTTACGAGACCTTGATTTCTTAGATTTTGAGACTTGTGTTGACTGTATAAAGAGAAAATTCCCTGCTAAAGCTAGAACCAAAGGGGCAAAGAGATGTGAAAATCCTTTAGACCTAATCCATACTGATATCTGTGGACCTATCACGCCTCCGGCTATGGGTGGTTTCAAATATTTCATCACCTTCACAGATGATTACTCTCGTCATGGATGGATTGAAACTCTTGCGTGAAAAGGGCAAGTCCCTTAATGCATTCAAGACCTTTAAAGCAGCAGTCGAATTGAAATCTAGCAAGTTGATCAAGTGTGTGAGATCTGATAGAGGAGGAGAATTTTATGGGAGATATACTGAGACTGGCAGGAACCCTGGGCCATTTGCTTTGTACCTTCAAGAGCATGGCATTGAAACTCAGTATACTATGCCTGGCACCCCACAGCAAAATGGGGTTGCAGAAAGGCGAAATCGTACTCTCATGGATATGGTTAGGAGCATGATCAGTCACTCCTCACTGCCGGAATTCTTGTGGGGTGATGCACTCAAAACTGCTGTTTATATTTTGAATCAAGTTCCTAGCAAGTCAGTTCCAAAGACTCCATATAAGTTGTATTTTGGAAGGACTCCTGCACTGAAGCATATGCGAGTTTGGGGTTGTAAAGTACAGGTAAAACCTTACAATCCACAACAGATGAAGCTTGATGCTAAAACTGTTGATGGTTTCTTTATTGACTATTGCATCGAATCTCGTGGGTACAGATTCTATTGTCCAAATCACACTACTAGGGTAATTGAATCTGACCAAGCTTACTTCTTTGAAGATGCCTTAGATAGTGGGAGCTTTGTGCCTAGACATATTACCTTGCATGATGAAAGTAGCATTTTGCCTATGCCTATCTTGACAACTCCTCATGTTGACAGAAATAATGCTGTGGATCAGAATGGAGCTCAAGATGAACCACCTTTAGAGGGTGATAGGGACATGGTTGTTAAACCGAGACGGTCCCAAAGGGTTCGCAGGTCTGTTATTCCAGATGATTACATGGTATATTTGCAGGAATTTGATTCAGATGCTATTAATAACTTAGACCCAATGTATTACCAGGAGGCTATTTTTAGCTCGCATTCTTCTAAATGGTTGGAGGTTATGAGTGAAGAAATTGCCTCTATGTACCGCAATCACGTATGGGAGCTTGTAGAGCTACCAAAGGGGTTTAAACCAGTGGGTTGCAAGTGGGTTTTTAAAACAAAACGAGGAGTTAGGGGTGAAATTGATAGATATAAAGCCAGACTTGTAGCTAAAGGCTACAACCAGAAAGAAGGTATTGATAACATAGAAACCTTCTCTCCGGTATCCACCAAAGATGCTTTTAGAGTGGTAATGGCTTTAGTTGCACAGCTTGATCTTAATCTTCACCAGATGGATGTCAAGACTACATTCTTGAATGGCGATTTGTATGAAGAAGTCTACATGACACAACCTGATGGTTTTGTTGAATCCGGTAAAGAACATCTAGTGTGCAGATTAAAGAGATCCATCTATGGGCTAAAACAAGCCTCTAGGCAGTGGTATTTGAAATTTGATGAAGTTATCACCTCTCTCGGTTTTGTTGAGAATGTCTCAGATCAGTGCATCTATCAGAAGTTTGATGGGAACAATTTTGCCATTCTCGTTCTCTATGTTGATGATATCTTATTAGCCAGCAATTCAATAAATTTCCTCAATGAGATAAAGCACCTATTATCTTGTCCATTTTGACATGAAGGATATGGGTGAAGCCTCCTTTGTTCTTGGGATACAAATTCATCGTGATAGATCTCGTGGTATTCTTGGTTTATCACAGGCCACTTATATTGAGCGGGTACTTAAGAGATTCAAAATGGATTCATGTTCTCCTTCACCTGCTCCTGCACAAAAAGGTGAGCTGTTGTCAAAGTCACAGTGTCCCAAAGATGATAAGAAGAGGGCTGAAATGAGAAAGATGCCATACGCTTCTGCTGTCGGCAGCCTTATGTATGTTCAAGTGTGTACTCGACCAGATATAGCCTTTGCCATTGGAGTGCTGGGTCGATACTTAAATGATCCAGGTCCGGATCATTGGAAGGCTGCTAAGAAAGTTATGAGGTATCTTCAGGTACAAAGAATTATATGTTGACTTACAGAAGGTCAAATTCTCTTGAGGTTGTTGGGTATTCTAATTATGACTTTAAGGGATCAGAATATCTTGAGATTGTTGGCTTTTCAGATTCAGATTTTGCCTCTTGTCTAGATGATCGTAAATCCACGACTGGCTATATTTTCATGTTGTCTAGAGGAGCTGTCTCTTGGAAGAGTGTGAAACAAACACTTACAGCAGTTTCATCTATGGAAGCTGAGTATATTGCTTGCTTTGAGACTACATGTCACGCTATATGGCTGAGGAAGTTGATATCTGGCATGCACCTAGTTGAGTCAATATCACGTCCTCTAACCATTTATTGTGATAACAAATCTGCAGTATACTATGCTAACAATCACAGAAATTCCAGTCGTACAAAGCATTTTGATATCAAACTTATGTTTGTGAAAGAGAAAATTGCTGAGTCTCAAACCTGTGTGGTACACATTCCTGGCATGCAGATGCTTGCAGATTCACTGACCAAGGGCTTACCTGTAGAAGTTTTTCAAAAATATGTAACTTGTATGGGTATTATGAATTCCTTTGATGCCCTAGTTTAGTGGGAGTTTGAGAACCTTCTTTGTTGCAATTTCTCTTTAGGCTTTGTTTTCTTCTGTGAGTTATATTCAGTTTAGTTAGATACGTCTATATCATTTGTATCCCTATAGGATTCAATGATTCTGTTGTGGTACGCTATGCATGTCACTTGTTTCCCCATAGGAATCAGTGATTTATGTTGTTATCTTACTGAGCTGTATTTGAAATAAAATTTCATGTTTTACTCAGATTATGAGATATCATAATCACTTGTTTCCCCATAGGATTCAGTGATTTTGTGGAGTTTCATTTTCTGAATTTTGTTTGTGGCTTGTTTATACAACTTGCTTAATTAATGCAATTCAAGTGGGAGATTGTTGGAATATTATTTATGAATTAGCATTAATTAATAAGCTCAATAAATTGGTCCTTATGATCTTGTGTGGACCGTGATAGATGGACCACACAAGTGAGCCTAATGGGCAGAGGCCCAACCCACAACCCAGTAGCCGTGAGTTATTTCCTATCTTTTAATTGACTGAGTCAGAGATAATAGATAATATAATTATTTAATTATTTAATAAGGCGGTTACCGATCTGATCTATATAAGACGATTAGTCGGTAACCACAAACACACGACTCATTCTTCTACTTCCATTATCTCTGAACTCTCTGAAGGCTCTGGGGACTTGTGAGTTGTGTACCTGCCTATACTCGAGGTAATCGAGATTTCTCTAGCACTCATAGATTTTTCAGGTACGCATGAATTACTTTATTCTATCATATTTACTATACATATGAATTGAGATAATTAAATTCAACATAAAAATCATCATCCATTTGATTTTGTATAGACCTTAAACTTCATATAAATCGACAATAGAATGAGAGAAATAAATTTCACAAATGCGGGTTTATGTGAAAATTCACTATTTTATTGTTTTTCAAAGTCAAAATGGATTTTGACAATATTCGAATTATCTAAAATCGATGTAAACTTGATGTAATAATATTCAATTTTGACGAGGAAATTAATTTGTATAGTTTCCATCTCCAAACTTGTAGGCGTGAAATCGAATCTAGATCTAGTTTTTTTTTTTTTTTTTTTTTTTGCCAACACAAATCTAAATCTAGTTGGATGTAGTCTACCCTTCTCTTTTCATTTCCAAGGAAGATTAGTTTTTGCTCTAGAATATTCCTTCATTAAAAAATATAAAATATTTTTAACTAAATTTTGTCTCTTAATAAAATAATTATTTATTTTTAAATTAACTCTTTTTTTCTATATTTATGCATAATTAATAAAGTATTTTATCCTAAAATAAATAAAAAATAATTTATTTAATAAGAATATTTATGAAAAAAATAATGATTACATCTTGAAAAACTAAAAATATCTTGCGTTAGACATTTTTAAACATTCAACCCTCAAAAAATACCTTAAGTTTTTTAACAAAGGGAATATATGAAAAGAAATGTTTGAATTAATTTTAAATGGTTAGAAAATTCCCAAGTAAATCACATTATATTTGACATTATACGATCATTAGCTCACAAAAAATTATCCAATTAATCTAAAATGGTTAAAAAATTTAATTAACCTCTGAATAAACTATTTAACAAGTTAATTATAAAGAATAAGAAAAAATGGTGCAGAAGATATTGTTGAAAAAATGTAGGGGACAGGAAGGAGGGTAAGAAAGATTATAGAAATTGTCACTGCCTACACTTCCATGCATCATGATTTTTTTATCCGCAAAGCAATTTTTTATCACTTTTGTGAATTCCAGATCAAACAGGCACTCTATGGTAGGTACGGGATTTCACCCAATCTTTTTTAAGATTTCCTAATTGAAACAATCTACATTAAATGAAATTAAGCAATTTTTCTAATAAATAGTTTGATATATTTAAAATACTTTTAATTTCTTTTGCCAATGAAAATAGTTTTACTCTGTTTAGTAAAAATTTCGGTTGATAAATGATTCTTTTTCTAATTAAAGAATTAGAGTTTAAGGATTTTTTTTTCAGAAAATGAATCTCAACTTTGAGAAATACAATTTATTGCAATAAAACAACTTAAAAGATATGAAACCGACAAATTATTTATTTAATTTGAAAATTAATATTACATCAAATTTTTAAAAAATAATGTTCAAATAGTAAATAAGGGAATTCTTTAAGGAATTTTTTTAGTACATATCAAAATCAATTATGAATCCAAAATTATAATTTATAAAATAAACTTTATATGGTTTTTAGATAAATTTTTTAAGGAAGTACAATTGAAATTTGAAAAGAAGATAATACAGCTTTTAGGAAAAATTAATCATTTGATTCTTTTAGTTTTCACTTAGTTGTAATTTAATCCCTGAAGTTTTGATTTAATTGTAAATCAATCCCTAAACTTTGTATCTTGTAATTTAATCCTTGAAATTTTAATCTCTTAAATATTAGTTCCTGTATTTTAAAAAAATTACACTATTTTAAAATTTATTACTAATATTTTAAATTATTAAACCCTTTAATATTTATAAATATTACAAATATTAAAAGTTTAAAATATTTTTAATCTTTATAATTTTATTTTTTAAAATATATGGATTAATATTTAAGAAGTTGAAATTGTAGGGACTAAATTGTAAGAGATAAAGTTTAGAGATTGATTTATAATCGAGTCAAAATTTTAAACACTGAGTTATAACTGGATTAAAATTACAAAAATCAAATGATTAATTTTCTTAGCTCTTATTTATAGCTCTTCCTATAATATCATTAAATGTGGATTTTCATACTTGTTTTGATTGCCATAGAACTTTATTGTACATGCTTGAATCAGCCTCCTAGCATGGACACAATTGAGAACATCAAAATGTGATATGATCCATAGACATTGGTGATACTGTCTCTGGTTCCAGCAACACGAGGAGCTGTGGCATCACCCAAGAAAATAATTTAAAAAAAAACCCTAAATGAAGAAATAAAGGCAAGCACATGCATCATTATTTGCTTAGAAAAATGTGCCGATCACATGCAAATGCTTGAGCAATGCCATGCCACCACATGTGGTTTTATCGTTTTTAGGTAGTTTTTTTATTGGAAGTGATATTATTTGAAAAACGTTTGGATTTTAAATATAAACACCACTCTTGTAGAAATTCTAACCCTCGTTCACCACCACATTGTGATTGAATGACTAATTTTTTTATTAAACTCAACTCTTACTGGTATGTATGCATGGTATTCTTAGCATTGTTATAGTACATATAATTTCATCATTTATATTAGAAAATATTTATTGGTCAAATATTCTTTCATTTTTATGCATTAATTTAACTATCTTCATGTTTTGGGGCCAAAGTTTAACTATCTTACCGAACTATATTATAATCTTTTATTGGAATGCATGCTTCTGTTTTGTGTCTGATGAATTTAATGTGAAATTAGCATCCATATTTTGAATTCGGAGCTGACAGATTTTTTTAACACACACACACACATAATAAAGCTGTAGATGAAAACATTAATTGGGATTCAATGTAAATTTTCGTAAATGAATGAATTATTGATTGAAGAATTAGACTATATGGTATATGTGCACTTAGATAAGATAACTGTTTTTTCATGGAAAATTGAATTACTTTATAATTTTAATTTTTTTTTATGGATCGTTATTTTATCCATTCTTATTAACGAATTCTTTATAAGAGATTAATACATAGGCTCCCTCCAGTCTTTTTTAAATTTTCTTGATAAAACTCTCCAATTTATTTTAAAAGCTTTTTTGTCCTTGATATATAAGACAAAGTTAAAGTAATTATTTTTTCAATTTTACTCCTTTTATTATTATCATTTGAATTCATAGACAAAAATTTATTATGACAATTAATTGCAAAGTAGGGTAAAATTGAAAAATTCTATATTGTTTAAACAATTTTAAGGATACAGCAACCGTTACAAATATATAAGCATGAAATTGATTAAATTTGTTTTATATTAAAGATTGGAGGGACTACACAATCAAGGAAATTAATGGTGATCTTGTTCAGCCTCCTTACCCTAATTAAACTCTAATACAAAAAATTAATTTAAAATTTCAATTTACAATTAAGATGCAAAAATACTCATAAAGTATTAGGGCAAGGAGCTGCTAGCATTTTTAACTAAGGTATGGTACAATTTTACCCATCAATCCTAAAAAAATCAGCATAAAATTCCATAATATGTAATGCAACTATAGTCTTATTTATAAAGTAGAAAGATAGTATTTATTTTAATTCTATTGATAAGACATTTCAATAATTATGTTGTATCTATCTTTATCTTTTTGCCTTTTAACAAATGTTGGAAAGGTTATTGAATTGTAGAGTGTTATGTCGACAACTGCACGTTAATTTAAATCCAATAAAATATTAGTTTTTAACATTTATGTTCAACGTTTGCTAACGTGTGTTTTTCAAGCCTTGATGGATAAAACTGCATTATACTTAAGTTAAGGTTGCTGGTAACTCATTGCTGAATACTTTAAGCATTGATGGGTAAAACTTCATATTTTGATTAATTTAGATTAAAGTTATGATGCAGAGCTTAAGATGGAGAAGAGGTTTAATTAGACAATTCACGTGCACTCTAAATATGTTGTTGAGCTTAAGATAAACAAGAGTGGTTCTTAGACAATTCAAGTTTACTCTAAATAATCTCTCTTTTCTATTTTGAAATGGAAACTTCCTCTTTTTTCTTTTTAACTGTCACTTTTTGTGGAAAAAAAATTCTCTATACTTGTTGTTTTTAAACTTCAATATAATATTAATTCCTAAATTTTCAATCACCCCTTATCTTTACTGTAAGTTTAGAAGTTTAAGGTAATTCTAATTACTAAAATAAATTAAGGCATATTAGAAAATTTCAGAGAGATGCATATTAATTATATTTTTTAATCCATATCCTAAAGTCTTAGTCAAAAGATGAGTAGTTTGGAAGGGCCTCACTTAACTAATTAGTCTATCTTCTTTTGGGCCCCCCATTAATTAACCTGACTTCGAATTTAAGTGTTTGCGTTTCTCACAGGCTTTTGCTTTTAATTTACTTTTAACTATCAATAATTCAGCTTATGTTTTAAATATTTGTAATATAATGTTATGCACACATTTCTTCTAAATCTTGAAAACTTAATAATAAGCCTGCCTAAACTTTTAAGCCTGCGCAGATAACCCTTAACAATTAGAGTAAAATGCATTGAAATATCCTCTCTTTTATCTTAATTATAGATACATCTTTTCTATTTTTTAAAAATATATATAATAATTACAAAATATATTCCTCCTTTCTACTTTTACAATTCTATTTTTATCTACTGAATTGTTAGCCAACTGTTAAGATTAAAATATCATTCTTTTATAATACAAGGAGTAGGTTTCACTGACAATAAATATATATTTTTTTCTCAAGGAACCAAGAGTAAAGGATAGATATTTCGCAATTAAGTTGTTACACATATAAAATATCCCCTTAAAAGTAAATGTTATCTTAAAAATCATTCACGTTTTCTAACAAAGTTAATGGATATATAGTTTTTTACCTTATTTATATTTTAATTTTTTTTAGTTATGTAAACTTATTTATATAGTATTTTTTTAAAAACATTTAAATATTTAAGTTTGCTATAATAATATTTCTAACATGTATGTACATGAAATTAATGAAATAATGATTTAATATAATAGGAAATGAATTAGTCAATATAATTTACTTTAATGAATTATTGCCATACTTAATTATTTAAAATTCTTTAAATTGGGGAGAGGGAAAGAATATACAATTAGATTATAAGGGCAGATTAATAATTTAAAATTTTCAATACAATCACAAATTAAAAAAAGCAGCATTTTAAAATGTTTAATAGGATATTCATTTTTAAGAATAAAGATCTCTGTATTTACTTTTAAATATATACACATTTAAACTTTAATTTATGTGTATATAGTCTTCTCAATTTTGAATTATATATTGACAATTTTGCTAAATTTTATGCTACGGGTAGGTAAGTAATGAATAAAACAAATAGTAAGAAAATTATTTAACTAAATATCAAAGTTAAAGGGGTTCATTATCAAGTTTTAAAAGATAGAAGTATCACTAGTAGGTATATATGACAAAAAATTCATAGATGCCTAAAATATTTAATGGCCACTAGGCTACTAACCCTTTACTTATATATAACAAAAAAATATAAGTAGTAAATTAAGTTTCTAACCACTTTCATGTTATAATATAATGGTATGTTATTAATTTTTAAATGACACTTGTTATTTTACTAATGTTACTTGTTAATCTGACATGAACAATTATAAATTGAGAGCTTTAAAACTTCATAAATTTTAAATGTTAAAAGTTTAAATATATTGTTGTTAATTACGAATATGTTATTGTCAAAATTCGAATGGATACTTCTTAATGAATGACTAACACATATAGTTAAACCCATCCTATCCATTTTTCTAACTTGTTAAAACCCGAATGAACTATTCTTAATTTAAAATTTTATACACTTATTTCATTAGACCTATGCTTTTGATCATCAACAATAAGTATTTATTTGAATTTTGACATTTGAAATTGACAACTTTTCATTCAAATTTTAATAAGTTAGAAAAACAGATAAGATGGGCATAACTGAACGTGTTAGTTTTTTTTATCAATATGTATCTATTCAGGTTTTAACAATAACTCATTCAAAATTAATAATAGTATATTCAGGATTTAAAAACAAGAAAAATGAGTAGGATGTGCATAATTGTATGTGTCATTTTTCATCAATAAATATCCATTTAAATTTTAATAACAACTCATTTTAAATTAACAACAGTTTATTCAAACTTTAACAAGTTAGAAAAAACGGACGAGATAGGAATCATTGTACAAGTGTTAGTCTTCATTAATAAATATATATTTAGGTTTTTACAACAATTCATTCAAAATTAACAATAACCCATTTAAGTTTTAACAAGTTAGAATAAAAAAATTGATAGAATGTGCTTAATTGTATATATTAATCCTTTATTAACAAGTATCTGTTTAGATTCTGATAACAACCTATTTGTAATTAATAACAATACATTCAAACTTTCAACGAGTAAAATGCATAAAGTTTTAAAACTTTCAATTTGTAATTGTTCATGCCATATTAACAAGTGACATAAGTAAAATGACAAGTGCCATTCAAGAATCAACAACTCATCATTATGTTATAACATTAAAAGTAATTAGAAGCTTGATTTACTATTATATTTTTTGTCACATGTAATTAAAGGGCTTGGTGGCCTTTTTAAGTGGCTAAGGGATCATAGAATCAAACTCTTTTTTGACCACCCAAACCAATTATTTTTGAATAAAAATCTTGCCGGTGCTGAAGCTCCATTGACTGGCCATTGGTAAGGGGTCCGATAGCGGTTTGGATGCCGACACTAGCAACAATTTGTTCTTTTGGTGTAACAAATTAATATCAATCAAGGATTAAGGGATTGCAATGCAATTTCAAAGTCAATTAATCTTTAAGTGATATGAATTTTGTCTAGTGATCCTCGGCTAATATTTTTCCTTGTTGCAATGGGGACCCAAAAAAAATTTAAATAGTACTTTTTATTTAAAATAAACATACTAATTAAAAATATGGAGTAAAAATCAACTTATATATAAGAATAAATCTCACAAATTTTTTGTTAAAAATAATTATAAGTTGAAAAAAAATAGCTATTACTTTTATAGTTGTGGGGATCACTAATGTAGTACTTATCTTAACCCTTAAAAATAATAACAGTTTTTTCTAACTTAATGGTAGGATTTTAGATGCTTAGAATTTAAAAATTAAGAATATTTTTTGTACATTTTACAAGTTTAAAAATCAAGATGCTATTTGTGAAATATTTTAAGATTTATAATGCTCGCTAACTCAATACATCACTTGAGATACCATTGTGTGTGCGTACTTTTCCCCAATTAACCTCACATGCTATTTCTCTTTAATTAAATATTATTGTGAACATCATATTTTATCTAGATCCTAATAAGTAAATAAGATAATATCCATAATAAAATAAATAAAAAATGAAAATAATAAGAATAAAAAATAATATTTTACAACAAGAAAATATATATATATATAAGTTGAGTACAAAGATAATAAAAAAAATATATTCAAGCTAGATGGCAATATAATAATTGAAATAATCAAAATATAATATAATATAAATATAAATAAAAAATAATATTTTACAACAAGAAAATATATATATATATATATATAAGTTGGGTACAAAGATAATAAAAAAAATATTCAAGCTAGATCACAATATAATAATTAAAATAATCAAAATATAATATAATAAGACTTGAAGATTTCAAAATAATATAATCTAATCTTATTTGAAGATTTTATGATAATCTAATATTTGATATTAAGATTTGAAAATTTCAAAAGAATATAATAATCAGGATATAATAATAGAAAATATAACAATTAATATCCAATCTTTAAATAATGATGATGATGATAATATAAAAATATATAAAATACTAATATTGATGACGATAGGATGGAGATATTAAAAAAACTCTAAATGCAGGGGTCTATATAAAGAAAAGTAAAAGGACAACATAAGACAATTACTGAGAGTCTGAAAAAAAAAAAAAAGAGAGAGACAATAGAGGTCTAAGTTGATTGAAATTCATAGAGATAAGTCTACCTTTTTTTAAGCCATAGATATGCTTGTACATTAATAGGAGATTTCAAAAGTTGGCTCTTAAAACTCAAGTCTTAAATCCTTCAATGGTTAGCATTATAGAAAATATTAACCTGCACATATGTTAATTGCCTTTTTATCTTGAATCCTCCAATGTTCATCTCATTCTTACGTCCCTACGTAATTGTTGTATCCAATTATGGCCTATTCCTAGCTAATCTTTATCCTTTTGTCTTCACGCGTGGATTAATTTTTTCCTTTCTCATGCCATATGCTATGGTGACGTGATTTGAGACTTCAACATGGACTTGATGAATTTCGGTGCAGAAAATAATTTTAAATATTTGCATATTTTTTGTGGCAATTTCATTTGCATTAGGCAATTTATAAGACTCCTAAAGAAGTCTTTATTATTAAACTATTTATGAGAAATTTTAAGGAAAGAACCTTAAGGTTTAAATTTCAAGTGAGTGTTTATCATATCATTATTGCATCTATCATGATTTTATTATTTATTGTATGAGACTTTCATAGTCCTCACAAACTTATATCATTTTAATTGCTTGAGACTTTTAAAGTCCTTACAAATTTTATAAATTAATTAATTTATCTTACATAACGATAAATTATCATATGTACATAATTTTAATATCATCAGTTGCGTGAGACTTTCAGAATCCTCTCATATTTATAATCAAATAACTTATCATACGCAGTGATAAATTATCATGAATACATATTTTAAAATATTTTATCCTTATTTAAAAATAAAATATTTTCTTAAAAATAAATAAAATAAAATAAAATAATTTTCTAAAGGTGAATGCACAGTAAGAGGCTTTCATAAAATGTTATTATAATATTTTTTTTCCAAAATTATCTCTCAAAATTTTGTCACAAATAAAGAAATAAAATATTTTCTTAAGTAAAAACTACAAATCAACATTAAAAATTATTTTATAAAAAAATTAATAATTAATTTTTTCTTAAAAAAATTTCCAACCAACTGATAAGCATTTTTACCTCGAACTATGTGAACTTTGATATCTCAAAAGAGTACGCAGGCCCTAGGGTTTTATTCTAGGTCAAGTCTAACTTATAAATAAATAAAATTTTTCTTTTTAATTTTCTAATCTTTTTTATCTTATTTTTAAGGATAATTAATATATTTTAAGGCCATTTAAATTTATATAGTTAATTTAAGGTAACCATTCACATGAATGGGTGTTATGAAGTGTCTAACACCTTTCCTGTATATAATCGACTCCCTTATCCTTTTCTCTATGTTAGACCACGCATTTAAAAAGGTTTTCAAAATTACTTGTAAAATTTTGGTGACAACTCCAAAACATTTATTTGTTATCCAATTTTTCTTCTTGGGAAATCCAGATTAGGCACAACAGTTTGGCGAATCCACTGGGGACACTAAAAGAGTCAAGCTTGTTCAAGTTAATTGTGTGAATTTATTTGGCCTTTTTTTATTTAAATTATCCTTTTTTAATTTTTTATTTAAACTTTTTTTTTCATTCTTTATTCTCTTGATCATATAATTTAACTTTCGTGATATCTTGTAGTTTCTTGGTTAACATATTTGTGTATACTTCACACACACTGAGCACTCACACATCCAACCTCACACACATGTTGGGCCCTATACCCGGGTCTGGAAGTACCCTAGGTTAGTAAAAGTTAGTAACGATTTCCCTAAGGGACTCTTAAGTTCCCTGAAGTTATCATGAATACTTCACCTAAGTTGATATCTATTTAACAAATTTAATCCTCAAAGGTTATTAAACTCTCATAGGACTAAATTAGTTGAGTAGATTTTTCATCTCTCTAGTGGGAGAGGCTTGGGGACCTTGTTTAGGATATATTAGATCTATCTTAAGAACTTTTCACGTTACATGAATCTAATAGCCACTATAAGAGCCAATATATGATCCCCTTACCTTAGGACATGCCTCTTATAAGGCACGAGGAGAATATACTTTTCTTCATGCATTATTTTTTTTACATTAAAATTCCTAGATTAGGAGTAACAAATTGTAAACCACAGTGGCCTTTTTTTAATATCATTACACTTAAAATACGCCATAATAAAGGTATTTGGACTAGTACCTTCCCTTAAGTTGAAGGGTTCCTAAACCTATTAGACTATCATATTGTATAAAGTACACTAAATCTTTTTGTGCACGTTATTGATATTTTTGTATATCACTAAAATAATTAATAATAGGCTTGGACTGGTTAACATAGATGTTTTTTATCCCTAATCATGGAGTGGCCCAGTCACCTAAGATTTATGGTTTGATTCCATTCCTATGAGATACAATAAGGATCCGTGGGGAGGGAAATACTTTAAAAAAAACAAAAAACAAGAAGGAGTGGAAAAATATAATTTGTGAATCATTCTAAGAATTTGAAGTTGAAAAATGAAGGGTAATATGAATGTCAACTCCATTACAACTAAGATAATGGAAAGGAGTGGTTTTGATTAAGGAAAGGACTAGGTGCACACCTCCAAGGCATCAAATCCCTGATTAAATTACCCGAGAATCACAAACATCAAGGATTAGCGTATGAACCTCCTTTAGAAGAACAGCTAAGGGAACAAGTAAACTTTGTAAGGAAAAAGGAGGTTGAATGCCAAGAAATTCCTCACCTAATAAACACTTTCCCAATATCGTTTGAAGTCCTAAATAAACCAATCATCGTAATGATTGCTCTAACTAATTAAAACGTCTCGTGCATAGATCTCAGTTGACACTCTTGGAATTACATTAGAAAACTGGGAGATTAAAGATGAGTTTCATTTTATTACCTTAGAGAAATCAAATTCCTTGGAACACTTGTCCTATGTGGAAATTCTGAAGCCCTTGAATGGTGATTTATTAATCACCTTAACATGTATAATTATGAGTATGATGACAATGATATAATCCAAGCATACAAAAAAAATCATGGATTCAGACGAAAAATGAATCTCCCTACATGAAGAAATAATTAAGATAATAAACATGGAGACTATTGAAGATAAGAAAAAGCTAAAAATGGTAGATAATCCTGAAAGGGGGCAAATGATTGAATTTTTTAAAGAATACTTAGATGTGTTCGCATGGTCCTATCAAGATATGCCAGGCCTTGACCTAAAGATAGCATCTTATCGAATTCCTTTGCTCCTTAACTCCAAGCCAAAGAAACAAAAACTAAGAAAGTTGACGACAAACATGTCCCTCGTCGTGTGAGAAGAGGTAATAGAACAATTGGAAGCTAGTTTCTTAGAAGTGGCAAAGCACCCCCAATGGATGGAAAATGTTATCATCATTCTAAAAAAAGATGGTTGTTTTTGAATATGCGTCGACTATTGCGACTTAAATAAGGCTAGTCCAAAAGATGATTTCCCATTGCTCCATATCGACATACTAGTTGATAACACTGCACGTAGCCATAGATATTCATTTATGGATGGTACTCTGGATAAACCAAATCCCCATGAATGATAAAGATAAAGAGAAGACTACATTCGTTACACAATGGGGAATTATTGCTATAAAGTCATGCCTTTCAGATTAAAGAATACGGGAGCAACTTATCAACGAGCTATGATAGCACTCTTTCATGATATGATGCATAAAGAGATTGAGATATACGTGGATGACATGGTAGCTAAGTCTGTGAAGAGTGAAAGTCACGTATTGGTACTTAGAAAATTGTTCGAAAGGCTACATAAATATAAACTCTGATTAAACCTAAACAAGTGCATTTTTGAGGCATTATTCGATAAATTACTAGGATTTATTGTGAGTCAAAAAGATATTGCAATAGACCCTGATAAAGTGAAAGCAATTCAAAAAATGTCCCTCCTCAAATAGAAAAATAAATTTGAAGTTTATTAGAGCAGTTAAGTTGCATTGCACGATTTATTGCAAATCTATCATCGACCTGTGAACCAATATTCAAACTTATAAGAAAGAACAACACCAAAAAATGGAACGATCACTGTTAACAAGCATTCGATATGATTAAACACTATCTATTAAATTTCCAGTTCTAATTCCTCCTACCCCAGGGTGACCACTAATCCTTTACTTAACAATACGTCCCATTTTGATGGGGGCCATGTTAGGACAACACGATGCATCTAGAAAGAAAGAACAAGCCATATATTACTTGAGCAAGAAATTCAATGATTGTGAATTTCATTATTTAATGGTAGAGAGAACTTGTTGCGGTCTTGTATGGGCTACTAGGAGGCTGAGGCAATACATGCTCTATTATACTACATGGTTGATTTCTGGGATAGACCCACTCAAATACATTTTTGAGAGCCCATATGTGGTCGGCAAGGTATCTAAATGGCAGGTGATATTATCTGAATATGACATAGGATATCTAACTCAAAAATCTATTAAAGGAAGCGCCATAGATGATCACTTGGCCAAAAATCCTTTAGATGAATGTCAGCCATTAAATTCTCAATTCTCAAATAAAGATATATGCACTATAGCGGAAGCCCAAGAAAACTACAAGGAAAGTGAGTGGGAGATGTATTTTGATAGTGCTGCTAATATGTATGAGAATGGCATTGGAGTAGTAATTTTATCTCTTAATGGAAGCAATTCCCAATCGTTATCAAGTTGAAATTTCATTGTACAAATAATATGGCAGAATATGAGGCTTGCATTAATGATCTACAAGCCGCCATTGATCTAGGTATAAAGAATTTGGAAGTTTTTGGTGACTTTACCTTTATAATTTATCAAGTGATTGGTAAATGGCGGACTAAAAATTCAAAATTGATCCCTTACTAAGAGTATTTGATGGAGATGATTAACTAATTTGAAGTAATCAACTTTTACCATATGACTAGGGACAAAAATCGCTTCGCCGACACCTTAGCTACCTCGACGGCTATGATTCAACTCTATTGCGGTGTCCATATTCAGCCTATCCAGATTGAAGCTAGAAAGCACCCTCATTCTGCTTGAATGTCAACAAGTTGAGAATCGCTCGTGGTACTATAACATCAAAACCTATATGAAACATAGAACTTACCCACTGATGCCACCCACAATGAAAAGAAAAGCATACGAAGATCCTCCTTGGGTTTCTTTATCAACAATGATATCCTATATAAGAGAAATTTTGATGAGACCTTACTACGTTGTGTGGACTCCAAAGAATTTTAGTTTAACCTTTTCAATTTTAAACATAAGTATTATAATTAAATGCCTTTTTTTAAACTATGTAAATTGGTTAAAATTTGTTAATATTTGAAAACAAACGTAATATATAAATTTTTAATTTTGTCATTCAGTATAATTTATCACAATAGAGTTGTCTAAGAATTATAATTTAATGCAATCAAGGAGGGATGATATTAAAAAAAATTAATTATTACTTTTTTCAAACCACAATATATTACATATTTTTTCAATTACATCCTGACTTTATTATACTCCACTTAAATAATTAATCACGATATTTTAAATAAGTTAAATAGATATTTATTTCAATCAAAGACATTTTTGAAAAGATGTAAAATTTTTTTATAAAATTAATATTTTAACTAAGTTTTTAAAAAAATATAAATTAATTAATGATTACTTATATTATTAGAAAGGAAGTATATATTTGTCATATATTGAGAAATAAAATTTCAAAACTTTATCTTATAAGTAGGACAAGAAAAAATATTGATTGATATAGGCCTTGATAATATTAATATTGATTTATTATAAATTAATTAAGGAAAAAGAAAAGACCACAAAATAATAAGAATAATTACAAAAATGTGGAAAAAGTCTGTATATCAAAAAAGTATGCTGTATTAAGAGCTACTGATGAATAAAATTTTGACCTTTGAGAGAGTGCCCAAAATAATACTGATAAAAAAAAGTTGTGGGGACAAAGAGTATTATTTATTTGAGCTTTTATAATGTGGTTGGTGAGGTCTGGCAGGCTCTTTGGGTTATAAAACGCCATGCTCTGTTTCCACTTCCTCTCGTCAAGCCATATTATCATCTTCTCCGCCCTCTAACGTCCTCACCAACCCCAGAGAGAGAAGAGAAAGGATTCTTCTTTTCCAACGTTTGCTGTTTTGCTGTATCAAATACTTTCGTTTCCATTCCAATTTTGTTGCTGTATCAAACACTAGCCACCATGCCCGCCGCCGCCGCCTCTTCAGGTTCCGGCCAAACCATCTGCGTCACCGGAGCCGGTGGCTTCATCGCATCTTGGATCGTCAAACTTCTCTTGGAGAGAGGCTACACTGTTAGAGGCACCGTCAGGAATCCAGGTTTATTATAATGATCCCTCAGATGTATTTATGGAAATCAAAATTCGTTTTCTTACGTTGTTTACTCAAGACTAATTTTTGGTTTTGTGAAATCAATCTGGTGATCAGATGATTCTAAGAATGCGCACCTGAAAGAGTTGGATGGAGCACAGGAGAGGCTAACTCTTCATAAGGTTGATCTTCTCGATCTTGAGTCCGTGAAAGCTGTCGTTGATGGCTGTCACGGTGTCATTCACACGGCGTCTCCCGTCACAGACAATCCCGTGAGTCTCTCTCTATCTTCTGTTTACCTTTATAATTCGTATCAGTTTTCTCTTACGGTTTTGCCGCTTGAGTGGCGAGAAAGTGGGTGGGAAAGAACAAAAACAAAATCGCGTGCATTGTAGGGGTAATGTGATATTATTATTATTATTATTATTATTATTATTATTATTATCGGTGGGTCGGTAATCACTTCTCTTCATAATTGGATGCCTGGAGGGTCCCGCCACTAATCTTTTCTCTCATGGGGATAGAAAATCTTCTCCATCCAAAAAGATATTCGCATTAGGAAAACAAATATATAAAATCTCATCTCTGAATAAACCATGATTGAACCTGCCAAGTTAAATAAAAAAGCATTTAATGAAGGCGTCAATAACGACGAGAGTGGAATGACACAGGAAGAGATGGTGGAGCCAGCAGTGAATGGAACGAAGAATGTGATCATAGCGGCTGCAGAAGCAAATGTGCGAAGAGTAGTGTTCACATCATCCATTGGGGCAGTTTACATGGACCCCAATAGGAGCATTGACATGGTGGTTGATGAGTCTTGCTGGAGCGATTTGGAATATTGCAAGAACACAAAGGTATTCCACCTACCCCCATCTCATGTCAATCATAAATAAATGGCCCTTGTATTCATTCTGAAACTAGAGAAGCATTAAAACCATAAAGTATGTGCAAGCCCTTACTTGCGTTTTGTTTGGAATTAATGGGTTTTGTTCTCATGTGGTTTTTGGGAAATTTTAGTGATGCTGATATATAATGAGGGGTATGAATTTTGTAGAACTGGTACTGCTATGGGAAGGCAGTGGCAGAGCAGGCAGCATGGGATGAGGCAAAAGGAAGAGGGGTGGACTTAGTTGTTGTGAACCCAGTTTTGGTGCTGGGACCATTGCTCCAATCCACCATAAATGCTAGCACAATTCACATACTCAAGTATCTCACTGGCTCAGCTAAAACCTATGCAAATGCCACTCAGGCTTATGTTGATGTTAAGGATGTGGCATTAGCCCATATTCTGGTTTTTGAGACCCCTTCTGCTTCTGGTCGTTTTTTATGTTCTGAGAGTTCACTCCACCGTGGAGAACTGGTTGAGATCCTGGCCAAGTACTTCCCAGACTACCCAATTCCTACCAAGTAAGTTAATTTGTATTCAGAAATGTCACAGATTATCTTGTGTTCCTTATTTCTACTACGAGCAACAGAAGCACTCAGTTTTTGTCCTAATAACTAGGAACTCTTAAGAACGCTTGAAAACTTTTATGGTTGAAGTGGCAAACAATGAGAAGTGGTAGTTGTGCAAGGAGGAAGATTGAGTTGATAATTTAGGATGTAACACTAGGCCCCATTTTTTTTCATTTGTAAGGAAGTAACCTTCATCTCTTGCACTGTGGAATATTGGGATATCCCATCTGGGGTAGTTGGAAAATGACTCGCCACCTGATAAGCAGCCATCCTCTGGCTTTCCTGTCATCAATTAGGTGAGAAACCAAACGTTGAACAGTGATAGGCCTACATGAATGACTTTTCTTTTCTTTCTTTTTGTTTTTTTTTTTCTGTTTCTTTTGGTCTTGACTTTCGGATTTTGAAAACATTTAAAAAAAATGGAGATGGATATTACGTAGAAATGGGGGTCCATTTGGTATGCCAACTTTGTCTTGATTTTAGTCATGTGATCTACGATTGAGTTTCAAAATCAGAAGCCTGTGAATGGTGCCTATTGGTCCTTACCTAACCCAATGTCGTTGTCAAGTCTCGAGAGTCTTCCACTCTAACATCTATCTCCCTGCACTTTCCTGATCCTCACCATTCACATCATTTTTATAGAATTAATGAGGGGTGAGGAATGGGGAAGTGAAGAGAAGAGGATGGAAAAAAAGAAGAGGCCACTGGTCCTTCCAAAGGGCCTGCGTGTTTCTTCATTATTACTTTAATTTTGACTCTATCATTGAAGGGGTCAATTAGCTTTTGGTTGTTTCCTAAGAACATCAGCACAACATGCTTGTGCTTTCTCCTTGTAAACTTTGACACTGTTGAATTTAACCATAAATATATATGGTTCAAGCAGATGTTCAGACGAGAAGAATCCAAGAGCAAAACCCTACATATTCTCTAACAAGAAATTGAAGGATTTAGGGTTGGAGTTTACCCCAGTGCATCAGTGCTTATACGACACTGTCAAGAGCCTGCAGGACAAGGGCCATCTTTCTCCCCCCGACAAGCAAGCAGAATCTGCTCAGATTAAATCCTAAACATCTAGCCTCAAGAATGAAGATTAGTTACCGAGTGATTAGTTCCTATGTAGTAGTATCATTATTATCATTATTACCATCATTAAAGATAAAGAGAAGCAGTTTTTAGCAAGGTGGGTCCTTATGAAGCTATGGAAGATATTTAAGATAGAATTGTGAACGTGTTGGATATCTGCATCGGTATCAGTCAACTATTTCCTTCTAATGGTTCTTCCTGTGTAAAACTTGTAACATCAATATATTTAATTCCATGTTGTTCTTTTTCTTTTTATAACTTCGTCTTATCACCTCACGTGTTACGTTATCTTTCAATTTTCTTATCTATCTAGGCTATAAAACCCAGAGTTCATTGTCCACAAGACCACAACTTTAGTTTGCACGTAACCCAAATTAGTTTGCTCTAAAGATTACTTGTGGGGCTTGAACATGGACTTACCTCACGTTGTGTTTAAATATCTCTCTTGAAGGGAGATAAAGATAGAAACATCAAAATCAATTCAACTATAAACAATATTATATGAACTACTAGATCAATGAACATGGGAATCATCATTATCTTCGGAATGGCTATTAACTTCTCTGGAATCATAAACTTAGTTTGTGAAATAACTAGCAATAACAGCTCCGCGCATCTTTTAATCGCATCCAAATAAGTTACTAGTTTTAATAAATAAGTCAAAAGGAAATATTTTATAGCAAACAACTTATAATTAAACTAAATTATTGGAAATTTGTCTATACACACCATTTTTTTTTAACAGTGATAGTTTAAATAAGTTGAGTCCTGATAGCTCATTGACATGTCTTTAAACTCAAATAGTGTTTATAAAAATAGCTCCCCGATAAAATTCTCATACTCCCTCTGGTCTTATTTATAGGGTAGAGTGAATAATTTTTTTTAATCCTATTTATAAGTTATGTCATTAAATTTTTATCATACATTTTTTTTTACCTTCCATTGAATGTTGAAAAGAAAAAATATGTTATTGAAGTGTGTATATTTAATAGAAACAAAATTGAAAACTTATTAAATTTTAAAACAGAGTTAATGAATTATAAGATTTTTCTTGGTACTGGTAAAATATATTGAAAGTAACTTATAAATAGGATCAGAGTAGTATTAAGAGCAAAATTTAAACTCACAATCATACAAATTATGGGTCAAATTTTTAATCAACTAGGCTAACATTTTTTGATCTATGCTTATCTTTCTTAAGATGTAAATCTTTATAACTCTCGTTCATTTGAAGAGAAAATGGAAGAATTTACGTTACAGCTTTTTTAATGGGAAGGAAAGAAAAATAAATGTCTTAATTCTGAAAATATAACGATTGATTAAATATTTTTAAAAAAATGCAATAATTTATTTCTATAATGTTATCAATTTTTGTTTTTAATTATTATATTTTTTAATATTTTTAGTACTTATAATCTTTATAATTTAACATCCTTAAGGATATAAGGAACAAACGCGGTCAATCTTAATATATATGTAGGGATTGAAAATAATAAAAAATTACAGGATTAAAATTAAAATTCAATAAAACTACACGGCTGATTGCTTTTCCAATATTTTTTTAAGAAATTTATTTAAAAAAAAGTTTACAAATGAATTGAAGTTCGTCCCAAAAAAAAAAAAGTCTGGGAAAATTTTTCTTCAATAATTTTATTTCGTTGCTGGCCGTGCCAAGTGGATTCATTCTTTCCACTCTTTTCTGAAGAAAGGGCAGTGGCATTTTTGCTTTCACATTGCTTTTTCTCCGATTCCATTTCTCACTTTCCTCCCCAGTCTCTGCTTTGGAGCAGGATGTCCTATGAAGCCCCAGCCTCGTCTCTTTAGCGGAAAGAAAAAGAATTTCTCATTCCCCCGTTATTTAGGTGTTCCTAATTATTACTCAATGCATTTACCTTTTTACCAACTAAAGTTGGCATAATCACTAGATGCTTTCATCACTTAAATAAATAATTTAAAATTCAAACTTCAATCTTCATATTCTTCAGATCTTCTTTATAAATTATTTTTAACAATTTTATCAATATAAATATAAAAAAATACAAAAAATAAAAGTATGTACAATTTTAAATATATCCCTATATAACAAATCTAAAAAATAATGTCATATTACTTTCTCTCTTTTATGAAGAGTAATTTTGAAAATACATTTAAAATATTATTTGAAAAACCGCACCGTGACTTATAAATGAAAACAAATAGACCTTTTAAAATGTGAATTATAAATGGGACTGGAGGGAGTATGTGGCAATTTAGTTGAAAAAAGTCTATCATTTATTCTTGATATTCAAGAAAGATACTTCTTACTATCGGTGAAACCTACTCTTTATGTTTATCCCAAAAAAATTTACCTTTACATTTTAAAAGTTATACAACAAGAAGTTTTTATCTTATTCGGTGAAAAATATTATTCTACTCTATCAACAACCAAGCATTTTGATATGTTGTTAAACAAAAAAAAAATTAGTTTAACAATTTCTTTAAGTGTTCTTTTTGATATGCAATGAAGTTTTTGGCTTTTGCACTACTTCACTCAAGTCATTTATGCTGGTTTATTTCCCACTTTCTATCATTATTGAGGTGGTCATGAATGTTGCACTATCTTAAGTGCTAAGGCATAGCATCAAACTATCATTACATCTCATTAATGTTTAATATTTAGTAAGCGGCCTTTTATTTTTCTCATTAATTTCCCTATAAATAGGTCCCCTCTCATGAAATATGCATCAATTTTATTCTTCAACATTCTTCTTTATTTAAGACTATTTGTTTTACTTTTCTCACTACGCCTCTTATAACCTTTATATATGTTCAAATTATCTTAAACAATTTTTACTATTTTCTTTTTCAATAGATTCTATACTCATTTTTTTGCTGTAGATGCTCATCCCAATTTTTTTTTTTAATATCCATGCACCCACGCCAACATCCTCATTTTTTTTTTTTTACCTCTAACTTTATGTCATTGTCCCTTGAAAATGTAACATTCACAACCATATAACATGACTAGCTTTATACCAGTGCAATAAAAACTCATCTTTAAGCTCATTAGCTAGTCCCAAATCTAGATAAAGAAAGAAGATTATGTTATGTCTTCGACATCCAACTTAAAACTATATCAAATCTCATGAATATTTAAAAAAAAAAAGCAATAAAATCCCAAAATTTGTTTTCTATTTTTGACCAACATTGTTCTGTCACAAACACAATTCTTTAGAAAAGAGACCAGAACAAGGATTCAAGATGTGCATTACTTAATATATATGAACCAAGTCAAGTGATACATAGTCTTACTTAAGCACGTTCCTAATTTCCAGGAACTAAAACCACTAATCTTACTCTAGTGAATGCCCCAAACTAAATTCTATATCAGAAATCTATGTTGCTTTTGAAAAACTTCCAAGTCAAAGATCAGCTAAGTTACTTCTCTGAGGCAATTGCATGCTAACTATGTCTTCTCTAGGGAGGCAATACATTGATCCATTGCCTTGTTCATTTCCATTTGCCTACTTTCAGGTGTTGTTAGTGCCAGAAGGTGTGTTGCCTTCTTGTTCTTGCGAAACACCAGATAAGCAATCCCAGCCAAATATACTGCCATGGCTGAAAACCCTAGCATCCCCACAAACACCTTACCCACAATTTCCATGTCACTGTGAAGAAGCAACTTGATGAACCCTGTCAGCAAGTAGTATATATTTATTGCCATTATCGAACGAACCGATGATCCACGTCACAACTGAAATCTGCAATTCAAGAACTGAAAGTCAGTCCAGAATGAGTCAGAACAAGGTGCTAAGTACCAGCAAGTTTGGCCCTTCGATTCAGCAGCATGCTTTCTATTTCATTCACTTCAAGAATTACTGTGGCCAGTAAAATTTACTATAATTTACCGTGAACGAGTTGGCATAAGCGCCCATCTTGGTTTTGCTGCTAGTGAACTTGAGGAGTGGAATCAAAGCAAAAGGAAGCTCAAATGATAAGATCATCTGATAAACAGACAAATAAGGCTTTAGCACAAAGTATGGCTATGGCAAAGACCATCATATTTCTATGTGGAGAGTTAAAGAAAACTATTCTAGAGAAATTAATAAAAATGATATCTTACTGATGCAATAATTATAAGTTTCCCTGCCCCAGCAGAGCCACCATGACCGCAACAATCAAACTCGGAACTATGGCTAAACAACGAGTCAAAAAATTTCGAATCCATGGTTTCAGTCGTAAATCAAGAAATCCCTGAAAAAGTGGGGGGGGTTTGGGGTAATCAATCAAGAATTGGCACAATATGACAACGCTTTAGTCAATGCTTACTGTAATGCAAGTCATGTTCATCAACAATGTACCTGCATGACATACTGCCCAGCATATGTTCCTGTTATAGTAGAACTTTGACCTGAAGCAAGCAAAGCGATTGCGAACAGTTTTGAACTCCATTTACCCAATACATTCTGTGCATGACACGTATCAGAAATTATCATCGAAAACTCTAATCAGCACACCACTAACAGCATTTAAGTATCAAGGTGTCGTTTTTTTTTTTTTTTTTGGTTTTTTTTGGGGGCCAAATTTATGCATCAAGTTTGAATGTTAGAATATATTAAAAAGTCCCACATTGATTAATTAAAGAATGAATTGAAGGTATATAAGATTAAGGCTTAAGCTATTTTGATTGAAAGACAAATCTAATATATGCCTACTTCTCAAAAGTTTAATAGGATTGGAAAACTGCAGTGTTTATCCGTAACATACACTATAATTTTCAATTAATCACTAGTGGCTTATCTGTGTTTCACATACTTTTAGCAGAAAGGAGGCTTTGTTCAAGTCCAAATCCTGACAGTTCTCTTGATCTTCTACATTCAAATTCGAAGAATTGCAAACTGCACCGCTCACGGAGATGACAGAAACATTTATGAGGAAAGCCACCATAAGAGCAAAGGCGCTTTCTATCATGTAAAATCTGCAAGCCTCCTGTCAAACAAAAAATTTAGCCCAAAAAAGGAAACAGAATAGTATCAGATGCTACTTTATTATGATAGACATTATTATATCTAATCTTCTAACATTCACATAGATAAAATAGTAGCAGACCTTGATAAGCTAACCCCAAAGAATAATTCAACTTTCAATATGCTTCAATCTTTTAGATTAAACGGCATCAGTGATTAAGTATATTCCTAGCGTAAGGCATATTTCAACGCACAGCTATTTAATTTAAATATCATTGAAGAATCTTGTTCTGAAAACTGCACGGCAAAAAAAAAAAAATAAATAAATAAAGAAAAGAAAGGCATCCATATAATAAAATATTAATTTGTGAGGTTTGTGCAACAAGAATAACACGAAAAAAGTAACATAGGGGATAAAGGATCAGAGTTAAAAATACATTATTCTGGCATGGATTCTGAAGCAACCATATGTGCAATAATTATACACTGATTTTTAAATCAATGATCTGAGCAGGAAAAACTTCTAGAAGGAATCACTCTAACTAAAGCTAGGAATTTCAATAAGATTTAAAGAATTCATATATGAAAGTAGATGTTTACTTTGATTCCATGAACTGATCGCGGTATTTTCTAGAAAGCACCAGTGCTGAGTGGAGGAAGAGGTTGTGCCTAACACAAATACATGGACATGAGAGTGTATTGTTAAATTGGAGATAAAAAATAATGGCTGCATAAGAGGCAAGGGACATACGGCATAACCATAGCCCCGAGGAGTGAAATTGCAAGGCCAGTAGCACCACTCCCTTTGAGCTTTGGTACAAAAAGACCCTCCAGAACTTCTTTGGCATCAGGTTTTGCATACCCAAGTTCAGCAAAAAAGCACGTAGCAATTGTAAACACCAGAAATGCAATCAAGAATTCAAGTTTCCTCACCTGTTAAACAACACCACAAAAAAAAAAAAAAAGAAGCTCATGATGATCTCATATAGACGTTGCCTAATTATCCATGCAGTAGCAACCATGGACTTGTTCAGCATGCAAAATTCTCCCTATGAAGTCAAACAGTCACGGGGGCGGGGGGCTATTGAATAAAAAACTACCCCATATTGCTGTAATGCTAAGAGGATCAATGTACTGAGCCCTGTTAAAAGAACACCAATCCAAACAGGTATGTTGAAGAGCATGTTCAATGCAAAGGCTGTTCCTATCACTGCATATACACAGTAAAAAGCAAGACAATATAAATATACGTCCTAGATAGACAAGACAGTGAGGAAATAGTAATTTGTGTTCCACAAGATCACAATTCACCCACCTATTTCATTGCTATTTTCTCCACATAAGTATGATATAGGTAGCTCAATTCATCCATTACTTTTGGTTACTGAACATGTTTAGATAAATATTGTTTCTTTTGAAGCATTCTTAACAGCTGCACAAGATTAAATTACCTTCAGGAATGTCGCAAGCCACTATGGCAATTTCAGCAATAACCCATAAGATGAAGTTTGTTGACCGCGGATATTCAGTTCTACAGTGCTCTGCTAAATGTTTTCCTGCAAAAAGAAAATACAATTAAAATAATTGGAGAAAAAGAAAGCACATTAACATACATGAATATATCATTTTTGTCTGGTTAAAGGTCAAAGTTTGATTAAATCAAGTACCAGTTACAACTCCTAAATTGGCTGCCATTGATTGAATTATAAGAGCAGCACAAGAGGCAACCAATATAATCCAAAGTAACTGAAAAAAATGCATGCAAGATACGTGAGTTGAACATTCTAACATCATATATATCATCTAAGACACTAATCTTATTTAAAGACAAAAGTCAATTGAAAGAAAGTCCACCAAAAGATACCTCATATTTATATTGTGCCCCTGACTGAAGATCCGTTTCAACTGGAATTTAGTATTAGAACATAATAAGCGAACATATCTTAGAAATGTATTTCCCTTAAATTAGATTAGGAAACCATTTGAAGAGGGAAAAAGAAAACTCTTACAGTTTCCCGGGTCTATATATGCAATAGAAACAAGAAAACCAGGACCCATATATGCAAATAAGTTTTTCCAGCTTGTTTTCTGCAGAAGAGAAACATACACAAATCATGGTCATTGGGCAAATTGCTTTGGACACCAATTTAACTACAAGACTTAATTCAATGTAATTTCTAATTTGTCACTAACTGAAAGAAAATGTCAGGGGAAAAAGAAAAGAATCTTTAACATCTTAATATTGTTTTCCAAGTTTCAACTCATGGGGTCTTTCACTCTGTCACTCTTTGTTTTATCGAAGGGTTTGCTATGAAACCGTTACCAGGGCTGATTACTTGTTGATTATTCACATAAACCTCGTATTACAAGCTTTATAACTATTTGAAGAGTGTTACACATATGTTGCTTATGACACTTCTGTATGTTGACTTATGCCGTTAACACTGTAACTCCGTCATATGAACTTATGACATGAAATACAACGTCATTGATAAAGTAACTTCACTGTAACTGAAAAGATTAGTCATAAGCAAACAGAGAGAATAAAGACTTAGAGCAGCTAATCACTAAGCATCATTATCAAATCAGCAATATGGCAACCTAACCAGCAGAAAGAAAACTCGCACACAAATTTTAAATAATCATTTTACATGCGATAAAAATTAAAAACTATGATGAATCAAGGAAGGAGTTTGATAACTCACATCAGGACGACAATTTGTTCAGTGTCTGAGTTTTCGATCAGAGGAGCATCGGAAGAGCTTCGGTTTCCAGTGCTCAAAATGAATTGCGGCTGTCTAGATGCTGAACCTGTGAGAGCCATATTCTCTGTTCTCCTGTTCCTTTCTGCCTCTAATACTGACAAAAACAAAATACTCTTAAATGAACGAATATCACACAGTAGAGATCCGATCAAAGCGAATAATGAAATCCAAGAACTAGCCCCACTATCTTTTTTTTTTTTCCGCGGCGAGAAAATCCCACTACAATCTGAAATACCCCACTTCAAGATTCGTAATAAAAATGTAATCCTTTTTCTAATCCAGAAGCAAAACAGAGCCCAACTCGGGTCGCTACATCTACTTGACAGAGTGGAGGATTTAAGCGGGGGCGAGGTTATCATTTTCTCGGGAACCAAGCAGGGAAATAGATTACAGGAAAATAATTCAAAATCTAATAATCATTGATGGAGCAGAGAAAATAAGATTACAGGAAAATAATTCAAAATCTAATAATCATTGATGGAGCAGAGAAAATAGCGTACCAATAAGGTGGTCAGTGAAGGAACATGGAAGCAGCTCTTGAAGAAGCGACAATGGGCGCCGCCGATCTTGTGCAATATAAGACTCTCTCAATTGTTGTCGTAGAATTAAGCTGCGGATGTCTGGTTTTATAGTTCTCTTGTTTCCGCCAAGTCGCAATCCCTCGGGTCCAACCACTCCTCGCAGAAACAAAAGCCGTGTCAACTAAACTGTCTTCAGTGTTCTTTGAACCCAAAAGGCACGAAACATAAAATGGTTTATATAGAGGCAAAACAGAACAGTGATGGGAGAGTGACTCCTCCTTCATCTTCGAACTTAGATTCTCATTTCTCAATGGAACTCGTCATGTACCTCCTCGAAGGAATATGTGACCGGGAGAATGACATTTAAGGCTTGTCAAGGAAATTGATTGTAATAAAGATCCATTAATTTTGTATTGGAGATTATCTCATAAAAATACATTCATATCTGGATAAATTGATTTACTGGCTAAACAAATCTTATACCATAAAATACAAACTAAATTTCTAAAAATTTGACAATATAATCGATTCATATTAATATATAAAAAATTTATTATTAATATATAAGTAATTTATTATTAAAAATTTAACAATATACAAGAGGTTTGTAATTGATATTCAATGATATATCATTGATAAATAATGTATAATAAACTAACTATAATATAAAATATAATAAATATTAAACTTGCTTAGCTTGACCATATAATATGAACTATATTTGCAAAAGCTCTTATGTATTATTATTAAAAGTTGAGCCTTAACCTTTTTTTTTTTTGATTGGGATTTAGAGTTTAACAAGTTAAGGTTAAAGTTTTTTATATTTCTTTAAAAATTTAATAAGTTAAAGTTTAATTTTTAATAACAATATTTATTTTTTCACTAGATAATATTTGACACAAAACTGATGGGTTCTTATTAAGGGAGCCTCAAATGTTATTCTCCTTATGTGATTCTTGTTGTCAGTGATTTAATAAGATATTAATTAATCTTTTAAACAAAATTCTTATTTAAAGTTGTTAATTATAAAAAATAATGTAATGCAAATTTAATTTTTTTATTTAAATATATGAAAAATCATAAATTATTTTATTTTTAAATAAAATTAATAACTTAATCACTTCTCTTTAATTCCATCAAGATGGTTAGATATATCTTATAAAAAGAATGGGAGGATGTACACATTAGGAAAAACAAACCGTTTAATGTATAAACAAACATTTTATCTTTCTATTTTGCCCGCAACAAAAAGAGGAGTTTTTTTTTTTTACCCTATTTCACCTTGAACATATGGATAAGGATTGTAATATTGCCACTGGTTGAATAGGCTAGTGGACTTTCGTTTCGTTATTTTTCAAAAAAGCAAAAGCATTTAACGTTATCCTTTGTAATATGTTCACTGTAAATGAGCTACTCCTTTATTAAAAAATATAAAATATTTTTAAAGAGTTAAATATTTAAAAATATAAAATATTTTTAATATTTTAAAATATAATCATTATTTTTTTTAAATATTCTATTGATAGTGACTTTCTATTTATTATAAGGTGTTTAATAGAGGTAAATACAGAAAAATAGAGTTAGTTTGAAAGAAGGTAACTACTTTATTGGAGTAAGATTCAGTTAAAAATGTCTTATATTTTTTAATGGAGGGAGCATATATTTCCTCCACCTCAAATTATAAAATACTTTAGAAAAAATTTAACATTTCAAAATATAAAAAATTTTAATAAAAATAATATTTTATCAATGATATTTTTTAATATTATCCTTCCCATATAATCTCTCTCTTTAATATTTTTTATCAATAATGTATTAAATAAAGAGTATTTTTAAAAGTTTATATTTTTTCTTGAAAAAGTAAGATGGTAAACTGTATTTGATGAGCTATTGGCAAAAATATATGTATATATATATATATATATTTAATAGACTTTCTTAATATGTGAGATTTCATTTAAAAGTGTCTTATAATTTAGAATTGAGAAAGTAGTATTTACTCCCTCCAATAAAAAGTATGAGACAATATTTTTAACTAATTTCACAATGATCAAGAAACATAATTAAAATTTATTGATATTATTAAATTAAAATGATAGTAATAAATATAATTTCTTTCTAAAATTACTCTATTGAAAATTAATCTATCTTAATCATCTTTAATTTATTTTTTTAGTATAATTTTTCTCCACGATACAATTATTTAGGACATTTGTGAAAATAAAGAAGAAAAAATTAATATTATTGAAATTTTGCCAAGCATCCTCCACCTCTTTAGAATTATAAAGCTTTTTTTTTTTCAATGTATCATATTAGAAATATAAGATATTATAGGTTTTTTAAGATACAATTAGTAAGATTTTTAAAAAATCCTTAATTAGGGGTGTAATAATTAATTATTTCTAATTAAAATATCCTATTAAATAAAGAGGAATGTGGAAAGAATGTATAATTTTAAATATAATTAATTAATTCATTAAAAAAATATGATCCAATTAAAAGTACTTATAATATTGAATAGAAGAAGTATTATCGTTTGGACTAATACTAACAAATAGAAAATTTTTTATATTTTAAAATGAATGATTATTACTTTCTATTGAAAAGTGAAAAATGGAATACATTAAATTAATTCTGTTGATTAATTTCAGACTTAGTCGTTGAATTCTTGTAGTCTTTTTTTTTTTTTGACCAAAATTCTTGTAGTCATTGAATTAATCACTTTTTAGCCGCCTAACCTAAGAATGGAATAACATGACGTGTAATGATTAATGAACATAATTGTCCTATGAATGGTAAGACGAAATTATTTATTTATGAGAATAATTTGAGAGAAAAAAATGGCAACTGGTCCAGGGAAAATACAGAAACAATGACAATAAAGTTTCAAAATAAATAATTCACAATAGTTAAGTTCTTGGCCAAAAAATTTTTTAAAAAAAGTTGTAAATATTAATTCAAATAATTGCAAATAAAAATTTGAGTTGTAAATTGAAAGTTACATTTAGAACTTAAATATTTTATTTTAAAATTCCTGAATTTGCAACTATTTAATCAATATCTACTATTGATTTTACAAAAAAAAATTAAAAACTTAACTGTCATAAATTTATTATTTTAAAACTTTAATATCTTTTTAATGTGAATGCATAACTTTAAATAATAATTATTTGAGAAAGATGGTTGTATTTTGTTTTGCCAAAATTATATTATTATTTACAAGTGGAGATGCTATAAAATCAATGTGTTTATATATATATATATATATATATATTAAAGACCAAAAGCCTTTTTACGGATAATAGAGATTAATTTTTCCCAAAACACGAAGGCAAATGGCATATTTATCTCAGCAAGATTTGCTTTTCTTTTTTGTTTAAGCTGAACAAATAAAAGATATTCATAGCATATTCTTCAGCTTTTGTTCTTATCTATTTAAATATTTCCCATATGGGAGACATAGAGGTTTTAAGGAGATTCATTAATTTAAATTAAATTTTAAATGTTAAATTTTAAAAATCTAGAACTTCAATTATTAATTTTACAATTTTATTATAATGAATTTATAACTTGTATTTCAAATTTTAACAACAAAAATAAATTTATTTATTCTTTACTCATGTTAAAATTTAAAAAATAAATTATAAATTCATCATAATAAAATAAAAAAAATTGATAATTGAAGTTGTTTGATTCCTAAAATTTAGTACTTAATATTTAATTTAAATTAATCAATCCTTTTGATACCTATATGTTATTCTTCCTTCTGAGACTCCTTTTTAAGTAACTTGGCATAGTTTTTTATTTTAAGTATATTTTTATTGGAAAAAAAAATCTTCACATCAATCATCACGCACAATAATATTTTCTCATTTTATAATATTTTTTTATTTAAAAATATAAGGTATTTTTTGAGAGGTTAGATGTTAGAAAATGTAAAGTATTTTTAATTTTTTAAGATATAATCATTATCTTTTTTTAAAGTGCCTTTATTAATAATAACTTTCTATTTATTGTAAGGTATTTAATAAGAGTAAATATGAAAAGATATGATTAATTTAAAAATAGCCAACTATTTTATTGAAGATAAAATTCAGTTAAGAATGACTTATATTTTTTAATAAAAAATAAAAATTATTTTTATTGGCTAGGAATATGTATGTTATATTATAAAAATAGCAAAAAAAAATATAAATATAGATAGAAGATAGGGAATTAGAGAGAGAGAGAGAGAGAGAATAAAGAGAGAAGCACGGGAACCGTAGAAAGTGGGGAGGAAGGGAAGAATACTGGGAGAGGATTACTGGGATGGATAGGGAGCCACGTGGCAAAAAAGGGCTAGAGTGGACCCGCTTGGCATGAGGAAGAACTGTACAAACCGGTATCGTCGTGTGCAGTAGATCCTCTTCGCGGAGGGCCCCACATTATCGTACTTTGACTCTAACCATCGCTCGCAACCCATGCCACCTGGCTTTCTTTCATCATGGCATATTTTCTGAACATTTATTTGTGTGATTTTTACTCTGCATTACTACAGATTTAAGTGCTCATCGTCCCAAATTATACTCACACCTACCCAACTAAAATATAAAATATTAATAATTAATTTATAATTTTTAAATATTATTTAAAATTTAAATTTTTTTAAAAAATTATATATCTTTTCAATTTTATTTTCATTGAATACTATATATAAGTGTTTTGATAATAATAATTAAAATTATAATGCATCATTTTTTTAAAAAGAATAATAAATTAAATGATGGTATAGGTGAAAAAATAATTATAAAGTTACATAATGTCCTTATTTTGGACTAAATAAAATTTTTAAAAAATATCTTATATTATGATTTGAAAAGAGTAAGATACTTTTAATAATAATTTTTCTTAACATTTAATAAATATAAAAAAAGTGAAATTTTAACCAAAAATAAACTTCTGCTTTTATCCTTAAAGATAAGACCAAGTAGTGCTTGTTTTGGTTTAAATTATGAGAAATAAAGCAATGCATTGATTACATTATTTCATATATACTCTCTTGGGTCCAAATTAGCAGTTTTTAGCAAAATTCTCATACGAATTAAAGTATCCATTTTCATAAAACTATATATAATTTTCTCTTTTTATCCTTAGTCTTAATTAATAATATACTTTATGATAAGTAATAAATATAAGGGCTAAAATGAAAAAAATACTTTTACATATAATAGGTTGTTTATATTTTGAACTAAAATTAGTTAAAAAAATGCATATAATTTGGATCAAAGGGAGTATCTCTTTGTTAATTGTAAGGAGAAATTAAGAATCATTAAATATAAGGTATAGCTTATAATTTCAAACATTAAAATGATGTAGTTAATGAGAGAAATTTTAAATTTATGATACATTATTTCACACCCCAACAAGTTAGTTAATTATCTTTAAAATTAAATAGTATTTTCATGTCAAATTATATTTAATAAGATGTCTCAATTAAAAAATATTAGCAATTACACTCCTAATTAAATGTATGGATTAAATTTTAATTTTGTCCTTGTATTTTTTATTAAGAGTACTGAGCACCTTATACTCTTAAGGAGGACAAATTTTCCTTGAACTATTTTCTAAAGGAGTAAAAACTCTCTTCTATTAATTTTTTGTTCAGTCTGGTCACTTAGCATTGCATTGGGACCCCGGCAAATTAACAATAGTCAGACCCTCCTTTTGACTAGCTACATTGCTCTCCTAATTGTTCATCTCTTCTTCATTCTTATTCCCTCCAGTTGCAAGAGCAACCACATTAGACCTTCATAATCGGCGTAGGAGAGAGTGGCATGATAGAGATTGTTGGAATGACAGGAGTCGGGAATAGGCAACTCTCGAGTCTAAGTTGTGCATATAGGTGAGAAGCAAGAAATGGGTAAGTACGAAGAAGAATGGGTCGGGTTGAATGCGACTGGTGAAGTGGCATTACAACATAGTCTTAAGAGCTCACTCGTAATGTCAATGACTATGGAGACATTTTGTGGAGGAGAACATGCTGAAAGAGAAACAAAGTGACTGACATTATGGTGAACATGAAGCTTATTTGGGGATATTTGGAGGTACCCAAAAAATAACTTGGGTTTTGAGAGACAAGAGAAATCAAAGTTTCATTGTGTTTTTGTAAATAAATGTCAATAGGAACAATTTCAATTTGAAAGTGAAAAATCAATCATTTTGATCCAGCTAAATCTAGATTAGAATCAACAACCTTACTTGTGATGTTCAAGCATGCCTTCCCACCCAATGTCAAAATCGAATTGCATTCATCCTCATTGTCTCTTGAAGTAAACTTGCTTGTCGTTGCTCAGAATATTGATTTCGTCATCATCACAAGCTTGAACCTACTCACAAACCTCCTATACTCGCTAATCTCTATCTTTGCTCTTAAACCTACTCGACGATGCTACTTCTAGGTCAGTGTTGCTCTTGTGTGTGAGTATGACAATGTTCTTGATATTATTCCTATTCATGACCCAAATGACAAGATTCCAAAGATGGCCACATCACAAAGAAGGACACGAGGTTTGGGTTTCGAACAATAGAGAGGAATTGAGGTCACAGCCAAGGAATGAAGGAGATTGAGATTTGGGCTATGGATGGAAGAGAAGTGAAGACACACGAGTAGGGGAGAGAAGAGACATGGAGGAAGTTAGTGAAGGGGATGAAGCAACATCTACATGGCTAAAGCTATATTTGACCAAAACTGAAGTGTTTTTTAGGTAAGGAGGTTAAGTCAAAATTTGTGTGGACCCCATGTTTTGCCACATCACCACATAATGTTAAATTTTATGGCTAACTAATGATAGGGTATTTTTGCCCCTCTAAAAAATTAGTTTAGGAGACAAGGTGTCCAACGTTTTAAGAAAAAAGTATAATGATAAAATTAAAATTTAACCCCAAATATATCTTTAAAAATCTCATTAATTGTACTTTGAAAATACTCAGAACGCCTTATATATTTAACATCTTATTTGACAAAAAAGACTTATATTTTTAGACAAGTGTAAACGTAACATTAACATTTTTATATTTTTTTTATTTTTATAAGTGAAACATAAATTTTAAAAAAGTATCATAAAACGATAACATTATTAAATTAGAAAGAGATGAAGAATTAAACACCAGGATATGTTAGTTCAAACTTTTCAATGTCAGATATAATTGTTAAAATTAATTAACTTTCTTAAAATGTGCCAGCTAGTTTAGTTTGCTTATATATGAAACTAAATGGACTATTTTATTTATCATAGTCTCAATTTCAAAAAGTATTTTTTTACGAGATAGTTATTTTTTAATATTTAAGACAAAGTTATTATCATATACTAATTTTATTCATAAACATTTTTAATTAAATTATGTGAATTATGAAAGGTTCTTAAAATTAGTTAATTGTTTTAATTTTCTTCAAAATTTAGTCCTCTATTCTTATTTATAGGGCAGGAAAAAAAGATTTAATTTGATCCTATTTATAAGACACATCAATTATTATTATATCTATATTTATTCTTTTACCCTTATTAAATGTTAGAAAGATTATTAAATGCTAGAATATTTTATTTTAAAGTAGGTATATTTAATAAAAGTAAAGTTAAAAACTTGTCGAATTTTCAAACCAAGTTAATGAGGTTTAATATTTTCATTGATTTAAGTGAAAATGTTAAAAATAACTTATAAATAAAATTAAAAAGAATATAATAACATTCAAGTTACTTTTAATTAAACTTAAGGAAAACGTAAATAGCGAACCCTATAGTTTTAATGTGTTTTATTATTTATCTGTGCACTTTGTTTCTTTTACTCCAAGTTTTTATAGTTTTCTCATCTACAATGTTAATCTCGCTATTTTTAAATGTGTACAAAGAGATGGCAATTTGATACTAACGATATTAAATTGTTTTATGTGTAATTAACGGTGTTAAATCTTGTAATGAATGTTAAAAGGCCAAAAAAAAAAAACAACGCAATTACAAAATATTGAATGACGAAGATAACAATCATGGCTTCAAAATAAAAATAAAAATAAAAATAAAATAAGGTATCTTAGTGTTACAAACAAAACCAAAGTAGAGGGGAAGAAACGAGATTCAAAGTCCATAAAAATGACCAAAATAAAAACTAACCTTTAATTGATGCGTAGTGAGATGACATTAGTTATATGCCAGCTAATTTAATAATATTAGTATTACATTGTCATTCATCTAAGCATATTTAAAAATATAGAAACTAATATTATAAATAAAAAAATTATAAAAACTTAGAGCAACAAAAAAATATATAGGGGCCAATGATAATCAATGGTTTCAAAATTTGAACAAAAAAATAGAACAGAGTAATGAATATTAATGGGAAGAAAAAAGAAAAAAAAAACTAACAATATTAAATCTTGTGCTAAATGTTAAAGTAAAAGAGAAAAAAACAAAACAATCACAAAACATTGAATAACAAAAATTAATTGGAAGAAACTGATAATTATTTATGTTCGACTATACAAAAACAAAATAAACTTTAACATCAATATTAACTAAAAAACAAAAAAAAAAAAAGCATCAATGCTCTGGTTATTTTTTCGGATTTTGATTTGGGCCTCGAGAAGGGAGCTATTTGGACTATGCCCGCCGATCACGCACGGCTGATAGAGCAGTGAAGTTTAGCTGAAACGGTGCATTTTCTTGAGAACTTCCGCAAACCTACGTCCCCAATTAAAACACAGTATTATGAGTGTTCGACTTTAAATTTAAAGATAGAGAAGTTTTAATAATTTTTAAAGAAAATATAATTATTAATCCTCATAATTTGAACATTTTTTTTTTTACTTTGCTTTAGGTATTGTTTGGTTGGGGGGAGGGAAGGAGAGGGGAGGCCCCTCCCCCTCTTTCCTCTCCCTTCCCTCCTCTCCCCTCACTTCCTCTCTTCTCATCTCTCTTTCTTTTGAATCAAACAGAGCCTTAATTGAGGATGTAAGTTTGTGGAGGTTATCGAGAAAGAGCCGATGCACCGCACCGTTTCATTTAAACTTCGTTGCTCCATCACCTAAGCGTGATTGACTGGGCTTCAGCGGCTCCTTTCTTTAGGCCCAAGCTGAAATGCTTTTAGGCCTAATATAATTTAAGCCCAACAACAACATTAGCTTTTTTTGGTAAACAACAATATACGTTTTTTTAAACCTTGGGCAACAACCTGTACTGTGCGCTCGCGGGGGTGTGGAATACTATAATCTATCAGGAATCATATTCTTCCTTCAAACATCTTGCTCAATTTGTTTCGCCCCAAATTATAAAATAATTTAACATAAAATTATATATATATATATATATATTAATAAAGCACAATAATAATGCTCTATGAAATTAATTTTTGAAGATAAAATAAAAAATATAACTTTAAATTCCTACATTTTATTCACATTTTGCTTTTAATCCATGTATTTTTTTACTATTTTATGTCTTTATGTTTTTGCTTTTCATTATTTTAGGTCCACACATCTTGTTTATGAAGGGACTTAAAATAATAAAAAATAAAAGTGTGAAAACTTAAAACATTGAAAAAAGTGTAGAAACTAATAATAAAATATGAGCAAAGTGTAGGAATTAAAAGTTATATTTTTTTAAATAAAATTATAAATTTTTAAAAATATTTTTATACATCTAATCATTACACTACAATATCATGTCAATTTTTTCTCAACTTTAAAGGTATTGTTAGAAAAGCATTATCATAAAAATTTATTTTTCTCAAAAAATTTTATATAATTTTATATTTTGGGACAACTAAATTCATTCAAAGTTGTATTATATTTAGAGCGGAAGGAGTATTATTTATACTCATGTCATGTGCATGTCTGAAATAATTAGTCATTTTCACTATTAATAAAATTACACTAATGCACCTTTTCTTTAAGGAAAATTACCCTGTTCTTTTTATATTATATGTATATTACCATTAGGTCCATGAATCCTTAACACTAGTGAGATAAATGTAAACACCTTTCCTTATATGACTATTTAGGTTTGACTCATTCTTGTTAAATGCTTATATCATAGAATTATTCTCTTTAAATTTTGATAATCAATTGAATGGTTGATTGATAAAAGGTCATTGGCATCTAAGTTTGTGACTTCTTCTTTTTTGCTTTTCAACTTTATTCTTTTATTCTTCTCTTAATTCTATTTTTGAAATTGTTTTGTTCGGGAGTACAAAAGATCAAGTGTGGAGAAATTCAATAGTTAACATATTTTACATATTTTTACCTCACTTTTATTAGCTTATTTTAGCACTTGTTTTGGACTATTTGAATTTAATTGGTTAATAATTATAATTAACGGGAAAAGAAATATTTTTAAGAAATTTTTGAGATTTATTTAATATTATTTTGTATCCCTAAAATATATTTGTTTTATTAATTTTATTGTTTTATGTGTAGGTGACTGCATGAAAAAGAGAAGAAGCAAGAGAATAAAGTGAGAAATTCCTTTCTTCTATTTTTCTTCCCTGTTATTTTTCTCTCTTAAAACTTTGTTTTTCATTAACCATTTAACAAATTTTCAGAAAATATTAATATTTTCCTCCAAATAATTTCATCATCCAAATGCCAAAAATTCCATTCAATTCGCGAATGAGAGGGTGGACAAATTGAATCGAAGAAGCGGTGAAGTGAAGAAGAAAGAGACGAGATGAAACGGTGATGATGATCCGAAAATTTGTGGGTGAGCACGTGAGGTTTCTGAAAATTTTTGGAGGAAAATATTATTATTTTATGAAAATTTGTTAAATGGTTAATGGAAAACAAAATTTTAAGAGGGAAAAATAATAAAAGGGAAGGAAAATAGGAAAAAAGAATTTCCCACTTTATTCTTTTGCTACTTCTCTTTTCTATGTAGTCACTTACACATAAAATAATAAAATCAATAAAAAATATATTTTAGGGATGCAAATTAATATTTAATAAAATCTTGCAAAATATTTAATAAATCTTAAAAATTTTATAAAAACATTTCCTTGCCCCTTGATTACAATTATTAACCAATTAACCCAAATAGTCCAAAATAAATGCTAAAAAGCTAATAAAAGTGAAGTAAAAATATGTAAAATGTGTGAACTATCACCCACATTTAGTGGTATGGCCTTATAGGCATGGGCTAAAGAAGCTATGCAGTGGTATTAGTTACTTCCTTCAGTTCTATTTATAATATATATTTTAAAAAATTTATTTAATCTCATTTATAAATTATGATACAGCTTTTTATATAATATTTTAAAAGTATTTTTAAAGTTATCCTTTATGAGAGAGAAAAAATAATATATCATTATTTTTTGAATTTGTCATATAGGGACATATTTAAAATTTTATATATTTTTATTTCTTATACTTTTTTTATATTAGTATTAATGAAATTGATAAAAATATTTATAAAGAATACGGAGGAGTATTTGCAATTTTAGAAAAGAAACAACTCTACTGAGAAGTCTAATAAAGGCCACATTCCCCATAGCATACCCAATGGTAAAATCAATTCTATTGCCCATATTTTTTTAATTTGAAATTTGGCCCCCACTTACATAGCTGAACTTTCTCAATTAAGTATATTCCATCCATGAGAATCAAATCTTCAACGGCTTGTTTTGGGAATGAAATTATCTACCGCTCATCTCAATAGAAACATGAATTGGTAAAATAAATGTGAAGTTGATTATGGATTAGAAACATGGGCAAGAGAAATTGATGCCAGAACTGGAGATAGACATCTCATGTGGGTTTAAATTGAAGCCCATCTTGATTAGAGTTATAAATGGGTATGGACCAGCCCAACACACACACACACAAAAATCAATGGTGTCTATTGTCCCCGTATCAAAAAAAAAAAAAAAACGATGTACATGTTACCTCGTCATGCTTCAAGAAAATATATCTAGCTAATGTTTTATAAAGTTTTCTTAAATAAAATTTATATATAGGAAGTATTTCATTCATAAAAATATATATTGTAATTATAAATTAATATTAGTAGACTCTTACGTACGATACAAGTTTACCTATCATTTACGAGTTTAATTAAACTTGCTAGTTTGATAATTTTGATTGCGGTGCGCTATTCAATGTGGCATCCATTGGATACAATGAATGAATGCTAGTATTGTTTGATTTTGTGCCACATTCATGGATACAAATATTCATATTTAATGGTTTAAATTTAAGAAAAGGAAACAGAATCTCATCTAAGTGACTTGAGATGATTTGATAGATTATAGGGCTTCAACAAGGATGCAAACATTAATGAAAACGAATGATAGTTTATGGCTCTTTGTTTCCTCAGTTTTTTTTTTTTCATTACAACATAAATAGATGTTTGAAAGTTTCTTCATTTTTCATGAAAAAAATCAATAAATATTCTGAAAAAAAAACATAGACAAAAATAAATCATAACATTTGTTTCTTCAATTTTCATGAAATTGTAAATAATTTTCTTATACCCTAAAAAATAAGTAGAATAATTAAAACATAGCTTCTGTCTTCAATTTTCATAAAATGTTGAAGTTCTATAAGGAAAAATAATACATTCATAGAAGATAAAACTTGAAAAAAGTTTTCCTTGACAATGAATTGTTATATCTGTAATCAAAATTCATAACCTGACAATGAGACTTACAAAAATTTGGAACAACTTAAGGTAATTGGCACTACTCTTTGGTATTATATGATGGTAAAGGTACGTTGAAATTGAGTTTAAATTAATAAAGGACTGAAGGGCATATAGACAAAACATGAATATTTAATACAAGAATCATAATCAATTTTGCCTTCTTGGCTACTTTCCTAGATAAAGACATAAAGATATACATAAATACAAGCTCCAGCAATTACAAAGCAATAATTACATCTCATGCATATTCTCTTTCGTACAGGTTTTTTTTTTTTAAATAATCTCTTTTGTACAGTTTTTTTTTTTTTTTACAAAGCAATAAACTTGTTTTGCTCAGGTTTTTACATCTTGATCTTGTAGGCTTGCTTTTTCCAAGTGTCTAACAATGTCCCAACTTTAAGCGGGGCATTCACTTCTGCACAATTTGCAACATTAATCCAAAACAATGGCCTGCAATAATAATATAATTTAATTTTCAGCTGAGCATAAGAAAAGAAACGACGAAAAAGACTATCCATAGCATATTTTTTAATAAATAAATCATTATATCTTTATTAAATTAAAAGTAAAAAAATAAGTATTTTCATTAATTTACTTTAAAAAAAGAGATTCATTTTTCATTTACAATAATTATGAGCAAAATTAAAATGTTGTGTTTTTAATTAGATAACAAATTTTTATTAATTTATATAATTTAATTAAAAATATTTTATGTGTAAGGACGGAAGGAGCATCTCCTTGTACTTTTTTGTTTTTTACCAGCATCTCCTCGTACATTATTTGCATAAACAATGTCCAAGAAGAAGTAAAACATCACACATAAGTTTGACTAAGTTTTGATTATGTATGGTTTTTTTGTAGCAGCATGAACAAAGTCCAACATTATTCCCAGCAGCTTTAAAGTTTGCAGATTTGAGCCCAAACATATGATCATCATTATATACTCCGACCACCGATTCTGATTTAAAGAGCAAGTAAAAGTAAAAACAACAATCACACAAAAGTAGAAGCTTCAGTGAGTAGCATACAATCAATTTAAATAAAATGATAGCATCCAATCATCAATCTACATGCAATGGAATATATAAAATTTTATTAAAAAAAAATATATAAAATTAATTAAAAGTTTGTAATGTCATTTTTCTATTTTCTTTTAAATCCAACTCATGCATAGGAAGGTTGAAGAAGAGATATATTGTATTTCCTCCATCTTTATATATAAAATATTTTTAACCGAATCTTACATATCGATAAAGGTTTGTTATTTACTTAAACTTACATAAAAATGTAATAATTTTCTATTTTTTTCATAATAATATTATAATTAATATCATGATGGTGGTAAAGAAAACATACAGTTAATAATTTATTCTAATTTTTAAGATAAGGGTAAAATTTTTAATTATTAAAAAATATCATTGCCACTTTTTATATTTAAAAATAAAATAAAGTTTTTAAAAATATCTTATATATATACACACACCGACGGCGGGAGTAACTGTTGTGTTACAGATGATAGGTATGCTATAGTTAGTCACACTCAAATCCTGGAATTATAGGAATTTCAGGCCGGCAAGGATCATTATAATAAGTCCGTCCGACCAATCACTGTACAACAAAACCCAGATTTTTTTTTGAAAAAAAAATATTTATGTAGTCCTGAAGCTATCAAAATTACAAATATAGGCAAATGATAAAGAGAGATTTGGACGCCTTTCTATTATTATTTCCTATTTGGTTGGTTTAAAGATGGTGATAGATTGCGAAGACAATAGACACATGACAGGGCATAGAAACACCGAGATGAAGTTGAGTGTAGGTTTGCAACAATTATCATCTGTCATGTGTGCCACCTTCATTGATCGCTAGGGTGTGTTTGGCTAAACACAAACTCACTTCTATAAAAACCAAGTTTTTGTATTATATACTTGTTTGGGTAACTTAAAATTGACCTATACAAAATGAAATATATTTACATGAACTTACTGTTTTTGCTGCTTCTTCTTCTTTTTTTTTAATCATTCACATATAAGCTATTCTTGGTAATAAATCATCTAGTATTTGAAACCATATTAAACTTGACACTAATTTGGATTCCACCGTAATATTTTCATATTTAAGTGATCACAATCTCTTCCCTTAAAATCAATGCCTATTAATACTTATTAATATTGAATAATTTAACTACAAATGTAGTTGAATATGCATAATATTATCACTAGACTCAATTGGGCACTTTTGGTTAAATTGATCGAGAAAATTAAATTAGTTTAATTAATTTGGAGTCTTCAGCTCGAGTTATAAGATCTACAATTATGTTAAATAAATAAGTTAAAAACATTCTTAAAATACTCATGAGGTCATCATAGATAAGATTTACGAGTTTGTGGTGGTCAAAAAAAGATTTATAAGTTGGTTAGATTGAAGATTATATTAATAAATAAAATATTGATATTTGAACATCGTGTTTCGAAAAGTGACAGCTGTTTGACTCAAATAATATTAATCTGATAAAAAAAAAAATCCATCTTACCCAAGCCACACGCCATAGTGTATACCTAAATTTATTACATTGAATACACAACAGTCGTTAAATTTGCTATGAAAAATAAAATGATAAATACATGGTGATCAAGTCAGTTAAATAAATATACTGAGTGAAGACAATTATTGGAGGTGGATTATGAATCATCCATTCATACCCATACCTATGTAAAAGTCAAATTTTCATGGGAACCGTGGATAAAAATAGTGTAAAGTCAGGTTAATTTTTTATGATAATTAATAGAAGAAACAAGAGTATGGGGCCCATGGAAATATCAAATATATTATCTTCTGCTCCCCCAGTTCGATTTCTATCCTTGTGAGGGTACGTTGAAAACCAGGATGGAAGGGATAAGGAGACAACCTACTCCTTAAGATCTATTGAGATAAAAATTAGCTCAACAATGATGGTGACTGATTCTACATATACTTTTTCTTCAAATTTTGCTGATATTATAATTTGTTATATTTTTTTAAAGTTTCAATCAACGTGCTTTTATGTAATTTCATTGTTCTAAAACTAGTATAATTAACGAGTAGCTTCTTTTACACAATTAAAAACAAAAAAAAAAAATTGACTAATTAAAATTAAGATAAATAGTAGAGATTCTTGTCAAATTCAATTAGTTGGGGGTTCAAATCTTAACCCTCATTTATTTAGCAATATAGTTTGAAGATGTTTACTTATTGATCTTAGTTTCTTGCACTGGCGGACACATTATACTAGATCAATAGGGGCAAAAAATATAAAATAATAAAAATTAAAATATTATAAAAATAATATAAAACTATATAACCCAAAAAATTTAAATTTCAATAGGTTGAGGGTGTAAAATATATGAGACTTAAGTGAAATATTAAAGGCTTAAATTTAGAACTTTAACATGTTTTATGTTGAATTTAGCGGTTTCAAAATTATTGGGATGGTGGGTAAAAATTTGTAAAGTTTACCAAATTGAATGGAGATATTTATATTTGCCTAACCTTATCTCAACCTGTCCTCTAGAAGGAATATGTTTCTCTGTTAGTGACATAGTTCACTTTTTATCCTTATCCAAAAAATAAAAAATAAAAATTTTATTCCCTTTTTTACAGTCTCGTAAACAAAGTAAGGATATTTAGAGTTTGAAAGTGGCGTGCAAAGTGGGTAACTAAATCTTTGTCGTTTTCTTCTTTCATTACCCTCTCAATATTTTGAACACACGTCCATCACAGATTCACTCTGTTTGTCTCATTTTTTAGCGATAAAAATATAACACCAATATTTTCAAAGCTTTCGTTTTACTCAAACTTAGCCAAAGATAATGACGACTCCTTTGTTTTTTTTTCAGCAAATCCCAAGAAACATAAATTATGCTTAGATCCCAAGAAACTGATTGTAGATTCTAAATTTTGTTAGACTTATTTATAGATAAATTTCTCATGCAAAATCCATACATAATTTTTCCTATAAACTATAAAAAATATATATATTGTAATTATAACCCATCTTAAACTGGGTGGGAAAGCATATATATTTTTTGTCCTATTTGTAAAATATATATATAAATTTTTTTATTCTATTTATAAATTATATTATTAAAATATATATATTTAATAAAGATAAAATTAAAAATTTATTTAAATTTTTTAAACAGAGTCAATATCTTCTTCAAAGTCCGCGTCTTCCAGATTTGTCGTTAAATGTTTTCTTGAGGAAATGCGACATGTGGCGTCAGAAAAGTTAATGCATTGGATGATTGGATCTCTGTTTGGCTGAGGTTGCACTGTTGATCCTATCTTTAGAAGGGAGCGCGTTTCGTGCTCGTTGGAGGTGATCATCACCTCCAAAATAATATGAACTATTTAAATTTATTCTAAACAATTTAAATTTAAGTATTTATTTCATTGATTTTTGTATTGTTTTAAAATAAAATTTTAAATAAATTTGCTAATTATTAATATGTACAGTTTATATTTAATTAGATCATTTTAAATATAATATTAACTTTTTATAATTTTTATAAATTGATCATACAAATTTACTCTATACTGTTTAGATTCAAAACTTTTAACTTGTCATGCTAAAACTTGCATGATCAATTTATAAGAATTATAAAAAAATTAATATTAAATTTAAACTGAATTAATTAAATGTGCACTATACATATTGATAATTAATATATTTATTAAATTTTATAAATTTTTTACTTTAAAAAAATAAAAAAATATCTTAATTTGAATCATCCAAATAGAATCTAAAGTGCCAAATATGCTCCCATCTTTAGAGCCATGAGGGTTTAGTATTACACTTTTTGACTTAGAATAAATCAATCCTTATACTTTTTTTTGACTTGATATAACTCATATTTATAATTCTTTAGCCCAGTAAATTATAAATATAGAATTGTATTAAGTCAAATTTCAAGAACTAAATAAATAATTAAAAGAAAGTTTAATAACTAAAAGTTTTATTATCATTAAATATGATTGGTCAAAGGTATGAATGAGTTACATTTAAGGATTAATGTGTAAAAATATCAAAACAAATTTATCCAAAAGCTTTTAATATCTTTAAATAAACAATAATGCATGGTACTCATTAAATATATAAAACAATTCAACATTTATTAATCCATTAAAATAACCTGATATTGACTATTAAGTTTTAAAAATAATCTTAATAAATTAAAAAAAGTAATTTATTTTTTTTATAAAGTTAATGAGTATCAGACACTATCGTTTACTTAAAAATAGCATAAGCTCTTTGAAAAACTTTTATAAATATTTTTGCAGATTAATCTTATAATTAAAGTGAGAGGTGGCCGAGGATGCAGATGATGAATAGAGAAGTCAAAATGAAGAACAAGACAACAGAAAAAACCCAGAGATGATATTTCATGAGAAAGAAGAAAGGAAGCAAAAATGTGCATAGGTGTGAACAAGTACCAAACGAAGGAAGAAAGGGGCACCAAGGCCATTCCACGTGGAGACCTGAGAGGCTTCCACAAACATTGCTTTGCTGCCTCATCTTGTCGTGACAACTACCAATTATTCAATCAACAAGTGCGGCAAAAACAAGATTAATTCATCATCTATCCAAACTCAACATACAAGTAATTCATAAATAACGTGGAGAAATTTTTTAAACAAAGAGTCCGATTACACATAAATGTTAAAATAGTGGGCGCAAGTTGGGTGTTTCTAGGAGACGATTAAAGAGGAGGGACGGTTTTGTTGGACATGTGAAGGGTTTGAATTTTAGGAAAATAGCATTTCATGGAGTCACACATGACATCATGATATATGTTTTGTCCCTCCCACAGTCCCACCAATCACAAGCCATCACAAGTAGGTGGGATATGAGAATTATTACTCTCCAACACCCATTTTAGTATTTTTACTCCATCCACCTCATCAATCAATCCAACTCAAAAGTTACCTCTGAAAAAAATATAAATATAAACAAATCTTGTGAAATTATAAAATTATTTTAAAATCTCAAGTTACTACTTACAATTTAATAAATTAGCCTACTAGTAGAAAAAAATTTATATCTAAAAAATATGAATCAAACTTTTAAAATTTTAGGAATGTAGCTAGCTTATATTGATATACAAGAAGTTTATTATTGATATATAATAATATATCATTAATAAATGTAATAAACAAGATATAATGAAAAATATAATAAATTTCTAGCTATTTGTTTGATTTGATTTTATAGCATGGGCTATATCTACAAAAGTCTTTAATTAATATTACACAATTTTCAACTAAAAAACTCTATTAACAACTACTTAACAGTAACTGACAACTTTAAAAAAAGTCATGGAGCTTCAAAGTAATTTTATAATTGGATAAAAGAGTAAATTAACTTTTACATTATATGTCTAACAAATCTTAAAGTTGTTTTTTATGTAATTTTTTTTTAATTTTTAAAAATAATGCAATCTAACATCCACCATTAATAAAAGTTAATTTTTACAGTTAATTAACTATAAAATGATAACAAAAACTCAAAAATTATTTAAAAAAATTCAGACAATGACAAAAAATTTACATAAAAATACTAAGAAAATTTTATTAGTCCTTTTTTTGGATAATTTTGAGGTCCTTTTCTAGCCAATTAATGGTTAAAATTAACTTTTTTTTAATGATAGTGGTTAGATTGTATCATTTTTAAAAGTTGAAAAGAAAAATTATGCAAAAATAAATTTAGGATTTCATATGCTTTTAAACATATAATTTATGAGTCAATTTGCTCATTCACTCCATGATTTTATGGAACTTCTCTATATTTAATATCCTTGTATGGGACTTTAGAGTATTTTTCCCATTTTTTGGACAAACCAAACATACCATGTTTTAATGAAACAATTAAAATACGTTAAAAATCTAGGTATGTGTATAACATGGCATAGTCTTATAGCATAAGTTTAAGAGAGATGAAAATAAAAAAAAAAGTTGGAGTATAGAGATATAAAAAACATTAGATTTAATTTCAAAAAATAGGGTTTAGGATGAACGTGTGGGGGTTTATGATTTGAAATGTACATTTGGAACCCATCTTTTATTCAAGTCTCACAACAAAACATTAGTTTTTGACCTTACCAATCAATCAAGTAATTAATACACATTACTAATTCTTATATTTCTGTTATTTGTTTTTTTAGGAAAAAAAAAATGTGAATTTTTTTTTTCCTTGGCCAATATGCATCATGTGAATTGAATTAACATGAGACGTGCTGGCAATGGGGATCATTATTGAAGGACAAAGTGCAATGATGTAGGAAATAGCTTCCCCTGCTAGCCTTACACTTTTATTATGATTGATCTATTTATCTACCTTGTTTCTTCTCCGAGCCTCTAACTTTGTCTATTTTTTGTGGACGTTTTTAAATTATATTATTGCCTTTCTTTATCATAATATAGTCCTTACATTTAAAAAATAATAAGTTTTCTAAAAATCCAAAAACTAAATTATAATTACATATATTCAGCTTTTCACAATAATTTTTTCCATTCAAAATTAAGTCAGTCTGAGTTTTAAAAATTATGGACTTTTGAAGATTGTGAAAATAAACCCAAAAAACGGTTTGATGAAATTGATTAATTTAGTTAATGGACTTTTGGGTAGCTAAATGTTAAAACCAGACATGCACTTAAGAATGCTTACTCTTATATTTGCATGTACGTTGCTTATTTTAGAATTAAAAAATAGTTGGCAAAAAAGAATTAAGAATAATATTACATAATGTTTGGATATATTTTAAAATTTTATCATAGAAATAAAATAAATATATTAACACACTTTTAATTGTCATGGTAATTTCAACTTGTATATATTTTAATTTTCTATGTTTTCATCATTTAAGCTGATTATGCAAAATAAAAGTGAGTGCGTGGATTTAATTTCATGGTACTTCATCACCCATTATTTTGGGAAACCTGGATCTTATCATCTCATGTCTAAAATAATCTGAATTCTCATTATATGAGATTGATATTATTTGATGTGAATGTATATTCTTAAAATTTAAATTTTAAATTTTAAAATAAATTGACTCTCTCAACCAATTAAAAAAATTTAATTTAATTAGGCCTATTACAAAATTTGTTATAACCTGAAATTTGTTGTGGGTGAAACAGTAGGATCTGAGTGTGATTCTCGTAGATATGACCAAGCTTTTTTCCTGTAAAGATCGGTAAGCTTTCTTTGGGCAACCAAAGATATAAGTGTAACTTGCTTTAATAATGGTGTTAGGTGTTAGGTGTTAGCTAGGCCAAAGCAGCTTCCTGTTTTGTTTCAGATTTATTTTAGATTTTTGACCCACCAAGTCTGCATTTTTCCATTCTGTTCCAAACTATTGTCATATTCTCGAAGTGGACACAATCTGAAGGCCCCATGCATAACCCTACTAATACAGTTCTTTGATGTTTAGCATTAAAATATGCTAATTTGGTATGGTGGATAATTTATATTTTTAATACAACTACGAGATATTTAGTTATTGAGTCAAACGAACCTGAGAATATATTGTCTTATTTACTGAGGAATAACCTTTTTCAATGACTTATATACATATACATATACATACATATATATAATCCGATTCCAACCACTATAGAACATGTTTGTTTTGTGATATTTCTTATTTGGTAGGTTAATTTTGAGGTAATGAAAGCAAAAGGTAAATCTCTTATAACTAAGTTGTTAGAATTTAAAATTTTAGCAACTTATTTAAGTGAAAAAAGTCTCTTGCGACGCTCACACCATCTTTAATTAGTTTTATCACATACTCATGTGTTACTTTTTATGTTCTAAACTATAAAATAATTTGAAATAATATTATGAATATCAATAAAACTTAACGATGATACTTAACAAACTTTCTTAAAATAGAAATATAAATTTTTAAATTTTTTTATTTAATATAATTTTAAATCTATATACTTAATCATTACTTTACAATTATTTCAATTCTTTCTTCAAAAAGTAATATTAAAAAAATATCATTTAATAAATTTTATTTTTGTCAAGTTGGTCTTAAATTTTGAAATAACAAAATACCTCTAAAAAGATTTTATAATTTGAAATTGAGAGAATATTTTATTATAAAACATTTTCAACTAACTTATACATACACTAATATAATTCGTTACTATCCTTAAAACATTTCTATCTTTCTAAATACATCCTTCATCGAGTATAGTTAAATTTCTTAATTTTTTAATAAGGAATGAGCCAAACTGATTGTGGACAAATGAATTTTTTATTTGTCATAAGAAATATTTTCAAAATAAATTTATTAATTACTCTTAAAATTACACAATATCTTATAAATTGAATTATAAAACCTCTAAAAATATGCCTTATAGTAGTAGTTGTTGTTTTCAGAATTTCTGCCAACTAATCGGATGTGGGGAATCAAATTAAATGAACGAAGGTGACTCGAAATGATGAGTGAATGAGATGATGGTGAATGCTTACTAAATTAGGTAGTGGGAATGTTATATGATAGCTCTCATCTTTATTATAACGTGTTGCCAACATATTCAAGAATATCAAGAAAAATATTGCTACATTTTTTAAGGTAAAAAAAATCTAATATTCCACTTTTATCTCTATTAAAATGTAGTTAAATTTATGGAATTAAAAATCAGGTCAACTTAACAAGTTGAATGAGTAAACTGTTAAATCTATGTCTTAATCTGCTTAATAAAATATTTTGTTTATGGTCAACTTGATCACATAATTCAATTGCTTTTATCATTAATTCTTGAAATAGTATTTTGATCAATTCAATGGCTGATCACTCCCTCTCATCCAACCCGTAAGCTATTTTTTTTTTCAATTAAACTTGATTCAAAATGTAGAACACTTTTTATAAATTATTTTTTTAAATTTACCATCTCATTAACTAATTAAAATGGGTTTTTTTGCGTGGCAAGAGAAATATAATTTAGTTCATTATTGATTATAGAGAGAATCACATCTAAAGACTACTTAAAGAAATTATTTACAAACAAAGATCAATATAAAATTAATTATTGTTAAAATAGGAGCATGATTTATTTTTTTCTTAAATAAAACTTATTATTAATCATTGTTCACGAATAATTTTCTTAAATAATCTTTAGATATGATTCTCCCTTGAGTATATGCTAGTTGGGGTTAAAGTTATAAAAAAGGCATATTATTTTTTTATGGAAATAAATAAACAATCACTTTTATTCACATGTGAAATATAATACAAAGTATCATACAATTTTTGAAAGGAAAGAGAATTAAGTCACCCCTTGTATTACGATTTTTTTTAAAAAAAATCTTTTAACTCCATAACCTACAAGATCATGACCTTGATAAACACTCCATAATTAGATTATTACTTACCTAAACTTTTTTTTTTTCATACAAAACTTTTTGAGGGGCTATTAAGAGCGGAAGGAGCATAAAGGAAGCAAATTTGGTGATGGTCAACATCAAAGAGGACCAAGTTGAGTTGCAAATTGAAAAGAATAGGAGCTCCTGCCTCAAACCTTGACAAATCAGATGACTCTGATCTGACTCACCTCATTGTTGTTTGCTTTTCCCTTCTCTCACCTCTTGATTTTTATAACGCCACTCTCCCATCCACTCCCTCTCTTATACTCTTATCCCTTTTCTTTTACAATCAATTTCTCGTTCTCGTGTGCCATATTCTCCTAACCAAACAAACACAGCTTGATACGATAGAAATCTAGTGCCTACCATTGGTCCACATCAGCTCATTAAAGTGGAATCACGTTTACTTTGTTTTGGAGAGAGCCAATAATCCCACTTGGGCGTCTGCTTCATCATCCTCTTCTTCTCTTCAACACATTATTTTCTTCATGATCCTATATATGAAATTGCATCATGTTTATTTAGTTTTCCAATGGAGAGTTGCTTAATTGGTTTACTTGATCGAGGCAGTCAGTTTATCTTAAAATTTTAAGTTCAAACCTTAAAATATGTAGTTGTGTTAAATAAAAAATATGAAAGACATCCTAAAGTACTTATAAGATGACATGATCATTAGTAATAACAGTCTCACATTAATGGAATTTGGATTAATTTGAGTGAATGATAGTAACATCTTTAAGTTTCTCAAGATATCAAGAGATTAAAAAAAAAAAAACATGTTTAGCTTTACGTTCGAAATCATTCAAATTGTAGGCTTTTTTTTTTTTTTTGGGTGAAAGCAGGTAAATATTTGCTTCCATCAGTGCAGTCGTTTTAATAACTTTTAACGTGAAACCAAACTTGTTTATCATCGAAATTTAATAGTCAAAACGTCCCTCACTTTTCAGTCAAGGTAGTGACTAAACACTTTCATGCAAAACCTTGAATTTGAGCATTTTTATAAATAAAAGATTCTGTTGAGATAACTTATTCCCAATCCAAACTTACCTAGATCAAGTCTAAAATTCAAGCATGAAAATGGTTTTTCCAAAAATAAAAAAGAACCTTCTTATTCGCCATTCTCTCTGTTGCATTTTTCATCTACTTCCAAATATGATCTATTGGATCTTATAAAAAATGATTCTGATTTAAACTTTCTCTTTACAATTTCACAAATATATAAAATATTTAAGTCCAAGTTTGGATTAATGTTTGCAAAAATAAAAATAAATTATTATGATGTAATTCATATTTGGACATAAAAAGTTTCAGACCGTGATTATCCATACAAACAAACAAAAGTTGCTTCTCACTTTGACCTACTACTCCCTCCAACTCTACCTTCATATTATAAGACATTTTTCAGAAGAGATACATGATTCCTATTATAAATCAGTAGATGATGAATTAAATAAAATTTTCTAATCTTACCTCTATTAAAAGTCATTAACTATACAAAAGAATATAATGTAAATATAAAAATTTTTATTTAAATATGACCAAAATAAAAAAAATATTTTGTTTTCAAACAAAATTAGTTACTTAACCATGTCTGTGTGATTTCATTGAAATAAGTTGTGCATAGATCAATCTTTAATTATTCAGAGTTCTCACAATTTTTTTGTCCTTTTTTGCTTTTCTAGGGGCCTTCATTGCTATTCTTCTTTAAAAATATTTTATAATAAAATTGGAGGAGTGTGTGTGTGTGGGGAGGGGAAAGATTTAGATACTTAATCTTATATATCAAATATATTTTTATCTAATTAAATTCAAACAATAAATTTTAATATGTTAATAATATTAATAATAAAAATTTATTATAAAATAAATAATCTATAAATGTATGCAAGTATTAATTTAATTAAAAATAAATACCATAAATATATAAAATTGACTAATTGAGTATATAAATTTTTAGCTCCATGTATATACTCCATTCGTTAAAAAATGTAAAGTATTTTTTAAGTAATTAGATATTAAAAATATAAAATATTTTTAGTCTTTTAAGGTATAATCATTGCCTTTTTTTTAAATGCTTCTAATGAATAAATTATTTTATATTTATTTTAAAGTTAAATATTCTATTAAATAAGGGTAAATATAAAAAAATTAATTTAAAAATAAGTAGTTATTTTACTAGATAGTAAAATTTAATTAAAAATGTTTTACATTCTTAAATTAAGAGAGTATATACAAAAGCTATGTGGTTGGCTCTAAAACTAACCCAAATGATCTGAAATACTCATTGCAAAGTGGAGGCACTCCCATATGGAATTTGAATTTAATGACAGTATTTAATACATATATTAAATACCTGTATTAATTGTATTGAAACTCAGATCGAACTAGTCGATTCAACTCATGAAGTGGTGATCCGATCTCTTTTTCGATTTGAGTTTTCACTTAAACTGGCCAACCACTGACCTAGTGTGACTCGGCTATCCTGGGGTCAACCCGGGATAACTCGGCTAACCCGGTAGCGGGGTTGCTAGGTCAATTAGGTCACTTTTTTATTTTTTATTTTTTATTCTTTTAAATTATAAAAACTAAATAAAAAGTAAAAAATTCAGCTTCAAAATTAAAAAAGCAAGGCAAAGGAGGGCAAGACAATTAAACTAAATTTCACTATCTGTAGTTTGAACTTCAAATAGAGGGTCTTAATTGTAAATTTAAACTTAAAAAATTCAATATTCTTTTAAATTAATTGTGCCTTAATTGTTTTAATTTTTTATTATTTGTTGTTGTTCATTTGTTTGATTGTTGCTTAATATTTATAAATTATGACTGTCATTGTTGATGATATTAGTGTTAGTGATGACTAGTTTTAAAATTTTTAATGATTGAAGGGTTGTTAATCGCAATTATAAGAATGAATATTTAGAAAGTTATATTTTATTATTGTTAGACTTTTAGATGGTTATAATTCTATAATTATTATTGTATTTATATCTTATATTAGAGATTAATCTTGAATTTAGTTGAATATTTTCATAATTAATGTCTTTTTATTAAATTATATTATTTCAATTATGATCATTTTGCCCTTCAAATTGACCTTCAATTTAACCCAAATTGAATCACTAACTTGTAACTCATTGATTTGATCGGTTCAATAATCAATCTGATTTTGAATACTTTACCTGTATCATCCAAATCATTAAAATATAAATCAATGATACAGATAAATTTACTCATTTATTAATTTTAAGTAAAGTATAAATTTATAATAATTTTAATTTTAAAAATTCAATACAGACATTCATCAAATCCCTCTCATATGCGTTCATTTCATTCATCATTACTGACCTAAAACGACTCAAGATTCCACCGAGAGGAGGACTAACGAATAACGATGGACCCAACAAATGCTTGAAAGTTGAAAACCTTCATCTGCTAAAACTCAAACATATCCTAATGATTATATTTTTAATTTTAAACATGGACCCCAGAAAAGCTGAACTTCGTAATTCAATCACATAATCCAAAAGTCCTTGCAGAACCTCTTGATCAAATCAAACCCAAACCCCAGTTCATTCATCATCCACATCCACACACCAGATCCTATTGGACATTATTTGTACTCTGCAATCTTGTTACTTTCAGTACTATAATCTTCAGACGCCTTTGCTACATATTTACCTACAAATATCTGATAGTACTAAAGCCAAACTGAATCTTAAAAATACACTCAAAAATAAAAATAAAAATTAGGAACTTAATTTTGAAGACTACTATTATTAGTACTATCTCCTTGCCAGCTCCATACTATGTCTTTCAGTGCAGGTCTCACTTCTTCCTCACAGAACTTTATGTATTCGAGTGTATCGCCGGCCGACTTGGAGAATTCCACCGCCGCCACCTCCGGCGCCACCTCGAACACCTCCACCGTCATGGCCAGCTTCCCTTTCCTTCCCTCTGTTTCTCCCTGCATCCTCACCTTGAAATCCTTCCTCCCTGTGATCTTAAAGTTCAGCTTCTTCGCCACCGTCTCTAGCTTCGCCACCACCGTCGGAGCTGAAAGCTTCGACAGGAACAATGACGGAGATCTCTTTCGTGTCTCGAATAAGCTCCTTAGATCGAACCCATTTGACAAAGATGAGATTATCTCAAACGCATTGTAAAATGGTCGAGATGGCTTATTCTCTGATCTTATCAACGCTTCTCCTTCTTGTTTATCATTAGCTTCATTCTCTTCCTCGTCGAAATCGAAACCTGGTTCCTTCTTTATCGAAAACGCGATTGGTCTCATGAACCCGATTTGAAACCACGGGTCCTTCATGATATCTGGGATCGAATATCTTTTTTCTGGGTCGGCGACTAGAAGATTAGAGATCAAATTCTTAGCTCCTGATGAAATCCAATCTGGGAATTCGTACTCAGCTTTGAATGCTTTCTTGTAAATCTTCATAACATTATCGCCCGGAAATGGCAGATACCCAGAAAGCAGAGCATAGAGAATCACGCCGCATGACCAAATATCAGCTTTGGATCCATCGTACCCTTTCTTCTTCAGCACCTCGGGCGCCACATAAGCCGGCGTTCCACACGGAGTCAGGAGCATTCCGTCGGATCGGCGCTGCTCCGGCAACGCCGACAACCCAAAATCGGAAACCTTGAGATCTTCGTTCTCGTCCAAAAGAAGATTCTCAGGCTTCAGATCACGGTGCGTGACTCCACGGCTATGACAGAAATCAATGGCGCTTATCAATTGCTGGAAATATTTTCTGGCAACGTCTTCCTTAAGCTTGCCTTTCGCAACCTTGGAGAACAACTCACCACCTCTGACATACTCCATTACCAGAAAGATCTTTCCTCTGGTGGCCATGACCTCCTTGAGCTCGACGATGTTAGGGTGCCGGACCAACCGCATCACAGAAACCTCCTGCTTGATCTGCCTCACGAGCCTCTCTTTCTTGAGTTTCTCTTTCTTGATGACCTTAACGGCGACGCTCTCGCTGGTCACAAGGTTCCTAGCGTAATACACCTTGGCGAAGTTTCCCTGACCCAGAAGCCTCCCCATCTCGTACTTGTTGAACAGAATGCTCCTGGGCGAGTCGTCCTGGTTCGGATGCTCGTTCATCACCCGGGCCATGTCACCGGGAAGGGGAAAACGGCGACGGGGACAAGAAGGGAAGAAGAAGAGGTAGAAGATGAAGATGAAGAGACTAGGAGGTGATGGAGGGAAGGAAAATGGAGGAAGGGAAGAGAGAGAGGTCGAAAAGATGGAATCTTTTCCAGGAGAGAGGGGGGCCACGGATACAGAGCATGGCGAAGAAGCCTGTGGAGGGGCTAAAGATGGACATGGTGCATATATGAGAAGGAGAAAACCAGAGGGAAGATAGGGTTTAGGGAGGCAAAAATAGGGAAGGGATGAGGATGAAGGAGGAAGGAGAAGGCAAGGGCGTTGAGTTGAGGTTGAGGAAGACGCGGTTTCAGATGTCAGAGAGCAAGAATTCCTGCGGAACGATGAAGATACAATTCAATCCCTGGTTTTAAAATATCTGTGAGCTCAAATTTAAAAAAAAAAAAAGAACATTATACAAGAGGGTAGCAATGACGTGGGGCCATGCAACTCATTAATTTGACCTCCTCTCTAGCGTTTTCTAGGTCTGAACATTTCGCTTAATTCAAAAATTAATTAATTTCATTACGCTTAATTCAAAAATTACTGTTGCAGGTAAAAAGATCAATAATGAATGGATTGCTTTAAAAAATTTTTATCTTCTCATATTTATTTTTTAATTATTTTTGTATTTTTAGAGATTATACGAGACCAACAACCTAAAAAAGTGCATGTTTCAACCTAAAAATTTACCATGAAATACTCCACTAAATTTGAGTTTGTTCACAAAGACTTGGGGCATTAGATCTTTCACTAGCATTAATTCAAATTTTGAAATGACCACATTGTCCTTATGATTAAAAAAAATAAAAGTTGAGCAAGGTCATTGTCAATATATTGTATGAAGTCCTTCCCTGTTAATATATTACTAGGTCACTTATTGTGAATAATTTTATATCAATCCTTAATACAAGATCCTTGAACATCAATATGTCAAATAAGGTCATTTGATGATAATTTATTGAGTTATGAAGCATTTTTAAAGCATATGTGGTGTTTCTTTTATATATTTAAATATTATTTTTGCATGTTTGAATATCCCTTTTAAAATCTCTTAAAGACACATTTGGATGCACATGCAATTTTTTTTCCTCTTCATCATATGTGATGTTTTTTTTTTCATATATTTGAATATTACTTTAAAATATTTGAATATCCTTTATCAAAATTACTTATGAAACCTTTGGATATATATGCAATATTTTTTTTTACGATATACAATTACTTTTCAATAAGTGCAATGTTTCTTTCATATATTCTAATATTATTTTTGCATATTAAAATAACAAAATATCTTTAAATGCATATGTGATGCCAGCAACTTCTCCGAATTTTTGTTATTTCCATGTTATGTAGCTGATTGGTTGTCCTTCCTAGTGATTTGCTTGCTGCAAAAAATAACATAATTTATTTAGTATAATGCAAGTTATTTTATCAATTGCACTACTAAAAAAAAAATCCAAGCAAGCCAAGATTTTCAATCCACAAAAAGGTTTTCTTGTGGGAAGGAAGAAAGTCAATGAGACATTAAGGATTAAGCAGTGAACTAGAAAGCTTTACTAATGATTAGAAATGTTATATATCAGTCTCTCAAGTTAAAGGCCATCATTTAAAGTACTATAAATCTAAAACAGTTTCTTGGTGCAGATACAAATCCAAAGTAAAGAATTAAGAGAGAACAACAGACAATAATAGTCTGGAATTCAATCTTTTTCGTTTCTCATTCTCACAATCATATATAGTAGGCATGGCGGGCATATGCATCTAACAACTTAAGCTTTTGCATTGATGACTAACAAACTATAGTCTCTCATATTTGGGGAAACCAACAAAGGCCAACGTATATGCATTTTTACGAATGTTGAATTGGTTATGATCTTCCATCCATCACCAGCTTCAATCACTTCAACAAACAACTTATGCCAATTCATTTTCAAGGCAAGATTACAATTCAGTATTTGAAGAATTAAGTTATGACAGTCTCAAAACTTGCAACATGACTACTGCAACAAATCGATCGCATCGCACGGGAAGGGTTGGAGGGGATAGAGAGGGGGAGGATTTGCTGAGAGCAATTTGTCATTCCATTTAATGCCACCATAAGACCTTAGTCCTTCTCTAATTCCCAAGTTCCTCTCCACAATTAAATTTGTGGTAAGGTATTTTAGGGCAATTTTCCCTAGAAAAAATAGTGATGGATACAGTACGAGGCCCACAGTACAGTTAGAAATTACGTGCCAGGCTTGACTTGCCTCCTGTTTAATCTTTTTATTAGAGCTTGAAAAATTAGAAATTTTTAGTGTAATTAAGCTTTTAAGCCTGAGTCATTTAAACTTTTTTTTGTTTTACCATTAAAAAATAATATATTTTCAATTTTTAAATTAAATTTAGACTTCATAATATATGTTTGTCTTTTAAAATTAAAATTTATATTACTTATTTTTAACTTTTGAACATTATAATTTATATCTGGGTTATGGTTTATTTTAATCTCTAAACATTCTTTTTTTCAAAAAGCATTGGATATATGATAAGTTGGGCAATTTTTCTTTTGAACCATTTTTTTTGGAGCAAAAAAGTTCTTTATTAATCACCCATTAATTTTGTCATTTTTATTGACTGACATGTGCATGGGATCCTCATGCACTGTAAACTAAAACTCTAGCCATATTCTTTAGTATTGATTTACCTTTAAATTCTTTTTGCAGGAAAGTTAGGCACTCTAAAATCTTATTAAAATAACTATTTTTAAAAAATTTATAAATGTTTTGTAAATTGTGTGTAATTTTTTTAAATAATAATAATAATATTATTATTATTATTATTTACAAATAAATTATAAAAAATGACCTTATAAATAAATAGTGATTAAGTTTCTTAAGTTTTTTAAATCCTTCTCTATAATTTTTTTAGTCAATTAATGGTTTTTCTCAAAAATATTGCACCATCTAAATTTAATATTTGTAACTTTGCATTAAAAATGGAGGGAATAAACTTTCAAATTATCTTGTTTTGTGGATAAGATTAATGTCTGCTAAAAAAAAAAAGATTAGATTAACAGAATGCACCTCTAAAACAATGGATAAGATTAATATTGTCTTGTTAAAAAAAATTACAAGAAGAATTTAGAAAATTTAAGGGACATAATCAATATTAATTTTTATAAGTCCTTTTCTGTGATTTATTTGTAAATATTATTATTATTCACAAATCTTTATACACAATTTATAAGTTATCTATAAATTTCTATAAAAATAGTTACCTATGATTTAAAAAATAATTTGCAAATTTTGAATGAGTAAAAAATTTTAAACATAAAATTTCATTTTAAAATAACAACTTTTACTATAGAACTTATTTTCTACAACCCACCTTCGGATTTTTTTTTTTTTTTTGCCATTATCATTTAGACGATTGGTAAAGAATACTATGATATTTTTATACTATTTACTTGATTTAAAATCATTATTTAATAGATATACGTAATAACAACTACAAAGGTTCTAACAGTTTTCTATTATTTTCATATTAGGTGATAAACGTGATTTTGCAAAAACGACTATGTAAGATAAGTGCTTAAAAACTTTAAAATAATTATCTAGTGATATTCTTTTATTATTTGTCTATTTGGGTGAGATCTACTCTCTCCATTTAAAAATATAAAATATTTTTTGAGAACTTGGATGTTCAAAATGTAAGTATTTTAATTTTTTGAGGTATTTATTATCTTTTTTTTCAAAAGCACCCTTATTAATAATGACTTTATATTTATTGTGGGGTATTTATTAGAGATAAATATAAAAAGATAGGGTTAATTAGAAAGTAGGTAATTACTTTATGGGAGTAAGATTTGATTAAAATGCCTTACATTTTTAAATGGAGGGAGTATTAGTTATTTTCTCTTTTAGGATATGTATGTGCAAAACAAATTAGAAAAAGAATAAATTGATATTTAGATTTTAATTTACATAAAATAACAAAATCTAAGACACTGAGGACAATAAAATAAATTATTTTTAAACTTTTTTGTATTTTATTTTTATATTTCAAGTATTAAAACATGCATCACGAGAAACAAATTTACTGAATTAAATTTGATGGGCAAAAGAAAGGATGAAAGGGAATGAGTTATTAGGTTGAAAGGTAGTTTAGCCGTGGCTTGAGTTTTTTCGTCTTTTCTTTTCTTTTACCTTTTTTTTTCCTAGATTTTTCTTTCACATTTTATCTCAATCATTGTGTTATGTATAACTAATTTAAATTTCTCATTTGTTAAAATTATTATTAAAATAGAAAATAATTATGTCAAACTTATTCAATTTTCTAAGTATTCTAAGAGATATCAACGGTTTATTTTTGTATAATATTGATATTGAATTATTTAAATTTTCTCCCATAAATGAGATGAGAAGAAACGCTAAAAACAAGGTTGAGATTTCAAAATTAAAAAAAATCCTTAATAAGCATGGAATCTTATTTATTATATACAAAATTTAAAATAAATTAACAAAACCTGAAATTCTATGAAAAATAAAATAAAATATTTTAATTTTGTCATACTTTTACTTTATATAACGTTTTAGACGTTAAAATATTCTTATGCATTAACGAGAAATAAATCAAGTTGAAAAATTGACAAAAAAAAATTGAAAGCGAATTATAATAATTATCGGGTTGAAATGTAGTTCACTTGTGTTAGAGGCTTGGAGCTTCTTCCACTTTCCTTTTCTTTCACGTTTAATCATTATATTATGTATGAATATTGAATAATTTAAACTTTGTATTTTATTAAATTATTATTAAAATATTAAATCATACAAAATAAAACATGTCAAACTTATTTAAATTTCTAAGCAGTTTAAGAGATATCAATATAATGTTTTTTAAGTATCATTTTAATTTTGAATTATTTAAATTTATTTCAATAATTGAGATGAGAAGGAACGGAGAAATGGTAAGAAGCTAAGTGCAAGGTTGAGATTGTAAAACTAAAAAAATGTATTCCGTAATAAGCGTGACATTTTATTTTATTTTTGATATAACGTGACATTTTATTTATTATAAATAAAATTTAAAATAAAACCACGAAATATTAAACTCTTGGCACCATAAAATAAATGTTTTTAAATTATCATATTTTTAGTTTTTAAATATTAAAATATCTTCATGTATCCCACGAGAATAAAGCTAGTTAATTAATCTTGGTATTATAACCGACAGCATCAATTGCGAATCCAGCTTACCTATGGTTTAAGTTTCTTTTTCTTCCACATTATAGGGAGAATGATAAATAAAGATTTTATAAAAATATTAATATTAAATTAAATTTTTTTAATATTAATATTCTCAAATTTCAATACTTTTTTATTATATTTTAATATTAAAGTGTTTAATTTAATATTAATATTCTTTTAAAATCTTTACTTGTCATTTTCCTCTTTAAAAGAAGACACTGAAAAAGCAAAGAATGGAATGGATTTATCCCCTAACAAAAAAAGGGGGACAGAGGGTGACGTGGATGGGAGTGGACTCCAGCTAGCAGGAAGCGCCGGGCAAGATTGCAGTAGTTGGACAGCTGGAGATCCCTCCTTGGCATTCTCTGCCTTTTTTTATTTGTTTTTTAGGATTGGGTAACTTTTGATAATATCGGAAATCCACTAAACCAAAAAATTAATCATTTAATTTCTTTAACTTTAAAAGAGTTAAAATTTATATAACTCAATTTTTATAATTTTAATTTAATTATAATTTAATTTTTAAATTTTGTCTCTTATAACTAGAGTCATCAATGAGTCAAGCTTATAGGGCTGACCATTTTAAGTTCAAAAAAATTGAGCGCTAGGCCACTACTTTAATATTTAAAAAGGTGAATCGGGTCTTAAAAGGGTTGGCCTTTTTAAGATTGAAAATAAAAGGATTGACCCTTTTAAGACCTCATATATATGTTTTGAAAAAAATACTAAAAAAAATAAATAAAAAGAAGACACACACACTCAAACTCAGCATTCACTTTCTAGTCCATTGTAGACACATGCATTATTATTTGCTTACTTTGAATATTTTTGCATTCTTTAAATACCTTAAAATTATGATTTTGATTTATTATTTATTGCAAACAATGAGAATGAAGAAGGAAGATATGAAAAGCTTAACATATTTGCCATTAATAAGGATCCACAAGGAAAATGATCAAATTATATTGATGTTAATGATGATGAAAATTATTAAAATTTAGCTGATGATGCTATCAATGTGTAATTGATGTCAGTGTTGATTTTGGAATGTTATTTTTTATCGGACTTAAAATTTTTGTTGTGTGAATTGATTTTATTTTATTTTTTTAGACTTAATGTGATGTGTAATAACTTTCTTAGGATTTTAATTTTTTAATTTTTAAATTTAAAAATAAAAAATAATTAGGGCCGAGGCCTACCTTCAACCCTAAGGGCCGGGATCGAGTTGCTAAAACTAGATCCTTGAAATATAATTAGGCTTAAAAGAGTTAGTCCATTTAGACTCTGGCCCTTGAAGGGCTGATTCTTTAAGGCTGGGCCAACATTAATTGACACCTCTAGTTGTAACTCAGCCTCTATTAAATATTAGTTTCTGTATTTTAAAAAATAAAATGATAAAGATTAAAAGTATTTTAAATTTTTAATATTTATAATATTTATAAACATTAAGAAGGTTTAGTAATTTAAAATATTAATAATAAAGATTAACATGATTTGAATCTTCATATTTTATTTTTTTTAAGACATAAAGACTAATATTTAAATGATTAAAACATAAGGATTAAGTTACATAAGTTAAAGTTTAAAAATTGAGTTATAACAAGTCAAAGTTTAAAAACTAAGTAATTGAGTAAAACTATAAAAATTAAATAATTAATTTTTTTATTAAACTAGCAAACTATTAAATCGATATTTAAATTGATTCGATGAGATATTTTATTTACAATAAATCTGACCATGGTTTGGTGATTAAACAAAACTAAATGTGTTTTCCCTGCCATCCATCAAATTAGAACCTATGACCTTCCTTATAAGTTAAAAGTACAATGAATTTTTTTCAAAAAAAATATTTTTTTGATAATTCATAAAAATATTTTAGTACTATGCAATATGTATGATCACTTTCATGAACCAAAAATGAATTAAGATTTATTATTTCTTTACTGTACATGAAATTATCATTTTTTAAAAATGTACTTAAAATATTTAGCTCGAGGGAGCTCTAGATTGAAGTGAAAGAGAAAGCGCTGTCCAAGTTCTTGTGATTGTGCATGATAATTTAGTTTTGTTTTGTATCATATAAAGTGAATATATATATATGGATTACCATTTTGCACACACTTGAATTTATATCAACATTAATCTATAAAACTAACATTAAATATCACTATTTAATTACTTATTTGTGACAGTTTTTCTTAAGCTCCATACTTTATTTTTTCACTTTTCTATATTATTTTTCTTAACTTTACTCTATATATTTTATCAAGCTGCATGCTATTTTTGCATTCATACATTACTTTCTTATAACAACACATTTCGGCAAGATTTAAATATTAAAACAAGTAGAATCATTAAAAAAAATTTAAACCAGCATACACTTCCACGCTTGTCTAATATAATTCAATACAAAAGCTATGTGCCAAAGATCTTTGTGCCCGTGTTATGCAGTTGCGCGTGTTATAGAGTGTGTGTGTGTATTTATGAGTACAAATTGATGGCTCCTTAAGAAGAATACAAAGCGAATTGAAATAATGATATTATCACACATAATAGATAAACATAGACCTTGGTCGAACATGATTACTTTTATTAAGAAAATACAAATATTTAATTTTGAGTTCAAATTTTAAAATATATAGTTGAGTTAAATAAAATGTCAGAAGCATTCTTGAGGTACCTGAGAGGCTATCCTTAAAAAATAACAGGACATGGCAAAAGTCGGATTTGTTGAGGTAGGTTCTGGTACTATTCTAAGTTTTTCAAAATGGTAAATGATAGAATCAAATAAATAAATAAATATGAAAGCGTGTGAAATTGCACCTTTGTTGACTCCATCTCAAGGAACATGTGGGAGGCGGTCAACTACCCCACGTTTTCAAGATTTATAAGCTTTTTGGTCAAAATACACATTTGTTTTGATTTAAAAAAATCAATTTCCTCACTCAATTGAAAATTTTAAAAAGCAATAGTCCCTCCATTTAAAAATATAAAATATTTTTAATTAAATTTTACCTCTCAATAAAATAATTATCTATTTTCAAACTAATTATATCTTTTTATATTTATTATTATTATCTATTACAATTCATCATCAATAGGAGTACTTTTAAACATAAACAATAATTATATCTCAAAAGATTAAAAATATTTTACATTTTTAAACATTTAATTTTTAAAAAAATATTTTATATTTTGAACCAAGGGAATATATTTTAGCCTTCAATTAAAAAGTAGTATTAGTCTCCAGTACACCAATTGCCATACTAATAATATACTCCCCCCTACATTAAATATAAGTTCCAAATACCTGCTTCACAGATATTAAAATAAAATAGAGTTAAAAGATAAAAATAACTATCAATTTCTATTCCTAAGTAAACAAATATGCAAGAATACTCAATTATCCATGATTTGTTATGACGAATGTAATTGTACCCATTCTCTTAAATTTGATTAATGTCCATTAATGTTGACCCAAAAAACATATGTAAAAATACCTATCAGCATTTTCTTTAAAAGCTTTTGTTATTCTAAAGTTAACAATAGTAGTACATGGGTAATTATTAACTTTATAAAAGAGTTCATATAATTGGAGTGGATTTTTCTCCTTTGCTTTTTTTCTTCACTATAAATTTGAATCCTTCAAATTAAATTTATATTTTTTAAAATTATTAAATTTAAATTTTTAAATTTAATTTAACTATCTATATCTATAGTGGTCTCCCCTCTACTCTCCTTTGTAGAGGAGAAAATCTAACTCCCATATAACTAAGTTTGATTGTAACAACTCGGGTTTATTCAAACTAGCTCAAATAATCAAATTGGTAAATATTATTTTATGTTATTTTTTTGGATCAATTTCAGTTTTTATCATCAAAAATTAATATTTTCAATTTTTTGTCTAATTTTAATTTCATTTTATTAATAATAAAATTTGGCCTTTTGGGCTAAGTCATTTGGGTGGCCTAGATTTTTTCTTTTGAGCTTATTTGGACACCTTGAATAAGCTTGAAATAAAAATAAAAAAAATTCCAAACTCATAAGATTGATTTTAAAATTTTTTAGGCCTATTCAAGCTAGCTAATCAAGCTTGGTCCAAATTATGGCCCTAACCTTTCTCATTTTGTTAAAATAATTTAACATTGAATATAAAGTTTTAAGAATAGTACTTAATGAATGAGGAAAGATTGGTTTCTTTTATAAAATTAATAGATACCTACATAACTTTATTGTTGGCTTTAGGATACTAAAAATTCATAGAGAAAAAGTTTATAAGTATTTTTATATTTTATGTTTTCTCCTTTTCATAACAGTCAACATTAATGGATGTTGGTGAAATTTAACAGAATGAAAATTGTTGTACTCATTATAACAACTTTATGAGTATTTTTATACCTTTGTTTACTTCAAAATATTAGGTACTCTAGAGAAAAAATTGATTGATATTTTTGCCGTAAACCCAAAAATAATAATTGATTGTAGTTTAAATAATTAAACTTGCACTAAAAACGCATTTGTTGTTCAAATTTGTATTTGGTTTGACTTTTCTTTATGATAAATTGATTATAACTTTTTCGAATTTATTTCTCATGTTTTTTTGAATTTCCAGATGCTAATAAACGTATTCGAGCCAAAATTTTCATATAATGATTCAAATAATTTAGAAAAATAAATTATATTTTGGACTAGAAAAATCTCCAATAAATACTTCATGGGGTCCTTTTTATCTATTTATAATCTTCTTGCTAAAATTAAAGAGAGATGGATATGGTATTAACTTTATCTGAAATTGAATAAATTTTATGACTTTACTCATATTTGAACTCATGCGAAGTATTGAAATAATACCTAATATAAATCTTAAAATAATTTTCCTCGATAAATTCATTGGATGGTATTAATATAATTAGTATAACTATATCATTTTTATAATAATTTTGTTAGAAAAACTTTTTTTAATTAATTTTATCAATTGGAAAACCACATGGAAACATGTTAGTTGGGATGATATGTTGAAAATCTTTTACCGTTTGATCCCATATTTTTATACAACTATCTAACTAATTTAATTTTAAATATTGTTAAATTCACTTGAAGGTTTGTCTCAAAAATATTTTATGTGTTCACAAATATTCAAACACGAGGTTTCGTGTTTAAGCTACAAGCCTACAAGTGACCCCTTTATTAGTGTTCCTTACAATACAACTACTATACATACAAAATGCAGCTATGTGCCTTATAAAATAGAGGGAGGGAGTAATTTATATTGTTTGGGAGAAAATTGGTATTTTGGAGAAAATTATTAGTATAAGATTAGAGATAAGAACATGGACAGGATCATATGGTTAAAAAAATAGGCAATTGGGAATGGAGATCAGAATAAGGAATCATAGAGTAACTGTGGCTATTATTATATTGAGAGGAAAATAAGTTATTTTCAAGCCAAGTTGGAGTTGATTGTCAAGAATGGAAGAATAATGCGTGCAATTTTTAATTCAATAATTGAACCTGTGGGATTAGACTTTTAGTCTTTATATTATCAACCCAATCAGCCACGTAAGCATCTAGATTAGGTTCCTGATCACCGGGATTAACGTTATGCTCAAGCCTTTCACTTTTTAATTATAATATGATTATCAGCCATTCAATTCTAATCTTAATTCAGTTTTTCAGTCCACATCTTCCATAACCCATGAAATTAAATCATCAATTATGGTTTGTAAGGTTAGTTTGAATTAATATATAATATAAAATTTTTATATTTATTCTATCTATACTTTTTGCCTTTGGTCTATAATATAATTTATTTTTCTCCAAATTTTTTTGAGTCCAAAATATTACGCCAATTTGGCAATATTCAGGGCATTAAACATGTATGTATATTTATCAGCTATCAGGCATGTTTATGGCACATGTACACCTTTTGCAATAATTTTGATAGATAATATATATATATATATATGGTTAATATACAATTTGAACTATGAACTATAAGTCCAGAATCAATTTGAATTATAAATTTATATCTGATATATTTTAAATTTTAAGAAATTAAATTTGAGGCAATTTTGCCCCAATTTTTAAATTAAAACAAACGTCAGTTTTTTTTTTTAAAAAAAAATGGGGCCTCATGTGCAATTTCTTTCAAACATGGGTAGGAGAAAAATTGCAAATCAAGCCTCATTTTTTTAAAAAGTAACTAATGTTTATTTTAATTTAATGGTAAGGGTGAAATTATAATAGGTTTAATTGTTTAGAATTCAAGAGATACCAAATACGGGTTTAATATTCAAATTACCTTTGAACTGAGTCAAAATGCTTGACAAATTGTTCCATGTTTTATCTGTGATTTTCGCCCATGACAAATTAATCTTCCAATGGTTTTTAGTTTTTACTACCACTAGCTTCAACAAAGTCATATATACGCATGATTGAAATAGTTGTATTTGAGAGGTTGAAAGTAGTGATCTTATCGCGTATACTAACACTATAGGACACATAGGAAGATAGAGAGAAGAGGCTTGAAGTGTGGTGCTTGATCTATAGCTAAAACATCATCTTAGTGCTTAATTCTTAAGAATTTTTTGTTAATATACTTTTTAGGATGAGAATTTTTTTATATGGGGAGTGCTCAAATGATTTATCTCTTTTCAATTGTATAATGTTTATTCATAATATATTGGATTTTTAAGTTTCAAAAATATAATATATATTTTTACATTTTCTCTACTTCTCTTGATATTATTTATTCATTAGAGTGCATTGAAATGGATATTAAAAATAAAAATGATAAATATAATTAACAGAAAATAACCATAAATAAAATGAAACCTACTAAAATTTGAAGGTTAATTGAAATAATTGTAAAAAAAGCTTGCTAATATTTGATGATTATCCTAATAATTGTCAAATAAGTGGAGGCATATTTAATGGTAATTTTAAATAACTGTTAAAGATATTCCTACTAATACAATGGTTAAATAACCATCAAATAAAAGATAATTCTATAAATGATAGTTCTATATATGATGGTTAGTAACCATCATTCATGTGTTAAAATAATCATCAAATATGATTTTTTATTTAAAAAAATTAATCTTTTAATTCTTCAACTTTTAACTCACTTGTAACTTAGTCCTTCAATTATGACCCGCTGCAACTCAATTCCTCAACTTTTGATTTACCTATAACTCGGTCCTTATTTTTTAATTTTTTTAAAAAAATTAAAAAATAAGAGGGATAAAAAAATGCTCATGTATTATTTTAAAATACCTTCTTTTTATTCATTAATGTGAGATATAAGTTAACATAAAAAAAAATTAACAAAGGTCAAGGGATTAATTTGTAAGTGATTCAAAAGTTGAGGGATTGAGTTATAAGCGAGTTATAGTTGAAGGACTGAGTCACAGCGAGTCATAATTGAGGAATTGAGTTACAAGTAACTTAAAAGTTGAAGGATTAAAAGATTAATTTTCTCTTTTTATTTTAATAAGGTAATACTTCGTTTGCTTTTATTTATAGGACAAAATTACTTAATTCTCATATATCAATAAAATTAATTTAACTAATTCATGTCTTAAACATGCTTTCATTTTTTTAGTGCCGCTCTTATGTTGTACTCATTTTATTTGCTAATTTTTATGGAGAAAAAGAATATTTGCTCATAATAAAATTTAGATAAATTAGGTTACAAAAACTCAAAGGGCCGGCCATAAAAAGAATATTTATAACAAGTCATTTCATACATTTAATAGGGATATATTGAAAAAAAAAAATTAAATGTTACTCATATTTTATAATTTGTCTTATAAATAGAAATAAATTATAGTTCAAAATTTTGTTCTATAATAAAATACTCTCTCTATCTTAAATTATAAGATAATATTAAAAAAATTTATCCTAAAATATAAAATAATTTGAGAAAACTAAAATTTCATAAATAATATTTTTTTAATATTATTCTTTAAGTGAAAAGAGAATCGAAATGATATTATAATAACGTGATGATTAATTATGTAAAGATATTTTTAAAAGTTTATGGTGTTGTTTTGAAAAGGTGAGTTAGTAAAATATCATTATTGTATGTTATTATTATGCATACTTTTATTTTAAATTTTTTTATACTTTGAGATAAAAAGAGTAGAAACAAAGTAATGTAAAGTAATATAGTACTCTCTCCGTTAGATCCTTCTTAATATTCTAACAAAATTTTGTTTATATTATGCCTGATTCATAACTCAACATTTAATAATTACAAAAAACTAATTAAAGTACAAAAATAATACCTAATATATTTAAAAAAAATTGTGCATGTGCCATGCAAATATTCTCATATTGGAAGGGATCTTATTAGAAGAACAACCAAATCTCTTCTAATGAGAATTTAAATTTTAATTTGTGACATTATCATGAGATATTGCAATAGACCGGCTCTTTCCGCTAATCCTAATTCCGATGGTGATGCTTAATTTTTTTATCTATTCATGGAAGAAGCCATGGAGTGAAGGACATGATAAGTCGCGTACAAATGCAACACATGAACCTTTCCGTGCCAGACGATAAAAGTGTACATCAATGACAAACATGTGCATTTATGAATTAGCAATACATTACAATCGAATCCAAATATAAATCGTACACATTAAAAAAAAAAACAAAATCTTGTTTTTCTTTGGAATAATAAAAAAGACCAGATCCACTAACGGCAATCGCGTGACACGCATATAATTACAATTAGGCAACACGGGTGAAGCCTTAACTAATAATTATTTTCCAAAATTTGCTTTCCAACATCATGGAAGCCAGATAATTAAGAATGTGCACTGATATGATACACTTCTTTTTTTTAACAAATGTAGCGCGATTTTTTTGTTGGAGTGAAAATGGAGATTTGATCATTTAACTTTATATAAGATTTTATGTTAATTTCTTAATTATGTACAAAATGTATTTTTAATTTCTAATCCTAATACCGTTGGTTTTATTAACAAAAAATGCTGACATTAAATTTTTAAATATTAATAAAACTTTCTCCAACATAAATATATGAAATTTAATTTTTTTAAATAATAATAATTGATATAAAAAATTATTATTTGAGAGAAACGGAACAACGTTATTAGACAAATTGAAAAGATACTTTTTAAAATTAAAGAATTTAGTTGAAACCTTATATAAAATTGAAATACTAAATAAACTCTTTTAAAGATCTGTGTTTGAATATATACACACATATATACATACAGACGTGAAGACATTTTATATAAGATCTATGTTTGAATATTAATTGCTTAACCACTTTTTCATGTAGGTTCGTCTTAGGTAAAATTATCTTATATTTGCAATGGATTTAGTATGTTTGCGTCTGTATAGAAGATTCTAGTAAAAAGAAAATTATATAAGAATAATATAATTTTTAGTCCCTAAATTTTTTCTTAATTATTGATTTAGTCTTTGTAACTTATATTGAGTTAAAGAACTATAGAAATTAAATTGCATTGAGTTAAAACAATATTATGATTGAATTGCTTTGAGTTTGTTGTCCCTCAAGGAATTATTTCAAGTTAAGAATTTTTTTTTTTTTTTGCCTACTTGAGCTAAGAAACTGCATGAACTAAATTGGTTGGAGTCAAATAGAGTTGGGAAAGTAGGTTGAGCCTATCGAGCCAACCCATTTAAGCTCAAAAATAGTTAGAGCTGGGCTACTGAATTAGGTGGTAAAAATGAATTTCGGCAAAGAAAGTCGAACCCTATTTTTTAAAAAAATTAAGTAAAAAATACAAAATAAAAAAACATCAACTAATTCTCATACTTCAAGTGCCTCAATAATAACAACAACCACTTTTGATGATGCATTGGATGTATGTTTTAAATATTTTGTTAATTAAGTATGTTTTTTTTAATCTTGTTTTACCTTGTCAGTATTTAAGTGATATTTCTTTAATCTTTTACAATTATAATGTAATATTATCAATATATTTATATGAGTATAGATGACTTTTCTATGGCAAGTCTAAAAAAATTATTTAAATAAACTAATACTTAAGCCTCATAATTAAAAAGAATTAAATGTATTGAACTGGTATAAGAACAATCAATATTGATTTTTAAATTTTTCACAGATGATAGTGAATATTCTAATACTTCAATCATTCCTGTGGTTAGTCAATTGGTTTTTATTATTAGTTCACATTTTTTACAAAATATTGAAATTTTCTTTTTCCACAAATTATTAAGGCTATCATTTGCACTTGCATTTGTTTGCATGGTTTCAATGACATTAGATTTGCATTTTTATGGGCCTATTTAGAAATCTATTTTAGAAACAGCTTTATATTTTTCAGAATAAAAGAATAAAAAAAATCTGTTTAGTAATGTGTTTTTTAAAAAGTGATTTAGAGAATACAAAAACAAAATATTGTCTTGAAAAACAGAAAAATAAAAATAACTTTCAGGTGTTTTAAAATTATTGTTTTGGAGGATAAGAAAGAATGAAAAAAAATACATATTTTTATTATTTTTTGATTCTCAGAATATGTATTACAAAATACTAATTTTCAGAATAATAAAATAAAAATAATTTCAAATAGCTCCAATATTTTTAGGCTTTTCAAGTCCAGCTTTTTTAGGCTTTGGACCCAAATTCTTAGTTTGAGTTAAATTTCAAAGACCAAAAGGTATATTTGTTTCATAATACACACACTCTAAACCACCATAAGTGACATTTATATAGACATTTTCTACCTTTATTTTATTATATTCTATTCAAGTAATAAATAATGGTTAAATAAATCACATATTATATTCATTCTATTCAAGAATATGATTGAAAAGATGTGAAATTTTTTAGAAAATCAATATGTTAACTAATTTAAAAAAAAACGTAAATAAATTAACAATTATTTACTCTATAATATGGACCAGAGGGAGTATGTATTTTGAAGGGCTCCAATTAAGACAAAAAATTTCTTAGCCTTTTATTCAAGCCTCACGCAAATCCGAATTCAATCATCGCGAAAGGACTATCCCAGAAAACAACGTTATGTTCATCGATCCGTGCAATTAACATTTTTTTGGGTACGTTAATTGGACACGAAGAAGATGACAATAATCTGAAATGCATCGAAGCTTCTTCGATTGAAGCATCTTCGGATGCTTTAACTTCAGAATTAATTTAATGCCCACTTATCTGTTCTAGTGAAGAAGCTTTCAGTATGCTATCTATCTATCTAACCATTATTGTATTTGTGTGCGACACACTTATCATTGTTTTGAATTTGCTCAAATAAAACGTCAGAGTGAAGGAAAACTCTTACAAAACGTAACAAATAAAAGAGTACACCATCAATGTTTTATATAATGCACAAACATGTGCCTTTTTACCCAACAAATTAGGAATATATAACACTACAAGCCACATCGTGTAAATCCATCGTTCAACCCAAAACTACATAAAGCTTAACGCTTGTTTCTTTTATTTTTAACAAATTAAATATTGAATTATTGATGTTTAATTTTCTTTTTCAATATATATATATATATATATATAGCTAGTACAAGTCAAATAACACCAAACCAAATATACTAACCTATTAGTTAAACACTCTATTGCCTCAATTGCGGTAAATACCTAATTCTGCTTCTTCTATTTTTTTTTTGTAAAAAAAATTTAAGTGAATTGGGTTACTGGGACTTGCTAGGTATTCCTGTAATAGTTGAAATTTAATAAATATTTATAAAGGTATTTACAGATTATATATAAAAAAAGTCATTACATTGACAACGAAATTTGATCATATAACCTAGTGATAATTCTGCTTCTTTGTGAATTCAGCATTCATGGATAAGATGATACTCACATACAATTAGCTAACGAAAAAGGACAATCACGTGACATATATATATCCTTTTAAGAAATTATAATGAGGTCCTGAGTAAAGAAATTATTATTATTTAACATATTTACAAGTGGACGGGACTTATTATTTATTTATTATTATTATTATTATTATTATTATTATTATTTTGTATGGACTTATATGTAATTCTTTATATTTTTTATGCGATTGAGTTAAATTTAAATATTACCGGAACTTAAAATCTCTTGTTTATGCGATTATGATCCTTCCACTAGGATGAAGGCCGCTCGTGATAGTCGTGGAAGCTTTAATTTCTTTTCAAAAGCTGCTTTTCTTATAAGTTATTGTATTAAACAAAAGTTTTAGTTGGCAACTTGACATATAGAAGATAATCACTCGGATTAGTCACTGATGGAAGATACTGATCATATATATATATATATAGAGCTTAAATATAATATTAGAGATCAACTGCTCCAAGCCAAGAAATTTCTCAAACCTGATTCATGCCTCCACACTTTTTTCTTTTTTTTTTTGGGACTAAAAGACAATTATATTAACAAAAAAGAAAAGTAGCTACAAGGTTAATGTTAAAACATAATTAACAAAACTACTATGAAAAGTAAAGGTGGGAAAAGCAAAATTTTCAAGACTACACTTATGAATTCTACAGCTGTTGAAGTCTTCTAAAAGCCTGAGAACATCCTAATCAAGAGGTGATTTCATGCTGAGCAGAAGCAAATTCTCTTATTGTGCCAAACATATAAAGATCCCAAATTTAACTGATCATGAAAGAGAATTCGAGCAAAATTTTGAATTCAGAGTAAAAAGCTCGAAAGCAAAAAGCCAAGAGTAGTTGGGGAGGTATTGTTTTAGATCTATAAAAATCACTTTAACAAGATCTTCAACATTAAGAGACAGAGTCAATGAGCCTTTTTGCTTTTGTTTTGGTTTTTTTAAACAAGTGGAGCTTAATTCTTTTTTTTTTTTATAAATACAAGGCCACAATAAAAATACCGTGTAAATAGATTAAGGTCAGCTCATATAAAAAGATATAATATTTCTACAATCTATCAAGACATCGTAAAACTTAATTCTTTAAATTGGACTATCGTGTGGAATATGTGACCGAAACAAAGAAGGCACATATCTTTGCTCTTGAAGTCTACAGGATTATCTGATGCTGTACAGTAAATATTCTTCCACCTGATTCACGCCTCACACGATTCCAAATTCATCGATACATTCAAACGTAATCTAATAAAATTATTGGGCGCGAATAACACGACAATAACGTGAATTCTTAAATGTACGCACGAGACCATCCCCACAAGAAAAGTTGCCCTTCCGACTCCGATCCCTTTATTTTCGATTAATTTATATCTCTATTAAGTTAATTAATGACATTAAAATTATGCATTGTTTTCATATTTATTCTTATTTAATAAATTTTTTAATTAAAAATTATTGTCAAGGACATTTTTTTTAAAAAATTGTATTGGTTATATTTTAAAAAATCCAAAATATATTATATTTTTTAACGTGATATTTCAGAAAAAGTATCATGTAGTGCCAAATAGAGGGAGTTTTTTTTTTAAATACAATTATCTGATATCCAATATTTTTAAATTACACTTGAATATTGTTGAGCTTAATTGGAGAAAATTCTTCTAACATAATTTTTTGAAAAAACTAATCATTTAATTCCTGTATTTTTTATTCAGTTAATACTTTAAAACTTTGACTTGGTGCATTTCAATTTTTATAATTTCACCCGGCTAGCAAGTATTGGGACCGAATTTTCAAACTTAGTCTTGTTTACATAAATCTTATTTCTCCAAAATTGTATACTCTCTTTAATCTTATTTATAAGGTAGAGAGAGAATAATTTTTTGTAATACTATTTATAATTCACGTTATTAATTTTTTATCATAATTTTTTTACTCTCCATTAAATGTTAGTCAGAAAAAATATGCTATTAAAGGATGTATATTTAATAAAAATAATGTTATTAAATTTTTAAACAGAATTAATAATTTTTTAATTTTAGTTAAATATATTGAAATTAACTTATAAATACATAGAATAAAAATAATATATTAGATGTATTTTTATTTTAAACATAGAAAATCGGGACACCAACCAACCAATCTTCTAATCTTTTTCATTTTAGAAGCATATTGAGCGTGTTAGAATGAGGTGGATTTTTCTTTATTACTTTTTTCCTTCACTATCTTTCTACTATAAATTTGAACCATTTAATTAAATTTATATTTTTAAAAATTATTAAATCTAAATCATCAAATTTAATTTAAAAGTATAGATGTTTAATGGTTTCTCTTAAGAATATTTAAAATCAATCCAAACTAATAACACTAAACTAAACTGACATAAACTGATTGATTATAAATAAGATTTAGTTTGATTTTTCTTTTGATAAAATTAATTGATTCGATTTGTTTCAAGTTTTTGTTTATTGAAACTTGAACCAAACCAAGTCAAGTCTTATTATATTTATTTTATATTTTTTCATAAATTTGTCTAAATTTTTTTCTCTTTCCTAAATCTAGTTATCTATAAATTGATTGTTAAAAATATGTTACAATTAGTTAAATATTGTCTATAATTTTTATGATATTTTTTAAGGGTACTTGTTTATAATTAGTTAAATATTATCTTCAATTAGGAAAAATGCTATTATATATATTTGACAATAAAAGTTATTGTTATTAGTATTTTTTTGCAAATTAGAGTAACTAACTTTGTTTTATATTTTTTTGCAAAAATTAACGCTCAAATGTCATCATAAATGCATAATAAACATACTTTGATCAAGTGCTAGTGAACTAAAATTATATAATTCAAAAGATGCCTGTAGTTGCATTAGTTTTTAATAATTAATGATTTAAATATGCATATATATAAGCACTTTGCTATTAGTATTTTCATTAGTTAAAAATATTTAGAGGAAAATAAAAAAAATCCTGTCAACTAACATATGGCTATATAAATGCACTCTACAAGCAAAAATAACACGCTCATACTAAGTGTAAGTTGTAAAAAAAAAATTCATTGAAACTTAATCCAAACCTTAATCAAATAAAAAAAATCAAATCAAATTAATTTTTAAAAAAATTAATCAAGTCTCAATTATGAGTGAATCAATTAGTTCAATTTAGTTCGGTTTTTGCCCAAAACCAAACCAAACCTAACTTACGAACACCCCGAGTTCCTCTTTTGCTTTTCTTTGTAGATGAGGAAAGCCAATTTTGCTAGAATGAGCACCAATAACATCTTTGGGAATCAACAAGACCAATAAGATTTGGTATCTTCGAAGTTTAATTAAGCACTTGAGATAAAATCACAATATTATGACTCCGTCTGTCCAAAATTATAAGCTCATTTTTAAGAGATTTCATGTTTAAAAATATAAGACATATTAGTATTTTATATGAGTAATTAATGATGTTTTTCTAAACATATATGGTGTGCTTGGATGAAGGAGGATTTGAATTTGAACCAAATCTTTCATTTAGATATATAAAGTCTTTAGATTTGGATTTGATCCAACTCTAATTCTATTTTTGATTATAACTTCCTTGTAATTTTAAATTTCCTATAGAGCCTAATTATTTGAAATTCCACATATTCCAACACTTTCATTTTCTTCATGTATGTTTTCACTATCGATCTTGTCATTCTTCTCATTTGCCATTCTCATCTCTTACCAATTGAAGAATAAAGGTAAACTTATCATTTTTAATTTTTTATTTTTATTTTAAATTTCAGCTTGTCTCTTTTTTACTTTAAAATTTTTTACACTATCTAAACTAATAATTTTAAATGCAATAATTTAAAATGTGAGATTTTAAATTTAATATTTAAATTTAAATATATCAATCCAAATACTGTCTTAATGCATATTTGAAATTAATGAGATTTTTATATTTATTGTAACCAAGTTACTCTATTAAATAAAGGTAGGCCTGGAAAGAATTTTTAATGATATTAACGGTTTTCTTGATGGTATAAATTAGTTAATAAATTAGTTAAAAATTTCTTTTACTATAAACGAAGCGTGGGTTAACTTCTAGAAGAGTAATTAGCTTTCATTGGGCAAAATACGGCTTAATTAAAGTTTGGAACATACCAGAGTCAACTAGTGGGTTTAGTTCATTTATAAAGTCAATTAGAGTGGGTTCGGTTGATTTGTAAACTTTACTACTTCCTACTTTTTTTAGTACCTTAATTAATATATAATATGGATTTAATGAAAATCATATTACTATTTATAAGCCAAAAGTATAATGAATTATTTTAGACTTTAAGTGATTTCAAAAATAATATAGTAGTTTGTCCTCAAAAATAGATTTCATCTTTCCACTTGAACAAAACCTAGAAATTAAGTATCGGTAGGAATTCACATTAACTTCCAACTCATAAATTTTTTTTTATACAATTATTTGATATTCATTAATTGGGTGGTATTTAAATACTGTTAGGTCCTATTGAGATAGCTCTTTCAACTTGGTTTTTCCATCAACAAGATTCTGAGAGGAATTAAATCTATCGCCTTTGGTGTCGTTTATTTTTTATTCATGGAAATCGGCGTGGGAGCTTGGTATTGGAAAACAATGATATAATATCATTTTGGGTCTGCCAGTTCTCGAAAAGTTTAGATAGCTCAAAGGGCACCATTCATTTTCCTCATTGATAATTGGCCGATGCATGAATCATATAAATCTTTTGCAGCATCTTATCAGTATTATTATGATATGTGTTGGAGCATTCTCGTATTTGTTTGATGTCCTATCACGTAGGTTTCATCCTGTTGAATTAACTCTAGTAAATAGGGTGCTATGTTGGATTGAAACTTCCAACAGTGGAGTGAAATGGGTTCTCTATTTCTTTGGTCAAAAAGAAATATTTCAGCACCGGATGTTTAGATTAACGGGCTAGAAATTGATTTAACTTAACTAGAGATTTTAAATTTAAATCCTGAATATCTAGCAACAATTAAATTCTCAATAGAAGGTGTGTCTGTCAAAAAAGTGCTCACAAGCTGCCAATCGAATTAGTTTGAATCAAAGATTATTAAAAGAGCACAAAATGGCTTCTATGGATAGGATGAAACTAAACTTTGAGACGATATTTTCTTTATTTTATTCCCTTCATAATTGATTTCCAGCCCCTATCTTGTTTCCATTTTATTGGTCCGGCGGAATAAAAAAGTTGGAAGAGGGAGCGGGAGAAAAATTGAGATTAAATCCATGTATAGTACGATGTAAGGCTATTTTAACTTTCAATTCTAAGTGCAGGTGAGAATTTAGGTGGGCTCAACCTATTTGAGCTGGCTTGAATAAAATCAATTAGTTCATATGCCTTGAAGAGGCAAGTCTCGTCCTAAACAAGATTAAGGATATCAATAAGATGGATAATTGCATGAGAACTTTAAAATAGTGTAACTATGAGGCTATGAGGCTGGGACCACAAATTGCCTCATCTTCAAAGACTGGAGACTGATTTTGAGACCCAAACTAACCTAGTGCAGAACCTTGTGATAAAATCTATTGGCAAAATCATATTTTAAAGAAAGATTACAACTATTTCCAGCAACAATTTGGATAGAAAGAGATGATAAAAACCATACTTCCAAGTTTCAATGCGATGATTCTCGCATAGCCTCAAAACAGCCTCAAAATTGAATTCAAATGCGAAAAGATAATGGTTATAAATAATACCTGAATGAATAAATCACATGCTGAACGCCTTTATTCAAAGTAAAGAACACTGCAACCTAAAGAATTGTAAATAACTCTGACCCACTGGAAAAGGCATCAATACAATGAGATAAGGCAACCCCGGGGGGGGGGGGGGGAGAATATTGATAAATAAAGGGGCGGGGGGGAATGCAACCTCTGTATATTCAGAAAATGATGTCCTCATCTCTGGCTGTTGTTGCAGACAACAAATTGTGAGCTGAATTCAAAGAAATTCCTCTGTGCAAAGCCAGCTTCTCAGCAAACTGTTCCTCAGCAAAATTCCTAGCTGAAGCCATCTGCTTCTCTATCTCTCTCTTCTTATAACCCTGTATCTTCTTCAACCTAAAGAAATCCTCTCTTTCCAATTCATCCAACTCTCCCTTAATGTAACTAATGGTATTCTCTATTCTTGGCTTCACCACATTCTCAAGCGCATTCACTCTTCGATTTGTGGTCTTGATTGCCTCATCAAGCGTCAAGAACGAGGTCTGAAGTGAAGCAAGCTCAACAAGAACTTCAATGGCTTTTATATAAGCAGCACGACAACTCTGAACTTGCTGGCCACCTTTTGCCAAACCTGTAAGATCATTCCTAGTGGTCTCGCCATCGTTTGTGTATTCAAATCTGGGGAGTTTAACACCAGCTACATTCTCTTGTCGAGAGCGAACCTTGAGGGAAGCTTCTCGAACATTCTCGAGCACAACGTGCTTGATATTATCACCAGCAACGTACTTGGCTTCTGTTAAAGCAAAAGAAGAGCCCTTCATGATCTCGCCCATTGATTCCTTGGTGGACACTATCTTTTTCAGGATCTGACGGAATTGTACCGTCAACGCGTCGCTCTTCTTCTTGAGAAGAGCGTGGCCTCGCGTAGCTCCCACGAGTCTGGCCTTCATGACTCCAAGCATTGTCACAGTGGGCACTACATTAAGACGTTGGTTTTGGCCCGACATAGTTTCGCCTGAAGATCAAATCCAGACAACAACAAAGACGAGTTACCAGAATTTTCTCGGAAGCCAAACAGGATCGAAGTTAGGATTCGAATGAGGTTTGATCTTCACTAAGAGTAACTAAAAACTACAATATGATTAACTATTGAACTAGGAAGTGAAACTGGAGGGCAGAGAATGCGTCCGAACATATAGTCAATGAATGAATCAAATTTTACAGTTATATTGTAGCAAGCAATGCAACAGAAATTCAAATCGGAAGCGCCAGATTCAGATTAGTGTCATTGGAATAAAGGAGAAAAATCAAGTGAGTTCCACCTAGAGAGAGAGGGAGAGAGAGATGAATAAGGAAACTTACCTGTCGAACAAGAAGCTTGCCGATTGGAGATCGAGAACGCAGAAAGAAGGGGTTAAGACGAGGGAGGGGGGGGGGGGGGGGGAGAGAGAGAGATTGAGTGAGAGTGAGGCATAGAAGACGGGGCTGGCAGCGTGGGTTGTTGGACCAGATCGAGACCTTTTTTAAAACAAAATTCACATTTGGGCTGAGGGTGGGCTCTATCATCCTATTTGGGCCAAGAGTAATCACTTAGGATAAAAAAAAAAGCAATAAGGACACCAACCAGTGTTGGCTGCAACAAAAGAGTTGGCAAGGGCTACTACTAACATTTTTTAAAATAAAGATTCGAAACAGAGGCGATAATTAATATAGCCTCAAAGAGATCGTCTCATTGATATCTTACTACCACCGTAAGACCTCCTCGCGGGAGCTCCGGCTTAGTCTGAGATGAACAATAAACTCAAGATATCTCATGATACCAGATGATTTATAAACAAAAAAAAAAAACAGAGACTATATAAGCACTTAAGTATAAGATTTCGAATTCTAATTTTTATGAATGTATAAAATATTTATAGGAGAGCTACTCCCAATTAAATTTGAGAATGCTTGAATCTAATCTAATCAGAATGATTCAATAAGAGCAAAATTTAGGTATTTAGTATTATATATTTAAGATGTTTGTTTTTGATCTAATCAATGTGTGAATTTTTTATTCATTATTTATTATAAAATAACATCTTATTATTAGTGTTTTTTTGATAAACAAAAGGTGTAAGTTTCGCCAAATGCAAATATCTCTCTCTCAAGGTGTTGAGAATAATGGGTAGATCTTTCAGTTTCTACAACTTGTACCAACTTTTGTTAATACCCCTATTATTAATGTTAACAATACATTAAACTCACTTGTTATAATTTTATTAAATAAAAAATATATTAAGTATAAAATATCATAAGTATATGAGTCATCTTTTTTAAATAATAAAAATCGGCATGTTCAAGTCCAAATGGCTATGATTTAAAATATGACACTCGAGTTGAAGCACAGAATCTTCTAACATCATATTCCTTCTAAACTACAATACAGGGCATTGGTAATTATTTTACGATTCTAAAAAAAATAGGTGAAACCCTAATTTCTTAAAAAATTATACTTCTTTCATCTCAAATTATAAAATATTTTTAGACAAAATGTCATATATTAATAAACTTTATTAAATATACTTAATATTCTTATCTTTCCAAAATAAAAATATAAATTTTCAAAAATACTCGTCATTTAATATATTGAAAAGAGAATGGATGGAAACTAATTATAGAGAGAGAAAGGATAATATTAAAATTGATGTATTTAATAAAATCTTAATCTACTCAAAGCGTTTTATTTTTTGATGCAAAAAAAACTCATTTAAAAGTGCCTTATAATTTAAAACGAAAGTAGTATATTTTTTCAATTATACCCTCATCAAATATCCTAAATAAATAACTCAATAATGATTCTAATGTATCATTTTAAAAAAAATTAATAAATGAAGCAGAAGTATATTTAGAAAAACAATTATAAAAACTAAATAATGCCATATATTTTACTAAGCAAAATTTTTGGAAAATATCATGTATTGTGGTCCAGAGGAAGCAATCATTAATCCAAGGACATTTTGAGTAATCTAAGGATAACAATAAAATCGTTAATCAAACTAAAAATATTCGATTCAGTATAACCTCAAACTGCTCCAAAATGTTAGAATTACCCATAAGTTCCACGTGCACCAACATCAAACCATAAATTGTGAAACAAGAAATTGCCACTATAATACCAACAACGACTACTCAACAAGACTAGATTAAATCCCACCGTCACCCACCAAAACCCACAAGCATATGCAAAAAATGAAAATCATTTAACCCATTCCAACAACTTAACATTCAAGTATGAGTAGCTAGACTTAAAGGGGAAATTTTCGACTCAGATAATAATGAGACTCAATAAGTAATATATAATAAAATAAAATTTTTTAGAAATTTAAATATTAAAGTTTTGAATTAAAACATGACGCACTCTACTCTTCATCACCTACATTTAACAATATTAATTACTTTTTTGGGCCAACATAATCCACGTATTTGTTTCCTGGCAAGCAAATCTATGGTTGATATTCAACATACGGGCAGGGATTTCTCAATACGATATTCAATAAAACAATCATAGCGTAGAGCAAATATATGAATTCACACTAATCTTGAGTGGCCTGCAGAGCCGTACACTGACTATAAGCTTGATTAATTAAACAACAATAGTGCAAGCACTATCAACAATAACGGTCATAATCTAAGGGCTTGGCTCTTTAATTTTCACTCATGACTCGTATATCAAATTAATAAATTAACAAACAAAACCTTTGGCCTGCACCAAGAAAATAAAAGGAAAGCTGAACATGAAATTGAAATGTGAAAACCTTCGAAAATTTCCTAAAACGGAAGTTTAGATTTCTATATATAAAATCAAGACAAGATAAAAAGAAACGGTAGATTTTATATTCTTGAAGTAACTTAAATGAGCAAAAGAGAGAAAGAGAAAGTAACTATAAGGAAGACTGAAGATCTCGTTAGAGATGGATGATGATGATGTGAATGTTTTTATAAAATTAAACGTGTTGAACGGGAGCCGACAAGACAAAGTGACAGAAATAATAAGGCTTTTGGTCATAGGAAAGTCAATACCACGTGCTCTTTTTTTGTCTGCTTGCGTGGCATGCTTTTGAATTATTCTCGGGTTGTTACTATATGCCATTCGAAGACAACGTTGAAGAAAAATATGTGAATTTCAAGTGTATCCATGGGGGCCATCTCGTTTTACAAAGTCAAGCTGCCCCAAATGCTCCTACATTTAGACAATTTTGAAGGAAGACCCATACCACAACCACAACATATATATATATATATATATATATATATTAATCTAATCTTTTATATTTTGCATACTCCCTACTGTCTTTATTATAAGACATCTCTAATCACTTTAGTAAAATTAAAAAAAAGTAATTAAATTATTAATTGTATCTGAAAAAATTTATGTTAATAGATGATCTTCAGTTTCTTTTAAAATGTGCCTTGTAATAATAATTAAAGTGAGTTTTATCTAATTACAATTGAATAATATCATTTGACAAGGGTGGTTGAAATTAATTAAATTTTTGACTTTTTTATTAAAATTATTATTAACATTCTAAAACTACTCTTAATTAAAATTTAACACTAATCACCGTCAATGATATCACAACATTTAAGAGAGAAAAAAGAGAGGAAAATTTGCATATACAGTGGATTTATATATGTAGGGCAGTTTTAGAAAAAAAAAATCATAATAAATACTTCATTATTGTTATTATTTGTAAAATGCCTTTATGTAAAGAGCTGGCAAATGATAGAATTAAGGTTGGTCCACATTAATTGGACGTAGACTCAAATTAATTAAGCTGGCAAATGCATGCATTCTTTTTATTCGTTGCCCCTAGTAAATAATCAAGTACTTAATTTCTCATACCTTTTATATGCTTACAAATCACAACACACCCTTTTACGGATTTGCTCTACCTACTAATATTCCAGTTATAGGCACGTGGTTGGAATTAAGTAATTAACAATGTTGGATTCATTGGTCAGAATTTGGTACATGCACTATATTTTACTATGTTAAGGTTCTACATGCATGCATGGCTTGAATCTAGTACTTACTGCTTATGGTTCAAATATTACGAGATTTTGATTGGAATTTTATGATTAAATTTCACAAAGTTGTCAACCTGTTGTTAATTAATAATTCAACTGGCTTGTGGATCACGTCAAGACTTAGAATATCCACCCATGTATAGTCACTCCCTTTGGCCACAATATAAAACATATTCTTCTAAAAGTCTTATTTGACTTAAAATATAAAAAATTAGGTAACTTTTATAATTACTTCTTTGGATAAAGTAGCAAATTTGGTTATGAACTATTTTTTTAAGGGCAACCGGTAGCCTAAACTATCAGGTGATGTAAGATAAATCATCAACTTTAAAAAACGGAGTATTCAGTAACTCGCTGTTAACTTCACCTAGCGAACGTTATATGGGACCCACAATAACACGTGGCATTCTACAAGCACTCCACATTAGCATGCATAAGGTGTAAATTTAGCTACAAACTATTTTTCAAGGAGCACCGGGTAGTCTTTGTTATTAAAAAAGGGACTATCCAATGCCTTTCCCTCAATTTTGACCAAACATTATTTATTTTCATATTTATAGGGCCCACAATACTTCAAACTCTCCAATCTTCTTGTCTTTGTTCTTAATGTCAATTCGAGAAGAAGAGGCTGAAAGAGTTTTTATTGGAAGACATTCACGAGGATGATACCAATGAAGTAAAAGCTTGATTTTACTATGCACGAAAGAAGCTTAATTCTAACTTGATTTAACCATGAATTATTTATTTTACTTTGTTGGTATCATCTTTGTAAATATCTGTAGATAAGAACTCATTCAAGAGGTTAAGAATAAAGGCAAGAAAATTGAAGATATTGACACATTGTGGTCTCATGAGTCATAAAATAAACGGTGTTCATTAAAATTGAATGGTCCATTTTTTATATAGAGGCTACCAATGTCCCTTGAAGAATAGTTCGCAACTAAATTTACATTTTTATACATGCTGATATGGAGTGCTTGTGGAATACCACATGTTATTATGACCCCCACATAAATTCCATTAGGTGAAGTTAATAGTGAATTATTGGATGCTCTATTTTTAAAAATTGATAATTTATTTCGCATCATTTGATAGTTTAGACTATCAGATGCTCATAAAAAAAATAGTAAATGGCTAAATTTGCACATTTACTCTTATTTTTTCAACTATATCCCTTCTTCATTTATTACTCTTTTTTTAAAAAAAATGATGCATTGTAATTTTAATTATCATTATCAAAGCACTTATGTAAGATATTTAATAAGGGTAAAATTGAAAAGATATAATATTTTTATGAAATTAAAATTTTAACTAACATTTTTTGATAACCATGACTTAGTTATCAATGTCTTATATTTTGATCTAAAGAGATTGTATCATTAAAACAACAGATAAAAAATAATTCTTTAAGTGAGCAAAATAAAAATCTAAGTAAATATATATGATGATTCCTTATAAACATTGGGTCATATTTGTAATATATTCTATTGAAAATACAATTCTCGAAAGTTGTACAGTTGTATGAAATTTTTTTATTTGTCTAAAAACATTATCTTAATTTTAAAAACACTTGCATGAAATTACAAAAAACCATAGGGAGTTTACTCAAAAAAAAAAATTAGGGAGAGAATGACAATAAAATCTGAAAATAAAAAATTAATGATAGTTAGATCCCAATAAAATTTAAAAAAATAAATTAAAAATATTAATTTAGATAATTACAAAAAAAATTGCAATTTCAAATTGAGAGTTATATTTATAATTTAAATATTTTATTTGTAATTGCAATTTCTAAATTTAAAATTTCTGAATTAATATTTATAGTTAATTTTTAAGAATATTTTATTAAGAATCTAACTATTATTAATTCTCTATTTTGAGACTTTAATATCATTCTCTCAAAACTTTATTTTTAATTTTATATAATACTGTTTTTCTTTCAAAGTATATACTGCTATAGGAAGGACTTCTAACCATGTTTGTTTTTTGATTTTTTACGTCAATTATTAAGAAGAAGTAAAAAAAAATCAATGTTAAAAGTTTTTAATATTGGTTTTTTATATAATTGTTGTTAAAATTTTAATTTTTTTAATAAATATTTTTTTAATTTTTCAATACATCCAGAACTTAAACTTGTAAATTGCATGGAATATACAACAAGTATAAACAGTCAGCTAGTAGAATCAATGATTATACAATAAGTTATAACTTTACTAAATATACATTTGTGAAATGAACTAAGATAATATTTTTTTTATATAACTGATATGTTAATAAATATAAATACATTCATTCAAATGCTAAAAGTGCTTTTGAAGAAGTTTAGTTAAAATATTTCAAATGCCGTCAATCTCTGCTTCATTATAAGGTTTTGTATTATCAAAAATTTAAAGAATAAAATTAATCAAAACAATTAAATACAAGAATTTAAACTAAAATAACAAAATCAAATAACTCATATAATTTTTTAGTACTTCTGACTTGAACTATCTCATGCATACATATAATGAATAATATAATATATGTATTGTTTGCTACCTGGCTGCCTACAGTACTAAAATAAATGAAAATTTAAAATTAAACCATCACATGTAAGGGATAATTAAATATGAAAGTTAAAAATTCATACTCATATTTTAGGTAAATTTCAACAACAATCAAATCCAACTTGAATCTTAACAACAATGAAGTTCAAATCTAATCCCAAGCCATGAATAAATTATATAAATAGTATAAAAATAAGAACAAAATTTGGCAAAGTTTTTCCTTAAAATAGGATGTCCCAAAATTTCAATAACGATTAAATTCAACTTAAATATTAACAATAATAAAGTTTAAATCAAACTCTCAATAACTATAAAAATTTAAGTAATATAATCTTAAGCAATTTCTAAACACATAACAATTTAAAAGAAAGAAACACAAAATAATTAAACTAAATGGCCATTCCAAACGAAGCAGGGCTAATGTTAAGAACAAAAATAAAAACTTTCATATCTATAACTACTAACTATTCTAAAGTTTAGAAATTAAAGAAAAATTCGGGGAAAAAAGAAGATAACTTGCTTTGAAGGCAGAATGCGAATGGACGATGGCATCAACAAGAAAGAACAAGAGAACCAAGATGGCACTTAGAAGGTGGAAACAGAATGCAAAGGGACAATGGCACTGCGCAAAACGAATCAATGACAGCAAAAAAGTGATGGCATCAACATAACCCCAGAACGACAACTTGACTGTGGTGGCAATGGATTGAGCGAAGAACCTTGGCAATGGCAAAGGAGGAAGCTTTTTTCAGTTTTGGGTCTCGGAGAAAGAGAATCAAATGAAGAGAGAATTGAAATTGAAAAAAGAAATTGTCAAAATCTTGTCTTTTAAATGCTGAAATTTAAAATGAAACTTTGTTGGCTTTTTAAAAAACCAACATGGTTTCAAAAAACATACGAATTTTTTTTCCCGACAATCCACGTCATTTTTTTAATAATCCATGTGGATTGTGGTTTTTACATTGATTTTTTTTTTAAAACCAATGTAAAAACTTTGGCACATAGTTATAGTTTATTTATCACCTTTTTATTATGATTTTTTTAATAATCAACGTTAAAAGGCAATATAAAAAGGTTATTTGATAGTAGTGGTGGCTCCATGTATATACTTGCATGCACGTTTTTGCTTCTATATATATTATTATTATTTTGATAAATATATATAATTCTACGTCCAAGATATCAAAATATATATATCATAGCACAAGCCTCAAGGGTTTCTCTGGTAAAAATAAAAAGTATGGTTCTATTTGATTATTAGAAAGGAATGAAATGGATTGAGAAAATTAAGATAAAAATAAATTAAATCATCCTTTTTTATGGTAAGTATGATAAAATTTATTAATATATATTATAAATATGAGAATTATCACACCCACAAAAAATTTCATTAATTATGATTTTCAACCTTATGAATTAAATTACTTCTTCCTTTTATGAATGTGTCTATCTCCTTTAATCATCTTATATTTTATTTTTATTTTTTTAATATATTTCATTTTAGTAAGCAAACAAGACCTATAGTGATCCCCTCCATGGAATAAATTAATTAGTTTCTATTATTGGTAAAGAGTACTCTTATATTTAAAAAAAACTGTCACAAAAAATTGCATCTAATTAAAAAATAATAATAATTTAAAATTGATGCAGTTGGTAGTGGACGAATTTTAGAAAAGGTATAAAAAAAAGGAAACTCACATTACAGGCCCTAAAAAAATTACACTTTAAGCCTAATAAATTTCAATAATACACTGCAAGCCTAAAGGCTCTTATTATAATTTTTCTTGAGAGTGAAAGTATAACTTTGCTCTTATATAATTTGAAAACTCAAAACCTGTATAAAACTCTCATCTACAAAACATAATATGATGTTCATGAATTCTCAATATAATGCCCATACGTATTCAGTTGATCTGTAGGTTAATTAAAATATACAGATCACACAGAGTATGTACAACACAATATTTATGGATGCTGTGTACGATATTCATGCATTCTTAACACAATATTCATGAATTCTCAACATAATATCCATGAATGCATGCATAGTATGATGTTCATGCATTTTTAACCAAATATTCATGCATGTCAAGTTGATTAGTAGGTTTAATAAAATGTACAAATTATGTAGACAATGTATAATACAATGTTCATAAATATACAGTACGATGTACATGAATTCTCAATATGATATACATATGTGTCCAATTAATCTATAGGTTAAAAAATAGTCACAAAGAGCATGTACAATACAATATTCATGGGTGCACAATAAGATATTAATATATTTTCAACACAATGTTCATGAATTCTCAACATAATATTCATATGCATCTAGTTAATTAATAGGTTTAATAAAATATATAAGTTATACAAATAATATACAATATAATATCTATTAATGCACAACACGATATTCATGAATCCTCAATTAAATATCCATGCATATCAAGTTGATCATTCCACCACTTTTAGTTCATTTCTTTCATTTTTGATTAAGGGAAAAATTATACTTTGACACTCAAGAAAAATTATAATAAAAGCTTTTAGTCTTGCAGTGTATTATTAGAATTTCTTAGACCTACAATGCAATTTTCTTTTTTAGGGCTTGTAGAGCAATTTTCCCAAAAAAAAAAAATTGAATGGTGGCAATCGACTGATTCCCAAAAAAAAAAAAAAAGTGATACAGTGCAGTGCAAATGCATCATGGATGATGAAAGAAGAGCGGACTGGTCAAGGGAAAATGGAACGTGTGACATGCCCGTGTGGCACATTGTGCACGTGCGTGTTAATGGATGTCTTTATTAAAAGGCCATTTATTCATTTTCATCACATTTCGACGGGTCCGCTACCCTACTGGCCTCCACTGTTCCTTCTTCGGCTCTTTTGTTTTAATAATTTATATTTTCGTTTTTTAAATTATATATATATTATTATTTTATAAAATAATGAGTAGGTATGATAGGCATTTCTATTCGTATTAGTCCTTACCACTCCCTGTGGTATTGCTCTGTCAAAGCTTTGTCAATATACCCAAATCAACAAAATGTTAACGTAGAAAAACCAATTGGTATACAAATAAAAACATAGAATAACATATTTGTGGATTATTGAATTTTTTTTTAAAAAAATTATTGATTGGTTTTTACCCTTTTTTTTTTACCGGATTATGACGGGTTGACTTTTCTCCCAATTCTGAAAATTGATAGATCATAGGTTGACTCTTGGTCAAATTGGCTGGCTTAGTTCTAGCAACATTGATATGAACACAAAAGTGACAATGCTGATACAATGTATGTTTGGTTTAAACTTCTAACACCCAAAAGTCCGTCAGTCAAACCGACTTATTGAAAAAAAATGTTGTTTGTATTTTTAACAAGCTTATTGAAAATATGGGTAGAGTCAGGATTTAAGAATAAGAGGAGTCAAGATTACAGAATATATATATTATAAAATTTTCATAAATTTTAAGGGAATCAAAAATATGTAACACTTATATAATATAAAAAAATTAAAAAATTTGACAGAGGTATGGTCCCTGCTGGTCCCTCTTCCCGCTGCCACTATATATAAAAGAAGTTATTCATATGACCAATGACAAATTATCATTTAAAAAAAGTCAATATTTTTATTTTAACAACGATTTATTTTTATTCATTTTTATTTGTAAATAATTTTTTTCATAGGTCATTGGATGTAATGTTTCCAAAATCATATAACACTGGTGCAGAAAATTAAGGTTTTAAAATCAGTGGAGAAGCTGTGACCAGATTAAAAAGAAATTCAATCTGGAGAAATAAACCTAACCTTACTTTTAACTTTTCAACTTAATAAATGGACAAACTAAAAATTAAACACGCACCTAGAAATTCAAGCTCATGAAGATATGATAACCACAAGGATATTATTTAACATATCATCCATTAGGGGGGGGAATTTAATTAGCAAGAATTAAATGAATCAAAACTGTACAAGACATGATAAATTGAACATATTCACATTTTGACAAAATTTTGATCGTTTAATTTATATCACATTCTTTCCCTTTTTCGGTTTGTTTATATAGTCAAAGTTATCAAATCTAATGCCAGAATAATGATGTACATTAGGATAAGTTAGGCGCCATGCATGAATTCAGTCCAAAAATAAAAAAATAAGGCGTCACGTCATGCATGATTCACAAGTTTAGGGCTATAGTAGTATTTTGCTTATTTTAACTCTTTTGTCTATATATAGATATTAGATAACTAAGACAGGGTAAAGACAGTGGCAGTCACACGCAACAACCCACACGCCCACCTCCATTTTAAAACAATGATTGTTTTGAAATTTTGGTTTCCTTTTCAAATTTCAACACACACGCGTATATTTTTTCTGTTCAACAATTTTAAATATTTTTGATTAAATTTTTTTAATAAAGTAATTATTTATTTTTAAACTAATCCTATTTTTTATATTTATTTCTATTAAACATTCTATAATAAATATAAAGTCACTATCAATAAGGACACTTTAAAAAAAAGGCAATAATTATATTTAAAAAGATTAAAACTATTAACTTTTCAAAAAATACCTTATATTTTTTAACGGAGGGAGTATGTGTGTGTGTATATATCATAATTAGTTTTATATCATTTGATTTTCAGGCGTTGTAATATTTTATTTTATTTTTGTTAATTATTATTATTTTTTTAACTCTGCCTATATTTATAGCCGGTCCCAAGCCTGGGTAAAAGAGGAAGGTTATGTTAGGTCATCAACAGCCAATGTAAAACTTTGTTGAATCTATCATGAACATGGACAATAGACGTTATAATGTTAATGCTAGGTCGTTGCCCGTAAGTAACGTGCTGCATGGCTCGAGTATACTGATAAGTGAGTTAGAGCCGCTACATCGGCGCTCGGATGTAGTGTTAAATGAGCAAGGGCTACTGCGTTATTCTGGACGCGCGCGGCTAAAGAGGTTAGTCCATGAGAGCAAAATTAGATTTGGTACTTGAAATGTTGGGACATTGAATTGTAAATCTGTAGAGGTTATAGGGGTTATAATTCAAAGGAAAATTAATATCCTTTGCCTGCAAGAAACAAAATGGCGTGGAGAAGAAGCTAAGGATATTCAAGGTTTCAAACTTTGGTATACAGGAAAAATAAGTGCACGCAATGAAGTAGGCATCATTATGGATAAGGAGCGGAAGAAGAATATTGTAGAAGTTAGCAGAATTAGAGACAGAATTATTTCCTTAAAAATGATAATTGGACGTGAGACTGTTAATATTGTTAGCGCTTATGCGCCGCAAGTCAGGACAGAAGTCAGTCTTAAGGAATTATTTTGGGAGGATCTGGAGGGGTTGATTCGACACATACCACAGAGTAAAAAGATTTTTATTGGAGGAGACTTTAATGGGCATGTTGGGAGGGAGGATGGTCAGCATACGAGGGTGCATAGTAGTTTTGGTTTTGGAGAGCTAAACAATGAAGGACAAACTCTTCTTGATTTCTCATTGGCGTATGATTTTAAGATTGCCAACACTTGTTTCAAGAAGAGAGATGAGCATCTCATCACTTACAAAAGTGGAGCCTCAAGGTCACAGATTGATTTTCTTTTGGTTAAGAACACAGATAGAAGACTTTGTAAAAATTGCAAGGTGATCCCCGGAGATGCTTTAACGACACAACATAGGGTCCTAGTCCTTGATGTGTGTATTATGAGTAAAATCCAAAAGCGTCGACAAGTAGTAGCACTAAGGATTAGGTAGTGGCAATTAAAAGGTGAAAAGCAAGATATTTTCAAGTGAAATCTTTTGGACAAAAAAATTTGGGAATCTCAGGGAAGTGCTAACATCATGTGGGAGGATATGGCTAAAAAGATACGGGAGGTTGCAAAAGTAGTTTTGGGAGAATCAAAAGGTTCTGGTCCGAGAGATAAGGAGTCTTGGTGGTGTAATAATAGTGTACAGGACAAAATCAAGTATAAGAAGAACTGTTTTAAAGCCATATATTTGTGTAATAATGAGAAAAATTGGGAGAGGTACCGTATGGCTAAGAAGGAAACTAAGAGAGCTGTGGATGAAACTCATTCTAAAGCTTTTGAAGAATTTTATAAGAGCCTTGAGACGAAGGAAGGAGAACGAAACATTTATAAGATTGCCAAGAGTAGGGAAAGAAAATCAAGGGATCTAGAACAGGTAAGGTGTATTAAGGATGAAGAGGAAAGAATTTTAGTTACAGATGATGAAATTAAAAATAGATGGAAGACTTACTTTTTCAAACTTTTCAATGATGGAGAGGGTTCATCTAGTAACTTGGAGGATTTAGTAACTGGTGAAGGAGAATAAAATTTGTCATTTTGTCGAATAATACGTGATAAGGAGGTAAATAAAGCTCTTAAGAAAATGGCAAATGGTAGAGCCAACGGACTTGATTGTATATCTATCGAAGCGTGGAAATATTTAGGTGAAGAAGGGGTGAGATGGTTAACTAAGTTATTTAATGTGATCTTACGGTCCAAGAAAATGCCTGATGAATGGAGGAGAAGTACATTAATTCTTATTTATAAAAATAAAGGAGATATTCATAATTGTACTAACTATAGAGGGATTAAACTCATGAGTCACACAATGAAATTGTGGGAGAAAGTAATTGAGCACAGGTTGAGATTGGAGACAAGTATTTCTGAGAATCAGTTTGGTTTTATGCCAGGTAGATCAACTATAGAAGCGATTTATCTACTAAGAGGATTAATGGAAAAGTATTGTTATAAAGATAAAGATTTACACATGGTTTTTATTGATTTGGAAAAAGCTTATGACCGTATACCAATAGAAGTGCTTTGGAAAGCGTTGAAAAAAAAGGGAGTATAGATTGCTTATATTAAAGCCATACAAGATATGTATGAGGGGGTAAAAACTAGTATAAGAATGTCTAGTGGTCAAACAAAGGATTTTCCTATAAAGATTGGACTACATCAGGGATCATCTTTGAGTCCTTATCTGTTCAACTTGATCCTAAACGTTTTGACGGAACATATTCAAGGGGAAATTCCCAAATGTATGCTCTTTGCGGATGATATAATTTTTATAGCAGAGACAAGAAAAGAGGCTAATTGCAAACTTGAGTTATGGAGGAGAACATTGGAGTCGAAAGGTTTTCATCTGAGTAGGAGTAAGACGAAATATTTATATTATAAATTTGGTAAGAGACTATTCAATAATAATTTGGAAGTGAAATTAGGAGATCAAATTATATCTCAAGTGAAAAAGTTTAGATATTTGGGAGTCATTATTCAAAATGATGGTGAAATCAGTGGAGATATTTCACATAGGATTCAAGCTGGGTGGTTTAATTGGAGAAAAGCTAAAGGAGTTATTTGCGACCGCAAGGTGCCTAATAAACTTAAAGGAAAGTTTTATCGCACTACTATCAGACCAACAATGTTATATAGTAGTGAATACTGGACTCTAACAAGATAGCAAGAGCATAAAGTTGGAGTAGCAGAGATGAGAATGTTATGATGGATGTGCGGACATACACGTAAAGATAAAATTCGAAATGAGCACGTACGCGAAAAAGTGAGGGTAGCACCTATTGAGGAAAAAATGGTAGAAAATTGGTTGAGATGGTTTGGGCATGTACAAAGAAGACCAAGGGAGGCACCAGTGAGAAGAGTGAAACATATAACTTTGAGTCCGATTAAGAAGGGTAGAGGAAGGCCTAAGAGAACACTCTTGAAAGTTGTTGAAGGCGATCTCTTAATTAATAATATTCCTAAAAGCTTGATAAATGATAGAGCATAATGGCGTCTTGCAATCCATGTAGCCGACTCCATCTAGTAGGATAAAGGCTTGTTGTTGTTGTATTATTATTATTATTATTATTTTTTACAATTTTGGTTATTTAATAGTTTAAAAGGCAAATCTCACAAGTGAAAAAATAGTTAAATAGTATTTGAATTCCCCTCCGAGATGTATATGTATACTATAAATTATTTATGAACTATAGTGTTTATGAGTCTGTTTTCTATTTTTATGTAATTAAAATAATTTTTAAAGCATGTTTTACAAATACAAACAATTTGTTTGAGTAATTTTTCTAAATAAATGTATTCAAAAGGATGATATGAAAGAGTGAAAGAATAGTTTGCTGTATTTACATATTTATCATCAATAAAAGCATGCTTTCTTGGCCGCTTTTCTCTAATTTAAAGAATAACAGTAACAAAACGTAAATAAAAAGTTACTAACATTTTTTAACATTGCCCCCGGAACACATAAGTACAATTTTTTTAAATATATACTTTTTATTTTTTTAAAAAAAGTTATGAAAATAGGATAACGCATCCTAACTACATGGAATTTTTTTTTTTGAAATTGATATATTGTTTAATATCAGCATACTTCATGTTAATTTGTTGCTTAATGATTGAAATTTAGGGTTAAACATCATTTTTTTCTTTAAACTTTTTTTAAGAAGTGCTGGACACACAAATATTATTTTCAAGAATAACATCATCCTTCTATCAGAGATCCATCACTTGTTGATGTGGAATGGTTGTGAGACCCACACATAGTGACAATAAAACATTTCAAATACTCATTCCGTTTAAAAATATAAAACATTTTTAATTAAATTTTACTTTTAATAAAGTAATTATCTATTTTTAAACTAATCTTATCTTTTCATATTTACCCCTATTAAACAACTCTATAATAAATATAAAGTTATTAATCAATAGGGATACTTTAAAAAAAAGGCAATGATTACACCTCAAAAGACTAAAAATACTTTATATTTTTTAACTTTCAATTTCTAAAAAAAATTTATATTTTTGAATGGATGGAGTAATTAATATAATTTTTTCAAATCAATTTGATTAAAATCCAAGTGTACACTCCTATTTATTGAAGGGTTTACAAATTAGAATTGAATTTTGACAGCTAGAAGGTTAATGGTATGTGGTAATTAAAATAATGATGACGGAGGGTGACTAACCCCACATTCACATGCCGTCAGATGAACTTGTAAAGCACAAGCAGCTTTGTATAAAACTATAAATAATTATATTTGATAAAGACAGTGATTGAATTGAGTAAAAAGGGACTCTAACCTTATTAGATTACATATTGGATCCCAGTTTTGTGAATAAAAAAAATCTTATTTTTAAAAATATCTTATTTAGGATCCCACTCTATGGTCCTATTATGGATAAATAAATTGACTTGAGTATTAACTCAGGTTAATATAAATATTAAACAACAGAGTTGTTTTGTCTTGAGCAATTGATTAAGGATTAATTTTTTTAATCTTTATATATAGAGAAAACATAATTAAAAGTATTTTTATATCCTGAAAGATTAGTTTTTACTCTTGGCATCTAAAAAAAATGTAGTTAGCTAGAGGTTATATGTCATGACATTTTTTGTTTTAAACATCGTTTTAGGAAAAGGGCAAACCAAGGATGACAAATGAATCCTCAAGTTTATATTTGTTTTTTGGTCAAATATCACCACTTTCACTGCAATACTAATATTGGTTTATATATATATATATATATATATATTTTAAAACTCCTCATCAAAAAAAAATAAAAAATAAAACTCTGTTTGTGTTTGAAAGCAAAAAATGAAGGACAAAAGAGAAAGTAAGGGCCCACCAAATTAAGCCAGATTTTAATTTTGAAGTCAAATAATAGGTGAGCAGTTGAGCACCTGGGGAGCCACCCATCCACACAGGGGGGAAAAAAAACCTTTATTTATTACTTAATCCACATCACAAAATAAAATATTTTTTAAAAGTCTTATTTATTCTAAATTATATAGTATTTGATAAATTTTATAATTATTTTTTACCATATCCCTATTTTATTTATTATTTTTTTAAAAAATAATATATTAAAATTTTAATTATCATTATCAAAGAATTTATATAGAATATTTAATGAGTGTAAAATTAAGAAGATATAATTTTTTTAAAAAATTAAGGTTTTAATTAATATTTTTTTAAAATAGTGAATTAGTTACTAATGTCACATACTTTGGTTTGAAGGGAGTACTTTTAATTTGGCTAACCCCCATGATATCTTTTAAAAAAAATTAAGAAGAAGTATGCACAAATTTTCAAATTATATATTATATAAAATTAACCCAATATAAAATAATAATTAAAATAAATAAGTAATATATAGTCATGATTATATTTATATCTATATGCTACATATTTAAATAAGTAATAAATACTACATATTTATGAGTGTGTGTTATTATTAGTTTATCTTTATAATTATATAAAAATTATTAATAAAAAATAATGCATGACATTATTTACCACTGTATTAAAAAAAGAACACCTGAAGGCATTAATATGTTAATAATACTTTAAAAGTCATTAATTATAATATCTTCTTCCTTAATTTATATTGGATGATTATATATTTTATGCTTAATTCTAATTATGAGCTAAGGTAAAAAGGCATTTGATGGCTTTTAAAATTTTCTTACCCGTTTACACTTTTTTTACCCGGCCTATTATTTTAGGGACTCTTGTTTGCTATGAGATTAGTTGCAAGTGTCATGTATTATTAATAATAATTAATTATAACATTAAAAAAATTATATTAATTAATCCAAACTCCATATATATATAAATTAACTAATATATATCATTATATATCTACTATTAATATATATAATAACTTAATTATATAAAAATATAAATAGGAGAATATATTACCCATTGTCACTTACTTCCCGCTATTTTTTTTAAAATATTAAAATAGCAAAGGATTGAAGTTGAAACTAATTTGCTTAAATCTGAAAAGGAAGTGATTTTTAGATATTTATTTTTTTGATAAATTCATTTTTAGATATTTTAAAAAATCCGTGAAAAGTAAGTTATTATTTAGTGATTTTAAACTATATATATTTTTTGTTTGATTGTAATAAGAAAAGATAGCTTTTTAAAAAAATTATTTTTAATTTTGTATTTATTTATATTAATTTCTCTCTCTCTTTTTTGGCCGACATGAACATTTTCTCTTATTATATCCATTTATGCTTATCTTCAAGTTTTACTCAAAGTAATTTTATAAAATAATAAAAATATGTGATTAAAAAATCCAAAATTCCTTAAAAGAGATTTATTTAAAAATAGAGTATTAATGATACTTTTTTAATATTATTTTTTATATATTTTTAATTTTTTTAAAATAGAGTATTAAATGAATGATATTTTTAAATATTTATATTTTTTTAAAAATAAAGTTATAAAATATATTTAATTAATTTACTTATTTTAAAATAAAAATATTTTAGTCTTTAATATATTTTTTATAGTTAATATGAGTAAAATGATAAAGATAAATATATTAAAATGCTTTATAAATAAAATTAAAATAAATATTTTTTTTTAAATTATAAATACATCTAAAGGAGCATGAAGGTAAGGGCGGAAGAGCATTAAATTGAGGATTGAAGTATGCAGGGGTGAAAATTAAAGAAGTACATAACGAAGAACAATGAGTGAGAGTGATAAATTTCAAAGGCACGTGGGATTATTTTGAATTGTAAGAAATTCAAAGGGTGTAATAAATCAGAGACGTTGACTTGCTGAGGACAAAATAGGTAACCTGTTCGGTGATGTGATGAATATTCATTGGTTCCCATAGGAACGCAGCCTCCCAAGTTGTTTTTTCGATGAGACCATTCGTTCAATGAATTTGACCTTCTTCTTATCTCTTCTTCTTCACTTCCCTGTTCCCACGCATTCCGTCCTCGTTCATTTCCACGTCATCTTCATTCAAGCTTACATTCCTAGGGTTTTTCAGATTATTTAATCAAGTGTTCACATTTAAATTATCACTCCTCTTAAACTTCATCGTTGATCTTAATGGATGATAGTTAATGATGATTCACGATAATCACGCAATAGCCAATCAAAATGGTACCCCTTATGTCCTAAATTGTACTATTCAAATTTTATTTATGAATCAATTCTAACATATTTCATCAATATTAAAAAAAATGTTAAAATTTATTAATTCTATTTTAAAATTTAATAATTAATCAATTTTATCTCTATTAAATATACACCTTCAATAAGATATTTTCCTCTCCTAAAGGATAAAAAATAAATTTATAATAAAAATTTAATGACGTAACTTATAAATAAGACTAAAAAAATTCTTCTCTTTCTGCCCTATAAATAAGACTAGAGAAAGTATGGTGTTTTTGAGGGAGTTTTTCCTTTCTAAAATATAAGATATTTTAGATAAATTAATGTCTCATTGAAAGCACCAATTTTAATATTACCCTTTCTCTTTCTATAGTTAATTTTTATCATTTCTCTTTTAATATATTAAATGATGGGTATTTTTAAAAGTTTATATTTTTATTTTAAAAATATAAGGTTATTAAACGTATTTAATGAGGTTTATTGATATGTGAGATTTTATCCAAAAGTATTTTATAATTTTAGATGGAGGTAGTATTTCAGTCTTTTTTATGGGAAAGAAATAACATTTATCTTTTGATATTTATTTATTTATTTAGGAAACATAAATAATATTAATTTTTTATATGGTACTACTTCCATCCCAAATTATATGGTTTTTTTAAAAAAATTTATTTTAAAATATAAGACATTTTGGATAGACTAAAGTTTCATTAAATGCATTAATTTTAATATTATTTTTTTCTTTTTCTATAATTAATTTCTGTCTTTTTTTCTTTTAATATATGAAATGATAGGTATTTTTAAAAGTTTATATTTTCACTTTGGAAAGATAATGTTATTAAGTATATTTAATAAGATTTATTGTTATGTGAGATTTTTTTTAAAAGTGTTTTATAATTTGAAATTGAGGGAGTATTTATTAGTTATTTTTAAGTTATTTTTTTGTCATTTTTAATATTATTTTCAATAATTTTTTATTTAATTAATAATTAAATTTAATTTTTATTAACAGTAATAATAATATTGCGCCGTTTTTAATTGTTTTGGGAAAATATTACACAAAAAAGGGTCAAGAGTTCCATTAAACTGCCCTTTAACTCAAAACCATATACATCTGATAGGATATAGATCGTATGCTAATTAATCTTAGTTGTCAACTTGTCATCATCTTAATCTCTTTAATATCTTTTTTAGTAAATTTTCTCGTCCAATTATTCCATCTAGCTATAATGATTTATATAAGTCACGATCCATTTGTAAGTCTCTTTATTACTATTAATCTTTTCTTTGATAAATCATGATATAACTAATACACCGTCAACTCATTCATTTTATTTTTCCAGAGCCAAGCTAGGCGGATGTTAATTAAGTCTCGTTTTGATTTTGAAAGGTCATTAATTCATATACGGAAGAGGACTTTGTACCTTAGGAGATATACAAGTCACCGTACAATTAATTAAATCAAATATAATAACTACTTTCTTTTTCTTTAAAAAATATAAGATGTTTATAATTAAATTATACCTCTAATAAATTAGTTAATTATTTTTAAACTAATATCATTTATTTATGTTTACCCTTATTCAATAAGATATCTTATTAATGTTGAGTGATTTATTTATTAAGAGTATTTTTTAAAAAAGTTCATTAATCATATATTAAAAAATTTAAAAGTTTAATATTTTTGAACATCCAATGTAAAAAAATGCTTTATATTTTTGGAGTGAATAAGACTAACTAATATGACCTCACGTGCTTGCATCAATGCTTGACTCTTCCTTTTATTTTTATTATTTGTTAATCTGTGACAGTTAATTATTTTATATATGGGTTAAACATGGTGCTGCACTTTTTTAATTAAAATAAGCACAGAAGAGACATTATTTAATGGGAAAATTAGATCCAACTCCTCTCACGGAAATTTATCATAGACAAGAATTAATGCAGAATGAATTATTAATTTATTATTAAAATGAGAACATAACTTATTTTTTTAAACGAAACTTATTATTAATCTTTATCTGTGATTAATTATCTTAAAAGGGAATTGAATATAATTCTCTCTTATTTAATTAAAATAAAAGAATGAGGAAATATCAGAAACATTCAAAGGCCTAAAAATATAAAGGAAAATTGGCTTTTGGCTTCTACCTAGAGGAATGCCTTTCATTGTAACAACCCCCCCCCCCCCCTTGTTTTCTTTTCTTGAGACCTAATTCACGTGGAAATGTGCAGGTCAACTATTCATTTATAGATACGCCAATAAATATTAGAAAAAATAACAGAAAAATTTATTTAAAGTATGTAAATAATAGATTGGTCTTATGAAATGACATAATTTTTTTAAAGTTTCAAGAGATGTTTTTATCATTAGAAAATTATAAGAAATGATACTCTTATCTTTTATTCAAATTAAAAAAATTCACAACTTTTCATTTATAACTTTTGATCATATATTAACAACTTTTATTTCTAAATTTGCAACAATTTATAACTATTCATAAATCTTGATCTGCGGGTCCTGATATACATCAGATATTAAAAATTTATAACTTTCTATTCATAACTTTTGTTCCTATATTAACAATTTTTATTTTTTAACTTCACAACAATTTAATCGTGATTCACAAGTCTTGATCTGTAGGTCCTGATTTACATCAGGTGTTGAAAATTTACAACTTTTCATTCACAACTTTTGTTCCTACGTTAGCAGCTTTTATTTTTAAATTTGTAATAATTCAATAGTCATTCACAACTTTGCATCTACAAGTTTTGATATGCATCAAGTGTTAAAAATTCATAACTTTTTATTCACAACTTTTGTTCCTATATCAACAAGTTTTGTTTTTAAATTCACAATAATTCAATAGTCATTTACAACTCCACATATGTAGGTCTTGATATGTATCAGGAGTTGAAAATTTGTAACTCTTTATTCATAACTTTTGTTCTTATATTAATAACTTTTGTCCCTAAATTCGCAACAATGCAACAAAAAATTATAATTTATCAGTACTTTTTGTAAATCGACTAAACCAATAAAAATGAATTACTACTCTAATTCAAGAAGTAACAACTTTCATTAATTTAAATGTTAAAAAAACTTAAAAAGTGACAACTATCTAAGGTTTTATTGTCAGTTACATTATCTATAGCTTGCATCAAAATACTTTACAAACTTTTGACAAAAATATATGAAGGGTTTAATCTTCTAGTGTCATCCTTTTTCTTATTATTTTTATCCTCACACTCTCCCATCATATATGTTTTACCTTCAATATTTTTTACAAATTGTCCCCTTATGTGAACATAATAAAATAGTTTCTTTTTAAAACTAAAAGCCAAAGAAGCCATTTCTCTTGTCAACATGAAATAATGAAATAGTCATTCATCAACATGTCTATTTTCTAAATATCATAATCACATATTTATTATGTTTTATCCAACAACAACTATTTTTATATTTACAACTTTATATTGGTCATTCTTAACTTCAGTTTATACATTTACAACATAATTAAAAATAATATATCATTTATCATTTATCCATGAATAAGCATTAATACCCACATATAGCAGAGAAAATGAAAAAATCAATCATGAAGAGAAATAAAGACCTCAATCATTTACGCATATTAATCCACATTAATTTTAACTATCACACATGGGAGGAAAAATTTTTAAGGAGGAGAGAAAATTTATCCATGTACAGCACAGTTAACAGAGGAAGAATGATTGCTTACATAAATTCATGTACAGTAGCTCAATAAAATAAATCACCTACGTATAGAAACTTAAAAAGAAATAAAACAGACGAGAAGGAGAAGGAGGAGAAGGAGGTAGAGAATGAGAAGGAGACAAATCAAAAGAAGAGCATGAAGAAAAGAAGAAAAGGAGAACAAGAAGATGAAGCAAAGGTAAGAACACACAAAGAATGAATTTGCATTGAGGCTTGAGATTTTTGTTTTATTTAAGGGCAATTGAGTCAAATCCCTTAATTCTCTAATGACAGAAACATTCTATAGGACTTATGAGAATTATGTCATTTCGTGGGATCAATATGTCATTTACACAATTTAAATGAATTTTTTTTGTCATTTTCCCTAAATATTATATAGATATAGACAATTAGAAATAGTATTAAAAAATTAAAATAATCTTACAAACAAGATTCACGTGAATATAAAATACGTTTAACCAATTTTTACTTTCTAAGAAGTTAACAAGCGGTATTTAAAATTACACATTCTTTCTGTAATTATTTTTATTTAATAGGTTGTTGCAATTACATAATTTTATTAATTAAATCTCTAAGTAAGGATTTATTTAAACATGTACTCGTTTTGTTAAAAAATATAAGGCATTTTTAATTAAATCTCACTCTTAATAAAGCAGTTACCTACTTTCTAACTAACCTTATCTTTTTATATTTATCTCCATTAAACACCCTACAATAAATATAAAGTCATTTATCAATATGGGTGCTTTTAAAAAAAAGATAATAATTTCAAAAAATTTAAAATGCCATATATTTTTTAATATCTAATTTTTTAAAAAATGTTTTACATTTTTAAATAGAAGGAGTATTAATTATATTTTAAAAGATTCAAAATACCTTACTGAACAAAATATTTAAAAAAATATCTTGTAATATTAAATGGAGGGAGTATAATTTTTTAAACTAGGACAACAATGCATTCGTAAATGTAAAGTTGAGTTTAGTTCATTTTAATTAATAACTTGCGAACAAAGACTTGAAAATCACTCCTACAACCGGTTAAAGTAAGTTAAAGTTTGTTCTCGAGAATTTTAAGGTTAACGTAAACCTAATTAACTAATAAATTTCGTCAACTTTGTAATATTAACAATGATAGAAAAAATCGACCATGCAATTTCACTTTGACTTGATGAAATCCGAATGATACAATTTATGTAGTCGATAAGACGCGAAGATAAAATTCTCAAAGTAGATGACTACATATCTGACTATAAAATTCATGTACAAGCATATATTTATATAATTTATATAATTACTATAACGTATTCATACCTGCCGAGGCCCAAAAGCACAGGGTAGAGTGTGTGTGTGAAGCGCGTAGAAAATCGAATAAAAGAGAAAACAATCATGCAACGTGAAAAATGTTTGGAATTGTAACGGTGGCAATAATGAATGTGGGACCCACCTCATAGACAGGTATACCCCACGTGGCCACCTCATTCTCCTTACATTGAATACAATTCTAACCTGGCTACGACCACGACAAATCTAGGGGCCTTCGGGTCAACATAAAAGTTTGAGTTTCAAGAAAACCACTGTGTTTTAATTATTGTTTTTTTATTAATTATTAAATCACAGATACATTTAATAATAACCATACTCCCTTGTTTTGCAACATCTTGGAGTAATTTACAACATCTCGTTCTGCAAGCATGGTTCTTGTATTATATTTTTTTTACTTCTATTTATAAATTATTTTTTATTTTATTGAAATAAAAAATTTAAAATTTATTAACTCTATTTAAAATGTTACTAAATTTATAATTTTATTTTTATTAAATATATATACTTTGTTAATACTTCATTTGTTAAAAGTGTAAGACATTCTAAATATTTTAAATATAATTATTACATTTTTTTTAAAAAGTACTCTTGATGAATAGATAAATTTATATTTATTTTAGAGTGAAATACTCTATTAAATATAAATAAATAAGAAAAGATGGTATTAGTTTGAAAATAAATAATTATTTTATTGAGTGTGAACTTTGATTAAAAACAACTTATATTTTTTAAGGGAAAGAGTATGTATTTTCTTCCATCAACATTTAATGAAGATAAAATGAGAAGTTTTTGATAAAAATTTAATAAGATAATTTGTAAATAATGTATAAAGTCATCATGAGATAAAATCTTATTCCTAATGAAAAGAATATGTTGATGGGTGATTTGTAAATAAAAGCTCTTTGAGCTTAGATCTATATTCTGCCTTAATGAATATTCATAACTCAATCATTTCAATTTTTAAAAATAAAAATACTCTATTAAAGTCTCAGTCTCAAATTAAAAGATATTTTTAAATAAAATTTTATATATAAATAAAGTTCATTAAATACACATAATATTTTTTTTTAAAATATAAATATAAATTTTTAAAAATATATTTTATTTAATACATTAAAAAAGATAGAGATAAAAATTAAATAAAAAAATAATAATATTAAACTTAATTTATTTAATAAAATTTTAATCTTTTTAAAATATTTTATATTTTAAAATGTTAATTGTTTTTAAAAATATCATATAATTTGACACGAGGGGGGTTATCCACATACACACAGGTTTTGTACCTGCCTTCTTGAAATGAAAACACGTCAAACCTGCTAGATCCACAAGCTTTTACGGCTACTTTGAACAGTCATTTGAATTTGAAGGGCGTGCGTGCTTGACTTTAAATTTCCATTCTCTCTGTATTCTTTTCTAAGTACTGAGATGCTCACCGACATGCTTGCATCAGGGGGATTTATTTTTTAAATATGTATTACTTAATTAACAAATTAAGGCATACAAACGAAAGCAGATTCAGTCTCTTCCACTTTATTTTCTTTTCCTCAATAAAATAAAAATAAAATCAACACGTTTCTTCTTGTCCAGCTACGCTATAAATAAAGGCCTAGAGTTGCCTTATTTGCCAATGCGCCAGCGTCTTCCTTTCTTAGCTTCCTTCTCAGTTTCCTCCTTCTTCAACTTGACCTTCCTCTCTATACAGATATACGCTCGTATCTCGCTTTGTTCACTCACAGAACCGCACAAAGCTTAAAGCTTTGAGTTTGAATTAACACTTTGTCTTCTGGGTTTCGCTGCGACTACGTCTTTTGACTTTCGGCTGCTATGGATTATTCATCATGGATTAACAGTTCCTTGGACCTCAACCTCAACCCTGATTCCAGAGTTAGTGAAGAGATTCCTGTAAGTCAAACATATCTTCGTGCCCATCTATAGAAGCTTTGGCTTGAATGTTTAATGACCTGGGAAATCTTTCATGTGTTCTGTTCAGAAAAGGGAGCTGGAAAGCAACTTTTTTTCATTGGACTTGAAGTCGTCTCCTGCAAGACAGGAGGTTAGTTTAGTTGTTTCTGGGATCTTTTTTTTTTTTTTTTGCCCTTCTGGGTTCAGGAAACTCGCACTGATCTTTGTTTGATTAGTCCATTTTGTACGACTCATTTCTGATTATAAGCTTAATGAGTTTCAGACAAGTGGTAATCTGGAGGAGGAATTGAAGAGGGTGAGTGCAGAGAACAAGAAGCTGACTGAAATGCTGACAGAGATGTGTGAGAACTACAACACTTTGAAGAACCATGTGTCTGAATATATGAGGAAGAACAACAATTCGGGGAAGGAGATGAGCCCACCAAAGAAAAGGAAGTCAGAAACCAGCAATAATAGCAATCCAATTAGGGCTTATGGAAACAACTCTGAGAGCAGCTCTACTGATGAAGAATCAAGCAAGAAACCAAGGCAAGAGATCATCAAAGCAAAAATCACTAAAGCTTATTTCAGAACACCAGCATCTGATACAAGCCTTGTAAGCTACCTACCCTCTAGCTTTACTCTTCTACACACACACACACACACTCTTAATTAACATTTACTTCTATTTTGATTCTTCACCATGACTAATTATGCATATTTCTCTTTTCAGATTGTGAAAGATGGATATCAATGGAGGAAATATGGGCAAAAGGTGACCAGAGATAACCCTTGTCCAAGAGCATACTTCAAATGCTCTTTTGCTCCCTCATGCCCTGTCAAAAAGAAGGTAATTATTAATTAAATCATAACTAAGTTCCAATGATGAACCAATCGTAAGGAATTGGGATCAAAGACAGACGTGCTAAGTGTTTCATCTATACGTTTGGCTGTTTCAGGTCCAAAGAAGTGTGGATGATCAGTCCATTGTTGTGGCAACATATGAAGGAGAGCACAATCATCCACAGCCTTCTCAAATGGAGACCACAGCATCCGGTTCTAGCCGAGGCATGACACATGGCATAGCACCTAGTTCATCTTCTCTGAGGCATTCTCCTCCTAAAGTTGACATGTCAAGATCTAAGTCCTTCAATGAATCCACAAACTCTATACCGAAGCTCGATTCGTCAGAAGTCCCACAGGTTTTGGTGGAACAGATGGCTTCCTCATTAACCAAGGATCCAAATTTTAGATCAGCACTCCTTGCAGCCATTTCAGGAAGAATGTCGCACAAGAATTAGAAGAGAAATGTCTAGTTTAGTTAGCTTAGAAGTGTATACTGTCATCAAGAAAATATCCAAAACTGGATTAGTTTTAATTTCACCATAGGATCTGCATGTAAATATAGCAGAGGAAATTGGGAGATACACCTCAAATTTGATTCTTTTAATCAGGATAGTAAGTTGGCAGAGATTAAACATGAGCTAAAGGGGCTCAGTTCAGCCATTTCTGTTTTTCTGCATCTATAGAGAAATCAAACGAGATGCCCAATATAGGTGCTACAAAAAATTATCCCAAAAATGAAGAGAATTTTCTCTTTTTCATGAAGCGAAGCTCTATCTCTGTGGAGTCGAGCCTGCTACTGTAGTTTGAAACAATCAATTAGTCACCTTGTGTTTACGGGAAGTCATAAATTTTTTTGCCAACAGCTCATGAGATAAACAATTAAAAGCATAAGCTTCGAATTTCAAGTATTAAAAACTTCAGGTTATGTGTGGATAGTAAGATCTAAGTGTTTTTGGTGATAAACTTTTGGTTGTAAGATATATTTTTGGGCAGTCAAATCTAATATAACTTCCTCCAAGGTTACCAAAATATTGAGTTATACACTTGATTGAAAGATTCTAACTTTATTTAGATCTTTTTCCTGGTTCCAATTGGGGTATTTATAACTCACTGCGGTCAGAGTACGTTTGACATTTTAAAGAACATTGGCAAAGATACTTTAGATTAAATTTGAATTCATACTCTCGTGAGAATAAGCCAATGCTTGCATATTAATAGCCCATTTGAATATCAGATAAATATAATTGATTATAAAAATAATTATTAATATAATTAATTTTAATTTTAATTAATTATGTTATAACGTAATCTGTCTGGGCATTGAAATTAATTTTAACTGTATTACTTTTTAAAATTAAATTATTGATAAAGTTATATTTAATATTATTAATTTTATTAAACTTTATTTAAGAAATAAAATATATTATTTAATAATAAAATTGAATCTATAAGCAATCCCTTAAAACTTATTTCAAAACGTGATAATGACTTAATAATTAATTATTAATTTTTTTAGTTGTTTGAGTAATTTTTCTAAAAATCGATTATTTAAGTCCCAATATCAATTATAATGCCAATCCAAATAAGCTGTAAACTGATATGGAATTCTCGAAGGTTTTCTACCTTTTTGAGAAAATCTTCACCGATCACCAAACTTTAAAACTCTTTTAGACATAATCTAAGGTGAATTATTCAACAATTCATTGCAAAACATTGAAATTGGCTTATTCTTTATACAAGTTCAAGTGGGATTCCCTTCTCAACTGGCCATTGTATCACTTTGTCGGTTATGGCATTTTTTCTTTAATTACTGATGTTTGGTTTGCCGTGAATCAACCTCTTCACACGAATCACATTGGTCAAATGTCTGGAATTTTTACCGGCAATACTTTGTCGGCCGCTAATTTCCTTAGATTAGGTAGTGAATAGAAAAATGTGAAGCATCGAAAACGGTGCCTGTACAGATTACCGATTAGGCAGCAAATGCTGACGTGACATGCTAAAAAACCATCAACTGGTTTTGGCATGGCGTACAGCTAGAGCCAACAGCTTCTCTCCACTAAATTTGATACTTCCTCTGTTAAATATTTTTTAAAAAATTAAATATTTAAAAATGTCAAAAATTTTAATTATTTAAAATGTAATTATTATTTTTTTAAAAATATTCCTTATTAATAATAACTTTATGTTTAATATAAAGTATTTAATAAAAATAAATATTAAAAAAATTAATTTAAAAATAGATAATTACTATATTAGGAGGTAAAATTTAATTAAAAATATTTTATATTCTTAATCGAAGGAAGTAATATTTAACAGTATAAATTAATAACTATAGTTAAAATTTGATTTTAACATTGTATACTACAGTGAACCTGAACTTTCATGGCCATCAACACATGGAAACACGGTTTCTGCAGAGAAAGGTTTAAAAAGAATAGAGAATAGACACAAAGGAGAAAGAGGAATCCATTTCAGTAATTTTTTAATACACAAGAACTTGAATTGCCAGAGTCATCGTGCTTTTAAGATACAAGTTCTTTTCTCTAGCTATTTTTGTATGGATTTGTACACTCCTTCGCCACAGGCAAAGCCTTGGTCAACTCCGTCAACCAAACCAAAGCCTTTCATTTTCAATCATTCTACTTGGACGTGAAGCTCAATTTCTCCACAGCAATTAACAAACCTACCTCCGTGGGATCCTCAGTAGTTTTGCCATTGACCTTAGACATGGTGAGGGAGCCGTCTTTTTGTGCCGTTTCTTCGGTGGCTGTACATTCTTTGAATCTGAAGCAACTGATAAGGTGGTCATTTGTTAGCCCAGCCACTTGCATAAAAGTGTAGATGACGGTTGGTCCTACACTCCTGAAACCTCTTTTCACAAGGTCTTTGCTTATGAATTCTGCCTTTGGAGATTTGACCGGTAGCTGTCGTGGGTATCGGAATTGACTAACTATCGGCTTATGGTTCACGAAATTCCAGATGAATGCATCAAAGGACCCAAACTCTTCAATCACCTGCATGGAAGCAGGAATTTTCTACGTTGAGAAACCTTCATACTAATCCACCCTCAAACAAGTTGCAGTCAACTTGTTTTATTACAAATTTAGTCATCATTTATGATTCATCTGTGGCTCATGCAGCAGGTTTTCCTTGTTTCATTTTCATTCATCTTCTTGGTAGCTAACAGAAAAGTCTGAAATCGAAGGGTTAATTTCCCCCCTACTTCAGTTAAAAAACAAGGTAGACTTGTGGATGAATGAAAGTTTACCTTGCATATCTGACGTGCATTTTCAACTATGGCTCGCAACCTGAGTTCTGAAAGCAAAGACGTAGCAGGGCTTCCTGGTGCAGTTATCTTTTTCTCGTTCATCCGTGAAACAGTACTTGGATCGAATTCCAAAAAGACTTCACTGTGTTCAGACATGTCATGTAACAAAAAAAAAATAAATAAAATAAAATTAACCCAGTTTGAACCAAAATTTTAAAAATTCATTCTCCATATAAAAATCTCATCAAATGACATTCATACCGAAATAATTGCCTTTTGCTAAGGATGGTGGGCCACGTCAATTCAGCCAAAGCTCCAGAGAAGCTGAGCAACTCAAACAGTTTCCTGCACGAAATCATAGAATCATTGAGACTTCATTTGAACCACAAAGCTGAAAGCACAATATTGCACAAACACCGGAACAAGACCACACGTACTTGTCTTCATGGACAGGAGCTCCCCACTCTTCATCATGGAAAGCAACATAATTTGGTTCTGACAAAAAGGAGAGAAAATAAGCAATCAAAGAAGTACAAGGAATCTACAGCCACAATGTTATAAAGCCAGCTCCGAATTAAGAAAATAGTGAAATCAGATATTTAATCATTTTATCATAGGCAAACAATGCAGCCCCAAATCAACCTCAGAAAAGTTGAATCGTAAGGTACTATGAGGTTAATCACTTAAATATGTAGTTGATAGATAAAGATATTATGACTCTAGAGGTTAGCATGCTCTCAAAGTATGGACACGAAGATCAAAGATTTATCAACATATGTTATCAATTCGTCCTTTAATAGTTAGCTCCATCATACTATAACTATTTCCTGCAGCTTGCCAGCTTAATCCTTATCACTTTTACTCATCCTCCCACTCTAGGCTAACAAATGTTGTAATTTCTGACATGAAAACCAAGGGGTGACTGCATAACTGCATAAGTGCTTTATGAAATGACAGAACCATCTAACTGATATGTTTTGCCATATCATTTTGAAAAATTGCTTGATAAAAAAGATAAATCATCCCAGTTAGTCTATAAACAAACTAGAGAACACTAATGGTTTCTGTGAACGGAAATCAACTTTCTAGGGAAATATGCATTCTCTCAAGCTGTCTTAAAAGTTGCAGCACTTAGAACTTCAGTGACTGACTATTGAAATTGACATGATAAGGAGCAATCGATAAACAAGGTATAATGATGCTATTATCAAGAGAATGCTGTGACCTCTAAGTTTCAATGTTGACATCTATATTTCACTTATTCTGCAAAAAACCACTACTTTAACAAAAGGAAAAAAAAAATAAAATTAAAGCTGCTGGGATACAACAAGCAAGCTCAAGATGAACTGGCATTGCAGGACATAGCAGGCGCTTCTATAAATAATCTATAACTAATTACAGGGATCTCACCATCCAGATCATCAAAACTCATTGCTTAAACTTAATGCTGATGTAGATTATGAAAGTTTAACATCCATAATTCATCATTAGTGAGCGCATGCATCGGGCAAACAAGAGCTAGAAAATGCACCTCTTGGTCTTAAATTGGGAAGAACAGCAGAAAATCCACCATAATATAGTGATCACAGTTAGTGAATGACATATATACATTAGCTAGAGACTATATGGTCTCTTCATTAGACACAAAAATACTTTAGAATCACATGGGACAATATTTGATGTTATGTTAGACCTGAAAGCTACCAGATTCAGGATACAGCTTTGCGACTGTTTTGAATTGGATGTCGTAAAACTAAGCATGGAAAATTAACTCTGTCATTTACGATGGCAGTGTGAAGCTGAATCATGTCATGTAAAAGGGTCAGCAATCCAAATCCTTTTGGTGACCAACGACTAGTTGATTTACCGAATGAAAAGATGTGGAAGCGAGACTTATAAGAATTATACTCGTCTATAGTAAAATTTTTCATTTTCCACATTGCAATCAATTGCAACTTTAATCATGTCTAATTCAATGTCCTCATTCTTCGTCCATAAGAAAGAGTTGTGTCAGGGTTACTCCCTCCCAACTTTAAAGTGCCGAAAATCACAATGAACATGAAGCCTTAAACAAATGATACAACAGCTCGATACTTTTGTTGGCCAAAAGAGAGAAAAGCACAATACTTTAAACAAATGCCAGGGAATCAAGATACCTGTATTAGGTGTAACCCAAGCACACCTTTTCTTGCCCTCCAAACTATCAGTTGAATCTGCCAGGACAGTATCAGGAACAGCCACATTATCTGCCCCAACCTTTTCACGCCTCTCCGCCTTCGAACCAGAGTTCTTTTTCTTCAATGGCTCCCTTGTACGCCGCACCACCTTCCCACCTGACGACGCCCAACTGTGAGTTGAAGAATCCGTTGACGACGCATCAGATGAGCAGGAAGCGTTCATTGACAAACTGAGTACGCCTTGATGATGATCCTGCCGCTTCAAAATCGTCGGTACTGAAACGCATTGCGGATTTGAACGCGCAGTTGGCTTCTTCTCCTTAGCCTCCGGTTCTTGAATCGTCTGCTCTGGTTTCTTGACAGGTTTCGAAGCTGGTTTCCGTCCGTCGGTGGTCCGAGCTTTGTTGCCGGCGGGAACAAGCACCGGCCGGGACTCGGAGTCGGCAACATTCATGGATCGAACTCTGGGTGGGCCCGACATTGCGAGAAATTCTCTCTTTCAGAAGCTTCTTCCAGAAATTTCAAGTCAATGTTGAATATGAAATTCAAATTCCCGGCTGCACACAAAGAATTGGAAAAAAAATATATGGCCAAAGAGAAACTAAACTACTCTAAGCTCAAAATTTTCGCTTGACAAAGTAGACTACTGGGAATTCAATGCGAGGCTTCTATGACCCAAAACCCTAACGGAAAGAAGAGTTTGAACTTTCAAATGCATTACAGAAAACAAAACCTTTTTTTTTTTTTAAATTTTGTGGCCGAAAAAGATATGAGCTTTAGATTGTGGGCGACGAAAATGGCGGCCTTGATAACAACTGAGAAAGAGTAAGAAAGTGAGTGAAGCGAAAATCTTTTGACAAATTTCAAAGGAATGTTCTGATGGTGAAGCTTGGTGGAGAAAGCAAAAGCATCGAATCAAAGGTGGACTGTGAAAGAGGGGAGAGAGAGATGCAGCGGAAGAGAGAAAGTAAAGGGAAGAGTTTACCATTTATAGCTCGCCACGTAGGAAACAGAGCTCTGACGAAAAGGACAAATTTGTCCGGCCCAAAAGTGAGGAAATGTTGTCGCCATTTTTTTCCCTTTTCTTTTTCGTTACAGTGAAACGGCAATATTTGTTGTCGTCGCCTGCCAGCTTCCACCTCGGCGGATAACGTTACAAAGCCCCCTTCAAAAAGAAAGGTTTAGCAATAACATTCTCTGAAGTTATCTTAACGTTACAATATTTGTTGTCGCCGCCTGCCAGCTTCCACCTTGGAAGGCTGTGAAATTATTCAAGCAGATGAAGATTAAACGGATGAAATTGGATGTGGTTGTCTATAATATTGCTATTAATTCGTGCCATAGGTCTTTCACTGGGGGTTGATTTTTCAATTAGGCTCTTTCGTGAAATGAAAGATTTAGGGTTTGAGCCTTCTCTTGTAACCTATAACACCGTCATTAAGCTTTTATGTGATAACTTCAGATATAAGCAAGCACTTGAGATGCTCGATACCATGCGTAAGAATGGATGTCAGCCAAATGCAATTTCATATCATTTCTTTTTCGCTTGCATGGAAAAGCCTAGGGATATACTCACATTGTTTTATAAAATGATTGGAAGTGGAATTCGGCCAAGTATGGACACCTATGTGATGCTTGTGAGGAAGTTTGGGAGGTGGGGATTTCTTCGACCAGTTTTTTTAGTGTGGGAGAAAATGGAAGAACTTGGATCCAGTCCTGATGCATCTGCTTACAATGCTTTGATAGATGCTCTTGTGGAAAAGGGATTATTAGACTTGGCTAGGAAATATGATGAAGAGATGTTAACAAAAGGACTTTCATCTAGGCCAAGGAAAGAATTGGAGACAACACTGGAGGTGACAGGAGAATCCCCTGGCGGATAGTTGTGATTTTTAATCCAATTATTTGCATGTGCAATGGTTGTATAGATAGACAGGCACAAGTCTCTCTTTTTCTCAAGTGGTATCATGGGGAAAAAGCAAGCTTAAGGATATGCAAGGTACTAATATGCTAGAATTTGAAAATAAATATCATACATGGAAGATGACTTCAAAGGAAGGTGAGAAATGTTCGCAAACCCATGGAAGAAAAAAAATCAGCAAATCAGTAACAAGCTTGTTCTCCATTGACTGTTGACCCTATATTGGGTGGATTCATAACTCGACGCTCGCTAAGTTGCTTTGCTGATGCTGGTTCCTGACATGCCTGAATGTGATTGGTTGATTTTCAATCTCTACAAGGCATATGTACAAAAAAAAAAAAAAAAAAAAGCCTGATCCGCTGGGATAATCAGCCTGCTATTTATTTCCTCCAAAGGTAGTACTGAAATGCAGTGGAGACTCAGTTGAAGAATTATGTGAGCTTCAGGCGCCTGTGCTTGACTTTGATCATAAATCTCTGTACATAGTGACTTGCCACTACCACTACTGAGGTTTACACTTGTGAGGCTTCTATTGTCATGATGTTCTTGTTCATTCTGTGGTCAAGCTATAGAAACTATGCTATATATAGATTTGTTTAGTCGAGTTGACTAAATTCAACCAATTTCTGTACTTGTTGGGCTTTGAGTATGGTTTCAACATTTTCCTGGACATGCATCAGAGACTTGAGAATTATTTCAGTATGTTTGTTTGATTGTGGCTTCCGCTTTTGGCTTCCTGGTTTAGCCACAATCAAACTTATTTTTGAGGAGCCTGCATAATGGCTATCCAGATTGTTAAGAAGTTTCTTTCTGTTCTTTTTTAAGCGGATTTCATAGAACATGGCAATCATCAATCAATAACAATCATCAGTATATCTTTAAAATCTATTCCCCCTTAGCCATAAAGAGTAGTGGCTTCATTTTGGCTCCTGTCAGATTTCACTATTGATGCGAACATTGCCAGCTCTATGAGCAGTGCCGGCTCCATCCTGGAGTGCATGAGAGTTCCTTCCCTCTTCTAAAATGTGTTTATGGAACGAAAAACATTTTTGACATCTTTACATTATCACAATATATAATTGTTTTCATACATTTTTAAATGATCAAATACATGGGCAATGTTAATGCAATAATCTCATTTTAATTTCATTTTGGTCAAGTAATTTTTGCGTACCAAGTTTGAATGATTTTCTTAGCATCTTCATTTTGTTTTTCTTAAATCTTAATAAAAAAAAATGCTCATAGGGAATGACTGACAGGGAGTTGAAAATCTTAAAGAAGTGATTTTTTGAATTTAGAAGTTATAAATAGTTTAGATGTGGCTCTTAGTAAGGCCTCTTCAAAATTTACATGAAGTGTTTAAGGGAGATCTCTCTCATCTAATATGAATTATCTATCTTATCTCAAGATAATTTATCTTATAGAGGCTATGTAGCAGAGATTTTAAATGGGCAATAGATAACTTTAAAAGCATTACATTGATGGATAGAATGAGAATGTGTTTCGTGCGCGCGTGCGCAAAGCATTGGAAATTTTTTTCTTTTTCACCATTCAGAAATTATATATTTTTTAGTTCATTCTTTTTCTTTACATCTAAAAAAGTTTCTTCGAACTATTTTGTTTTATTTTTATAAAATATATTGTCATGATTTATTTAGGCATAACAATGGAAGCATTTCTTTTTTTTTTTGTTTCCTCGTACATCTGACAAAATATTTTTGAACTCTTTTGTTTTCTTGTAGAACATATCTTCATGTTTCGTTTAGGTCATGCATTGCAGTATTCCTTTCTCTTCATTGATAAACTATAGTTAGTTTTTAATCTTCCTTGTATCGCTCAGGCAAGTAAAATCTAGTTTTCATTAAAAACAAAAGTATTTTTACTAATAGCACATGCCAGCAAATCTATTGCCAAATTAGAGTCCCCCTTTTGGTTTATACCTAATCAACTAAGAGCACATACCAGCAACAAAGTCACTAATGCATGGTCACATCCCACATCACATTCACATCATAGTTGCTATCATCTAAAATTTCAAAAATAAAATGAAATAAAATGAAATTTTATCCTTTTAATCTGCTGCAAGGATATGGTCTGCAACCTTTCTTACTCTTGAAAGTAGGTTGAGAAGTGATCTACCACACGTATAGCTGGATCATCAGTATAAAGATTATTGCATAAGGTTGTAATAGGCACTGCATATTTTTTGTTTCTATTTTATTTTCATGACTGATATGACTCAGATGGAGACTGTTTCATCAAACATACCAAAAGGATGTAATCATGTCAAAGTGGAGGCAGTGGAGAGTGACCTTCAATTAGCTAAGTTATGTTAATTTTATAATATATGCTAGTCGGGCCACTTGAAATATGCTCTCTTTTCTTCATGTTTAAGGAATCTGTTGATTTAAGGAAACGAAAGAATAATTCAAAGAAACCAAGCTGAACTTTTTCTTTGCTCTTATTACAGGGTAGGTTTGGGTTTAGCCAATAAAAAAAAAAATATTGCTACTAATTATTCTTCTGTTAGTATTTCTAATGTAACAGACTGTAAAGTTTCTTTTATATTATATATCACATAAAAGGCACGTTTAACGTATGCCATAACCATGTGAAACTTTACAAATTTTCACTTCAAGATAACTTCAGAGAATGTTATTACTGAACCTTTCTGGTGATAAATTACTTTCATGTTTTTTTAAAGCTCTACTAACGCTTTCACTGGCTCTATGCTCCAATTAAAGCTTCATCTTCTTTACTCCCTCTTCATTAAATATATCATCAAAACTTCTATTTCCTGCAATAGTTCATCCTACAGTAAACTCATATAACATGTCTTCTCTAAGATACACAATTTCATATGACTCTAAATCCAACTTTGATGAGCTTAGATGGGTCATTCAAATCCGTAGAACCCTTGAAGAAGAACTTGAGGATGATGGCGAGCTACCTGTATCCATCTTCAATGTTCCCAAGCTTCTCATGGTTAGTGATCCAGATTCCTACGTCCCTCAGCAAGTTGCAATTGGCCCTTATCATTACTGGCGTCCAGAACTTTATGAAATGGAAAGGTACAAGCTTGCTGCTGCAAAAAGGTTCCAGAAACAACTGCAAAACCTGAGGTTAGAAAACCTCGTACAACAACTGACGAAGTTGGAGCAGAGGATTCGTGCTTGCTACCGCAAGTTCTTAGATTTCAGTGGCGAAACATTGGTGTGGATGATGGCAGTTGATGCCTCATTCTTGCTCGAGTTCCTTCAGGTTTATGCCATCGAAGAAGGATCAAAAGTACCTCGGGTTTCCTCAAGGTTTATGTCTCATTTGGTAGATTATGCAGGGAAGAAATCGGCTCATAATGCAATTTTGAGAGACTTAGTAATGCCTGAGAATCAACTTCCCTTGTTTGTTTTGAGAGAGATGTTGGAGTTCAAGTTCACATCTTTAGAAGATGCAGATGACTTACTGTTTTTAATGGTTATAGGATTGTTGAAAGAGCTTTCTCCTTTCAAGCTGATGGATGATCATCCAAACGTCCAAGTCTCAGAATGTGCTCACTTGTTGGATTTCTTTTATGACATGATTGTGCCCAAATTGGAACAACAATCTGATATAGTCGAAGTTGACGAGGCTCATCAACTTGAAGAAGAGCAAGAAGAGAATGAAAAATCAACCTCAAATCCAAACCATGTTGAGAGATTCCTAGTGAGCTCTGGAAGTTGCTTTCAAAATAAACAAAGGGCCAGTACGTCTGATTAAGAAGGTATTACTATCTAGACCTGTTCATCATTAAGTTGCCTTGGACAATCATCTCCAACCTTCCTGGACTTAAAATTCTTAAAGTGCCTGTAGAATCCTTCTTCTTTTCCTTGATAGATAAAGAAGAAGAAGAAAAACCAGAAAATGGGGATTCAAGCTCGAATAGTCTTATTAATAGATCACCATTAGTAGAGGAAATTGCTATTCCATCAGTTTCAGAACACTTTGATTCAGGGGTTCGTTTCTTACCCACAAATAAAGGCATATCAAGCATTGCTTTTGACACAAAAACGCGCACATTTCACCTTCCCACCATTAGTCTAGACGTCAATACTGAAGTTTTGTTGAAAAATTTAGTTGCATATGAAGTATCAGCAGCTTCAGGCCCGTTGGTTGTGACAAGATACACTGAACTGATGAATGGGATTATAGATTCTGGGGAGGAGGTGAAGATACTGAGAGAAAAAGGGATTGTTCAGAACCATTTGAAGAGTGATGAAGAAGTAGCTAACATGTGGAACGGGATGAACAGGTCTCTAAGATTGACTAAGGTGATATTCTTGGACAAGGCCATTGAAGATGTGAACAAGTACTATAATGGAAGAATAAAGGTGAAAGCTTGGAAATTAATGAAGTTTTATGAGTTCAGTTCATGGCAGTGCTTGACATTCCTGGCTGCCATCTTGCTCTTGCTCTTGATGACCTTGCAAACTTTCTGCTCTGTTTATACTTGCAGTCGCATATTTCAGGTGGATACTACTGATGAATGATTGATTCATTTCAAATTAACTGAAATTTGTTCTCTCTCTCTCTCTAACTCTTGGTAATGTACCTGTGCTGTGGCTTCTGAAAGAGAAGCGCGTTTTGATTTGTGAATTTAAATCTCCACGATTGAGTTGTTGAGATTTTCAGTTGATGTTCGGATACTTCTCTCTTTTCTGATAAGATGTCGTACTCACGTAATTGGCCTTGAATCTTCTTCTATATTAAAAAAGGGGATAATTACATAAAATTCCCGAGTAAATAAATTAATTACTCACAAAATCTGTTCACTTGTAAATTTAACCTGTAAATAAAAATAGAAGTTTGACTTGTAAATAAACTAAAAAAATAATTAACTTTTCATTTAAGATCTAAATGTAATTCTTTACATATTCATTCCGTTCAAAAATATAAGATATTTTTTAAAGAGTTAAATATTAAAAAATGCAAGACATTTTTAGTCTTTCAAGATGTAATCATTACCTTTTTTTTTTTCAAAAGTGCCCCTATTAATAATGACTTTATATTTATTGTAGAGTGTTTAATAAGAGTAAATATAGCAAGATAAAACTAGTTTAAAAGTAGGTAATTGCTTTATTGGAAGGTGAGATTCTGTTAAAAATAACTTATATTTTTGAACGGAGAGAGTATAAATTTATGCTGCTTCTTGTATAAAAAAAAAGAATACAAATTTCAATTTATGTTTGTTATCAACTGTAAGTAAATAATTTTAGGTTGACAGGTTTTTTATAATAATCTTTTTAGAAAATCCAATATCTTTGGCTTTCCTCATGTTGAGGGGTTAGATTAATTTGAATTGAGCTCGGATGGAACTTTTTCAAAGAGAAGTTTTATTACCTTATATTCCTCAATCAAACTTGAAAGCTCTTATAAAAAAAATATAACTTCTTTATTAGTTGAATCAAATAATCAAGCTGTTTTTATAAGAAAAATTTTAAATGAATTGCATTCATAAGTTCAACATTGGCAAGCAGCTCATTTGGATTAAAGTCCTCGTAAAAGTATTTGTAAATTGCATTGTAACTAAATCCTCACACCAATCTAATTAGGGTTAGGTTTAGAGGTTTAAATCTCCTGCCAAGAGAGAGGTGCCGACACACCTAGATTTTATCAAGACATTGTCACAAAGCCCAATTACAAGTAATAGCATCCAGAGGAGCCAAAGCCTAAAAGCTTCAGTATTTACATAAGCCCACATATATTATTGTATAGTGTTGTAATTTTACATTCTATTCTTATCTATATTGTCAGATGGCATTGTAATATTCATTAGAGTTTTTAACCCTACTCCTATATAAAGCAATAATACATCACTGGCACTGTGTGCCAGTTTTTAAAATTTCAGGTTTTATGATTTTCTTATCTTGGTATCAGAGTATTTCTTGGCATTGCTGCTATGGCTGACTCTAGCTCTCAAAATAGTCCAAAAACTCCTACTGCCATTCAGAGTTCACTTATTTTTGCTTCAAATCTACCTAAGGTTTCAGCTGGTTCTAATGGTCTCTCACAGCCTTGCTCTATGAGACTTGATCAGACCAACTACACTTTATGGTCCACCCATGTTCCTCCAACTATCAAGGGCCATAAACTTGAAGGTTTTATCACTAGTACCAACTTCTGTCCATCTCAGTTTATTGTTGAGAATGGTGTCTCAAAACTCAATCCAGAATTTGAGGATTGGATTGTAGCTGATTAGCTCCTCTTCGGTTGGCTCCTCAACATTATGACTATTGATGTTTCTTCTGAAATGACCAGTGTTTCTACCTCTGCTGGTCTTTAGCATGCTGCAAAAGAAGTTACTGGAGCACAGAACAAAGCCAGAGTTCTTATGCTGCATTCTGAGTTACAACGTACTAGGAAAAGGTCTTCTTCTATACAAGAATACCTCTCTAAAATGAAGGATTTCTCTGAAAGTTTGTCTCTCACTGGCAGTGCTGTACCTCAGTTTGATTTTTTACTTCAAGTATTAGCAGGACTTGATGGAGAATACAATCCCATTATAGTGTAACTTTCAAAACAAGATGATATTAGCTGGATTGAATTTCAGACTGAGCTACTTACCTATGAGTCTCGGTTAGAGCAACTCAATCAAATCTCTTAACTGAATGTTTCTTCTCAATTTGCAAACATTGCTTTTTTTTTACTCTTCTTGTGGTTCTTGGCGTAGTTCTTATAGAGGTAGACCTTCTCGTGGAAGAGGCAAATTTAGTTGTGGAAGTGATAGACCAGTATGTGTGTTATGTGAGAAAACTAGTCATCATGTCAAAAACTGTTATAAGAGGTTTGACCGCTCCTTCAAACCTCCTACTAATGGCAGCAATAGCAAGAGTTCATTTGATGACATTCAGGCTGGTCAAAACTTTGTTTTCTATGCTTCACCAGAAGTAGTTAATGATGCCTCTTGGTACCTTGATAGTGAAGCCACCACACATGTCACCAATGACGCTTCCAGACTTGACAGTCCTATGAAGAATGATGGTAAGATAACATTATTTGTTGCCAATGGACAAAATATGAAAGTTGAACAAATAAGTACTTCTAGAATTCAAAATGTGCCTGGAAATTCTGTTGTCCTTAAAGATATTCTATATACTTCTATTGCCAAAAAAAATCTTCTAAGCATTCCTAAACTTACTGATGATAATGATGCTACCATTTCTCTTAACTTTAAGACTGCTCTTGTGAGGAAATAGAGGACAAGGGAACCTCTTCTTCAAGGAATGAGAAGTAGTGGAGGACTTTACAAAGTTGATGCAAAGAAGATTAAAAGACTTAAAGAAAATTTTGGAGACCCACAGTTAGTTCTCTCGGCTGAACAAGTTAACAACAATAGTAGAATTAGTAACAAGTCTAAAAGACTATGGCATTGTAGACTAGGTCATCTTAGTGACTGAATTTTTAAGAAAATGATTAGTGATTGTAATATCAAACTTAATGATAATGATCAACCCTTGTTTTGTGAATCTTACAAGTTTGAAAAGTCTTACTCACTACCTTATAAAATTTCTATATCTCATATATCTAATCCCCTTGATCTTATTCATACAGACTTCTGGGGACCCTTTTCAATTCAGTCCTTAAATGGTTACAAGTATTACATATTGTTCTTGGATGATTTCAATCGATATAGCTGGATTTTTCCTTTAAAAACTAAAGATGGAGCCTTACCCATGTTTGTCAAGTTCAAACAGTTTGTGGAAAACCAATTTGATAGAAAAATTAAGGCTATTCAAAGTGATTAGGGAGGAGAATATAGAAGTTTCACTAAGTTGGTACAAGATTCTGGCATTCATTTTAGACATTCTTGTCCTCACACTTCCTTATAAAATGGTAGGACAGAAAGGAAACATAGACATATAGTAGAAGTTGGTCTAACCCTTCTAGCTCAAGCTCACATGCCTTTATTTTACTGGTGGGAGGCTTTTCATACAACTATTGAGCTCATTAACAAGCTCCCTACTCCTGTTCTTGGTGATAGTTCACCTTATTAGTGACTATTTATTAAGTATCTAGACTATGAGAGTCTCAAGGTTTTTGATTCTGCATATTACCCCTGTCTTAGAGCCTATAACCAACACAAAATCAAGTTTCAAACCATGAGATGTGTTTTTCAAGGCTACAGTAATCATCATAAAGGCTATAAGTGCCTTAGTCCTACTGGGAGAGTATATATATCAAGAAATATGGAGTTCAATGAATCTAGCTTCCTTTTTGCAAATGGATTCTTGAATAAAAGCAAAGTACCTAAAGTTGAAATTCACCTATAGTGTTCTTTAAGTCTTCCTTGAAGCTGTTGTCCTCTAAACATCTTAAATCTTATTAGCATATGGTACCAAACATAATAGATGATGCTGTATCACCTTCTTCTTCCCATGTTTCAATTAATAATTAGTTTATTTCTAACTCTCCTAGTTCTAATATCAGAATTGAAGAACTTGCTAAACGTGATTCTACCTTGTTTAGTACTTCACTTGATTCTTTAAATGTTAACATGATTTTTGATTCCTTATCTAGTAATAGAGGGCACTTTACTCAATTTATTCCTGACACAAAAACACACTAGATATAGGATACTCAGTCCAAATATCATATGATAACATGCAGCAAATTTGGTATTTTCAAACCTAAGTAACCGTACGTTGATATGGCCATCACAAATGAATGCACAAAAGTTATAGAACCAAGTAACATTCAAGATGCACTCAGGTCAAATTTATGAAGGAAATCTATGATTGAAGAGTTTAATGCACTAGATAAAAACAAAACTTGGGTACTTATGCCAACTACTGGGAGAGAAAGACCTATGGATTGCAAGTGGATTTTCAAGAGTAAATATGGTCCTGATGGCAAATTTTTAAAGCCCAAAGCAAGACTAGTGGCTAAGGGGTTTTAAGTATTGACTATGATGAGACTTTTAGTCCAGTTCTTAAGCCATCTACTCTAAAATTTATTTTCACTATTGCTGTTAGTCTTAATTGGCAAATAAGATAGTTGGACATCAACAATGCTTTCTTAAATGGCTTTCTTCTAGAAAGGGTTCTTATGAAACAACCAGAAGGATTTATAAATAAGAGGTATCCTAAACATGTGTGCCTTTTAAATAAAGCCATTTATGTTCTAAAACAGGCACCTAGGGCCTGGTTTGATAGACTGAAAAATATATTGTTGAGTTGAAATTTCACTCATTCCAAATGTGACAGCACTTTGTTCTTCCTAAATCTTAAGGAAAGTATGATGTCTTGTCTAATATATGTGGATGATATTATCATCACTAGAAATAACTCTCATATGCTTGATGTATTTGTTAGAGAGTTGAATGCCTTATTTCCTCTTAAGGACCTAGGTAATCTACATCATTTTCTTGGTGTTGAGGCATATCGAGATTCTACAGGTTTATACCTCAAACAAGAGAAATATATATTTGAACTTCTAAGGAAGTGCGGTATGGAGAATTGTTCACTTGTTCCTATGCCTATGGTTGTTAATAATAATATGTCTATTTATGATGGAATTCCTCTCCAAAATCCTACAATTTACATAAGTGTCATCGGTGCCTTACAGTATTTGGTAAATATAAGACCAAATATTGTTTTCTCAGTCAATAAGCTTAGTCAATTCCTTTAAAGACCAATAGATAAACACTGGAAAGCAATCAAGTAGCTACTTCGATATTTGAAGGGATCCTCAAATCTTAGTTTGCATATTAAAACCAGCACTTACCTGAATCTTCATGGCTATTTTGATGCTGACTGGGCCATTTATACTGATGATTGAAAGTCTATCGGAGGGCACTGCTTTTTCTTTGGCGGCTCTTTGATCGCCTGGTCCGGGAAGAAATAAAGAGTTGTATCTTGATCTAGCACAGAATCTAAATATAGGTCTCTCGCTAACCTTACGATCAAGCTCATATGGTTATAATCACTAATTTTTGAGATTGGCTTGAAACTTAACCAAATCCCTATAGCCTGGTGCAATAATCAAAGAGTTGCTGCTTTGGCATCAAATCCGATCTATCATGCTAGAACTAAGCATATAGAATTGGATGTGCATTTTGTTCGAGATAGAGAAATTGATCAACGCTTACTTGTTCAATATGTCCCATCAGCTGATAACATTGCCGACATCTTCATAAAAGCAATGACGCACACTCGATTCTTGGCTCTCAGAAACAAACTATGCCTTTCAATTTCTCCAGGCTCTAGTTTGAGGGGCCATGTCAAGACATTGTCACAAAGACCACTTACAAGTAACAGCGTCTAGAAGAGCCAAAGCCCAAAAGCTTCAGTATTTACATAAGCCCACATATATTATTATACAGTGTTGTAATTTTACATTCTATTCTTATCTATATTTCCAAATGGTATTGTAACATTCATTAGGGTTTTTAACCCTACTCTTATATAAAGCAATAATACATCACTGGCAATGTGCTCCACTTTTTAGAATTTTAGGTCTTGTCATTTTCTTATCTAAATTTACATCCCTACGAGATATGCATTAGTTTTCTATAAAACTAATCTTTGTTAACGGGTTGGTTAGGTAACGTTACACTAGATTCACATAAACAGGCAAGAAAAGTTTATGATCCACATTATCCATCTCTTGTCCACTTATTGAAATTACAATAAGCACTTCAATTCAACTCTCACTAACAAAACCAGCATAACAAGGTACCTTGTTTTTGCAGCTCAATGGTGGTCACTTATTTACTCCTAAATCTAAAGCCTTTCTCACCTCTACTCACAAACCTGCCTTCAATTCCTTCCATTAACTCCACCCAACTTCCATTCTTGAGCTCATCAAACTATCAACCCCATAATTCCAGCATCAGACGAAGCATTCACACAAATGCCAAGAAGAAGAACACATGGCTTTACCCTTTTGATGACAGGGAAGACCTAACCATGGAGTATGGCTCCTTATTTTTAGATGGGAAGCAAGAAGAGGATCCAAGGCTGCCCGATAACCCGAATAATCCATATGGGTTATTGAAATTTCCCTCTAGGTATTATGTGGAAATTGCATCTCTGGCTTTGAAAGTAAGAGGAGATGTGAGGAGGTTCTGCTGTGTGATCTCTGACGGTGTTTATGAAAATATGTTTTTCTTTCCAGCTATTCAGTTGCTTAAGGATAGATATCCTGGTGTTCAGATTGATGTTTTGGCGTCTGAGAGAGGGAAGCAGACTTTTGAGCTGAACAAGAATGTGAGGTGGGCAAATGTCTATGATCCTGATGATTATTTTCCAGAGCCTGCAGAGTACACTGATATGGTTGGACTTCTCAAGGTTCGCATATTTCTAAGTCTTACTGTTAATATACTAAAGATTTTGATTATCATCAAATGTTGATCTCTACAGAGATTGGGATAGCTAAAAGGGCATTTGTCTCAAAGTACATGTTGATATTGAAGCCAACTTGTTTGTGATCTGAAAAATAAATTCCATTAATGCAATTTGAGTACAGAATTTCCTTTCTGCTAAGTCTGATGAGCTTTAGTTATACTGGACCAGAATTGTGCTATGAAACTCATCATTTTCAGTTACAAGCACTCCAAAAAAGCTTACATATATTATGAATTGAAGCAATGTGAAAAGGAAAGAGTTTAGTTCCAAATATCATGCACAAAAGACATTCGCATGTTATAAGAAAAGTATTTTCTATAAATAAAATGGGAAATGTACTTAGAAAGAAAAAGGGATTTGTGCATTTTCTATTTCCTGTTAGAAAATCCTATAGAAAATCCATTCTGAGTCATGCCCAAAGACTCTATCCTTAATAGCAATATGGCATAGTCATTGGAGTTTTTTTGGATTAAGCAAAACCCTCCTATAAAATTAATAGGGTAATAGAATAGCAAAAAATACAAAATAACTTAGGAAAAGCACTAGGAGGAGAGGAGATGAGAGTGTTTGAAAGCTTGGATGGTGCACTAGAACCCAAAACAATCACTGCCTTTGGTAGAAATCTCATACACTTTGGGCAATAAAATACCAGTTAATGACACTTTAATACAAATTAAAAACCATTTTAGATAATGAGATTTAATATAAAATAAATAGTCATAAATAATAATTAATATTATTAATAAAAATATGATTCCTTTTAAAATATCATTAAATAATTAAAATATCTAACATCTATTTTCTAAAAAATACTTTTCTATCTACCAAACATTACATAAGCCTAGCAATCATAGAAGAAGTAAGTGTTATTCATATTGGCTGAAAGTCTTCTTAAGATATTTCTAGATACACTTTCATATATTTGGAGGGTTTCTTAATAGTAATGCATTGTTCTGTTGTGCCTACAGAATTGTTACCATGACATGGTCTTATCCACCAAATTGGCAGGCCTAGGCCATGCTGCATTTTTAATTATGACAACAGCTCGAGATAGAGTTAGCTATGTGTACCCAAATGTGAATGTTGCTGGAGCAGGATTACTTTTATCTGAAACATTTAAGCTAGATAGACTAAATCTATCAGAGGGAGGATATAATATATGGGTATATGGTAAAGCACTAAGATTTTAGCGTTTTGTTCTGTTTTTATGCCTTCAACTTGCCTTGCAGTAATAATATTGCTTTAACTAAGAAAAAATTGTGAGGCAGTTTATAATTGGTAATTTCCTTTCAATGAGTTTGCTAGTGTTGGTATCATCAGATGGTTGACTAGTTGGGAAGACCATTTCGAAATGTCTCGAGGCAACCTATGCCACTGCTTAGAGTATCAATTTCAAGGAAACTAAAGGATTATGTAGAAGAAAAGTACAAGAAAGCAGGAGCAGAAAATGGGAAATATATTGTAATTCATGGGATACAATCAGATTCAAACGCTTCAATGAGAGTTATGATCAAATATATTGTAACTCATGGGGTACAATCAGATTCAAAGTTATGATCCCATCACCATCACCATCACCATCTTTCTTCACTTTGTACCGCAAAGTTCCACATTTCAGACACTTGTGTAGCCTTTCATACTCATTTCTATACAGTATGCAGTCATTAAGATAAGCATATATCTTTTCATAATCTATACTTATTGGACACAAGATTTTCATTGCCTCATACATTCGTTTTGAAAGCAAATTATGGGTTGGAAACATTTGACTCAAAAATTCAAGCAACTTCGTGAAACTCAATTTGTCCACCCACTTCTCTAGTTTTAAGTTAACCAATCCTAAGAAAATTATCAATAGTGTAAACTTAGTACACCCTACATATAACGGCTTTTCTACATTAGTACATAAGTTGTCATATACATGTGATTATGCAAATAATGCTATCTTAACATTATGAATTATATCTTATATTCTATCATCCAAGTCATTCACAACTTGCTCATTATGGGACATAAAAGTTGTTCTTGCTTTCCCATACCATATCCTTTTTGTATGTCTCAAATTTATCCCATCACAAATTAAATGTTCTTTTATTTCATCAATACCCAATACACTCTTATTTAAATAGTTGACATAAGGACAACAATGCTTCTCATTTTTACTAGGAGCATTTTTTCTACAAAATTCAAGAAATTTGTCCACACCATTCTCATATTCCTCACCCATTCTCTGAGCATTCATCCAACTACGATCCATTTTACTTTTACGTAAAGTTAGAAAGTATCAAACTTAAGCATATCCGATACTGAAGTGAAACATTAAGGTAGATTTGTTATAGATAAATGAAAGAGAAAGTAATTAAACATTAACTATGTAAATACATGATGATGAATTGAAATACAAATTTTAATATGGCTACCTGCAAAATAGACTCATCATCTCGAATGATATATGAGTTAATTAAAGCTGGAAGTGTGGAATGAAATTATAACTAAACACATCTATTTATAATTGGTATGGTATAAACGTTTGAGGGAAATTTAAATTTAAATTGCTAATAAATTTAAATTTAAATTTTAAATTTAGATAAGATTTAAATTTAAATTTGAATTTAAATTCCCAATTTAAGTTTAAATTCTAAACTTCAAAATTCAAAATAGAATCAAGCTTTGAAATACAAATCAGTATATCTTCAAAAATTTGAATTATATTTAGCATAAATAATCATTATTAAATTCATAATTTAAAATTTCATAAATTTTAACTATTTATAATGTGTTTTTGAACTCATGATTTATATTCTAACTAATTTCTTTTTGTTTTTTTTGTTGACGCTAATTAATTGTTGTTATTAATACTTTTAGTCATTTGAAACTTTAAACTTCATCCGTACCAATTTAATTGGAACGAAATAGTTTTTTTTTATATAAGATATCAAGCACTTATATTTTTTCCCTTAATTATAAATAATGTGTACTACTCTTCTTCTTGGTTTTTTTTTTTTACCAAAAGGCACAACTCATTTTCAAAACCAATTTGTCAAAAAGATAAATTAACAAATATTTTATTATAGTAAATCTATTCACCAAGAGTTGAATCTCCAGTATTTTTTTTAATTATATTTTCCACATATTTGCAACCAAAACAGATAGACTTAGTAAAGCCTATAATTGTTTTCTAAATATTTAGATAGATAGATATTAATTTGAATTCAAATAAATAGATATCTGTACTTTATTATACGATGAATTTTTTTTAAAATCATGAAAATAGATCTAAATATTTAAATATAGATTTTTTTTCTAAAATTTTTAAATAGAAATATTTAAATTTGAATTTAAATATATATATATATATATAAATACTCAATTATATGAAGCTTAATTTTAGAAATATTTTTAAGATAGATTGAAATTTTTGGAACACATCAAGATAGATCAAAATTTTTAAGCACAGATTTTTTCCCCCCAAACTTTTAAATAAATAGATATTAATTTGAATTCAAATAGATAGACATTTTCATATTTGATTACTCCTTTTTAAATGATTGGATTTGAATTTTAAATAGGAAAAAATAATTTTTATATACATCTAAAAATTAATAATTCATCTTGCATCTAATTCCAAACTTAAATAATATATTTTATATACATTAAAAAGTAATAAAAAATTTCAAACCTAACTCCAAATTTAATTCTAAAGCACAGAATTACAAGAAAGCCATCCCGAAGCTCAAAACTGCATCAAACTTAAAAATGAACACATGACATTTTTTTATAATTTTTAACCCTACTTTTATATATAATGATAGGCAACTAGTAGTGAACCAAAACCGTTAGATATATGATTATAAAAATTATAAAGCATGTAAAGGAAAGTGAAGAAAGAATTAAAGAAATTAAAATCACTGAATAGTGTGATCAATTCATTATGCTATGAAGAATATTAGAATTTGACGTATAAAGAGTGCAATTGTATATTAGAATGGTCTTGACTCACACAATATACACATTGCACGTACACTTGCTCAGCTATATATATATATATATATATACACCAACAAAGAATAATGAACATAATGAAATCAATCAAATTATACTACCACGTCCAAGTCATTACATTACATAGCCGAGCTATTGATATCCACCTGGTCCAGGACAGCTTCCAAGTCCAACTCATGCAACCTTTCTGGTTCTACAGATTGGGGTTTTATCTGGAGCTTGACCTTGGCGTGGGACACATAGATCCCAAGGTACACGAAGCTTAGTAATGCCAACACCAGATAATACTTGTCCAGGCGACTATCATTTATTTTACCCTTGATCCAGCTGCGAAAGATGATCGATGTAAATAGAATGCTGGCCAATTTTGCGATCCCCAACACCATTCCAATGAACGGATCCACAAATTTTTTTCATTGACTCAGAGTGCACCCGATCACGCGAGAAAGTCTGCAGTCCGCATTCTACAAATCCGTTCATTAGCCCTAGCAACAAAAACTGAGGAATCAAAACCATGATGCTCAAGGAAATCATGTCCTTATCTGGATGACGTAGAGACTTAACCAGAGAAAGCCTTTGACGTTCTACTTGCAAAGCCACAATATAGCAAACTCCTGAAAACAACATCCCAAAAGCCATATTCCAAATTGGTTTCACCTTTTCTTTTGTTCCTGGCGATTCGATTATCTTTGTAACCCCAGAAGCAACCAGATATTGGAGTGCAGGGAAAACCATGATAGGAACATCAAATTTACCAACGTAAGAATACAAGTTGGTTGTTTGCAGAACAAAGTAAGTGTTGCTAGGAGCAGAAACAAAACTGTATGCTAAGAAGGTGAAGACCCCCAAGGGTATCATGGAATAAAGGCTCTTCACGTCCCTCACTTGCTCAGCAGTACAATCCTCCTTTTCATTTCTCTCTTCGCTTCCACCATCATCGGAATTGTTCTTAATAGCTGCCTTGTCCAAGAACGACAAAAATGATGGATGACGTGGCAACAAGTGAACCTCATCTCCATTGTCAGCTGTCCGATAAAAGAGATCATCTAATGTATCATCTGAACCTTCATTGTTATAGCCATGTTTTGAAGATGGGTATGACAATCTGCGCTTCTTAATAGCTTCCTTAAAGACCCTATAAATGATTGTGACAGGGCTTCCGGAGGGTTTTTCTTCAGGATAATAGCAGAAAATGCCAAGAAAAAATAATAAACACGTAGCTCCCATAACAACAGACGAAACTAAGAAAGTTTCACGCCAAGAATCAAATAAGAATTGGCATAAGAAAGCTATAGCGGAGCCCATAATTGAAGCCATATACCACCAAAGATTGGTAGTTCCGCTGCCGTTGTTACCTGATTCTGGTCTTTCTTTTTCTTTCGATGATTCGGATTCCTCGTCTTCTCCTTCGATATTCTCGGTACATTTTTTCTTCGCTTCCCTCAGCTGATAATCAAAAAAATCTCTTAAAGTTGGCTCTTCTCCGGCTTTGCCTAATGCAACAAGTGCTATTGTGAAAATCGTCCGAAGGAGGTGCCGCGAAATGGGGGCGCGTACCCCTAGTAGAAACGATCCCTGCAATTAAAAACACCTTGTTTTATCAACAAAAGGAATACCTTCATTCGCTTTTAAAGTTCACATTTTATTTTAGTACTCTAATTTTAAAGAATGACTAATAACAATGAACGATCAAATACTGACTTTGAACTCGGTGTAGTGAACAAAATTAAGCTTAAAGATTGTTGGTGGGAATGTTTCTTTGAAGGGTAGAGATGAGAAAGAAAGTTATGCACAAATTTTCAAAGCACAAGATGCATTTTCTTTGGACTTAATTTGTCCCCACTTATTTCAAGTTTTGGGTACAAATTGGGTCTGACAGTCAATTTTCTTCAGAATACAAAGAAGACTCTCAATTATGATTTGCATTCTCAAAATTCAAACCAAGACAACAATGATGTTTACAAAATGATAACTTGACCTCATCTTTAGTGTACTCAGAAACAAAAGTAATGAGTTTGGATGTTAGAAATAAAAGATGATGAGGGGTTTTTATAGAGAAAGAAGTGATAACTTGAAATGTTGCCTTTTGCTGCTAATATGATGACTAAGGCAGTAACAAGAAAAAAGTTTGAAGCTTGCTGTGAGATTGTTGGATTAGCAATTATCTTCACATAGTTGTGGAGAAGGTCCAATATTGAAGCTCATTATGGGTCTCACTAGTTAAAGTAAAAGGGATTTATATTAAATGATGACTCTCTATATTTTCATGTATTTTGAGGAGTTTTATTGGTTAATCGAAGAGTTATCTAGTTATTTTTAGTTAATTGTCTTGTGTTTATTTTGGTGTTAGTTAGCTTGTTTGTCAATATTATGTTTTGATTTCTTTTAGATTAATTTTTATTATTAATTTCAGTCATTTAATTTTAGGAACCCTTGCAAAAGCTTGGAAGATGTGGAAGAGAAAAAATATGATGATTTTAATGAATAACTTGAACTTTAATGATCACCCACTACAGCGGGTCAGTGTTAAAAAGTAAATTCTGAACTAGAAACAAAGCTCGTTACAACGGATTTTGCACCAGAACGAACAATTTCAATTTGTCTATTTGATAAAAGAGGGAAACTAGAGTTTTTCAAGGGAGGCTTCATTTTTTATGTTTTCTAAAGATCCAGAGGTGATTTTGGAGAGCTTGGGATGATTTTAAAGCTTATGAGCAAGATAACTCATCACCATCTACATTTTCATTAAGTTTTCCATTACTTTTCTCCTTTCTCATATGTATCCAAATTTAAACCATTGTTCTACCGTTTTGCTGCGTTATTTAACTATAAGGGGCTAAACTTTGATGCTCTAGAGTCCTATAAACTCATTTGCTCCGGTTGTATCTTGATTTACCAATTATTTTGTGATTAATGAATATTTTATGTTTTAATTTCAATTTAGCTTTATGTTGCTTGATGATTGGTCACCATTATTAGATGATAATTTAAAGGAATAGAATGAACTTGAGAAAGGAATTTCTATTTGGACCATTGGAATTGAATATTTACGATTAACTATAGTTAATTTGCCTTTAGAATAAGAATGTACATAAAAGACCTAAGTGGTTAGAAGGTATTTGAACTTAATGCTCTTATTCTAATTTTGGTAAGGAATTATTGGGTTAGAATTAAGGAGGATTTTAGATAATCAGAAGATATTCAAGACTAATTCTAGTATTTTAACCCTTAAAATTGAAATTAAAATCAATTTAATTGATCAGATGAGTGCAATGGTGAGCAAATGAGGAATTAAAACTATAGGGTGCTTTCCTAATTGTTTTCTTGCCTTTAAAGTGCTTCAAAATCTTAGTTGCTTACTTTACATTTTTATTTTTAAATTGAATCATTCACCACTATAATGTGCTTACTTAATGTGAATGAAATTGAGAATTTAATGCCTATTTGCCATTTTACTTAATTCTCTATAAGATCGACCTTGATTTACCATTAGCTACAATTGCAACCCATACTCTTGCAATGTCTATTGGTTTTTGTTTGCATCATTAGGTTAGGGGAGAGAGGTCATATTCAAGTTTTAGGTGCAACTATTTGTTAAAAAAGTTATTTTCACATGTTTACATGTAGTTTCAATAAATTTGCATTTGTGAATTTTAACTGTTGGATCAGGTTGAAATGTTGTCAACTTGTTTGGAACATTGGGTTTGCTATTTTCAATGGTCGGATCATTCATTTGTTTCTTAGTGTAAGAGTTGTTTAGTTTGCTATTTACATCCAGTTTGGGTGTCTTTCATTCTTCTCTTTCTCTTTTGGAAACTTATTACTTTGGTACTTTGGCTAGTTGTTTGCACTTGTTTGTGCATTTGATTGAAACTCTTTTGTACCATATTTTGATCATAGTATGACCCATGATTTTTATGCTTGCATTGAAGGATTTTTCATGTTAATAATTTCTAGTGTCTCTTGAATTGTGCTATTTATTTTCTTCAATATATTTGTTCAATTACTTCTCTGGAATTCCAGCAAGTGACAAGAATTTATTTTTGCTATATATTTAAATTATTGGATTGAGCTTTTCACATCACATTTTATAAGTAATAAAACTCTTCACTTAAAAATCATAAATCTATATATGTTGTTTTATATATGAACCGACATAGTTTAATGAGTGATAACCAATAGTTATTCAAAATAAATTTTCTATGAAGAGTAACGTCATTTTAATATGTAAAGTTTCTTGCTCCCTCTTTGCAACCATAAAAGTTTAGTTACAAATTATTATAAACTGTAAATAAGCATGCGAAGTGGAGCCACGGTTCTCGTGCGAACTAGGTAGGTCTCCTTATGGCCACTGTCGCGAGAAAGGAAATAACCCGGAATCCCTTCAAGTAGAACCAATTAATAAGTGTTCCGAACATTTGGTTTCCGATCCTTTATACTAATTGAAATCAGATTTGGATTGGGTGAATGGTTTAAGACTAAATTCACTCATTCAATGCGTTTTTCACATGATATGATAATAATTGTTTGATGTAATTAAATGGTTGTAAGAAATTTTGTCACATAATACTCAAAAAATACTAAATATCAAATTTTTGGAAGGGATAAAATGATTTGATTGTGAGGATCGTTGTAAATTTTTAGAAAGAAATGTATCTTGATAATTTTTAAGTATGGATAAAATTTAATAATTATAATTGAGATACTTATTGAATGAGTGGATTTAAGCCATTCACTGCACCTAAATTCATTGAAATCTGTATTGTGGCTCAAGGTATATCATCTATTCATTTCTTATTTCCTCATTTGTGATTAATATATCATGTTTGAGCATTACAGTTTGTAACATCCCAAATAATAGTCCTGAAATTTAATAAGTCGAGAAAGATAAATTAGTAAATTGACCAAATAATCAATTTAATAATATTTTTGAACTAATGAACCTGTTGGTCTTGGGGACAACCTTGGAATTGGAAAAGGAGGTGTCTTGGGCCACTTTGGGCCCAAATGGAGGTGCATATTGCATTTTAAGCTTTTTTTACCATCTATCGTGTGGAATCTAATATAATCAAACAAGAGTATCAAGACAGAAAAGAAAGAAAGAAGAGGAGGAGCAACGGTGGAATGTTAGGGAGCTACTAGGGCAACTTTTTGGTGGGCATTTTGAGAGGATTTAGGACTCCATCTTTAAGCTAATCATCTCCTTTTATTTCTCTTCCTCTCTACAAGTTTTTGTGCTAGGTTTTTGGGGTGGATGATAATGATATCTAATGTGGGAGAGTTTTGGATGAACCCATTAGATCCAAAGGGACTAATGGGAGTTGTTTTAAGTTTTTAAATCTAAGTTTTATGATTTAACAAGATTATATTAGTGGGTCTTCCACTTTGGATGAATCCTAGAAGTTAGAATGGTGATTTGTATTGCTGGGAGCTATATGAAGATGTTACCTAATTAAGCTAATGGATGATTTTAAATATTTAGATTTGTGAAAGACACGAGTTTCGGTATTTGGTTAGTATGAGGTACGTAGTTAGAAAGTTGTTGATATTGATGATAGTTGTTGGATTAATGTAGATTAACATTGTGCTCCATTTGAGCAGAAAGTTTAGTTAAGGAAGCAAGTTATCAGGGGGTTGAATCTTTAGTTACCAAAGGTTTAAGGTAATTAAAGGAAAACTATCTCTTGTATTTTGCTTGTCTGGTAGATTAATAGATCGTGTAAACTTGAATATATATATATATATATTTATTTATTTATTTATTTATTTATTTATTTATTTGTATATAACAAAAGCATGTGTTCTTTTTGGAATATGTACGCAAGTGGGTGTGATTTATGATATGTATTGTTATATGATGATGGTAATGAAATTTAATGAAATGTGATTTTAAAATGTGTTAAATGTTGATTACTATGGAACAAGCATTGTTTGTGGTATGATCATTGTGAATGGTATGAGTTCACCCTATGAGGAGATTAGTAAATTAAATCCACATAGATAATACTATCACTAGGGTAGCCTCAATGTTTGATCTAGAGCTAATTGCCTTTAATATTACCCTAGATTGAGTGTGTGGTAGGGCATCTAAATCTAAGAACCCCTAATATCACCCTAGATTGGATGTGGCATGGGGCTTTCGCTTAATATCATCTTGAATGAGGTGTAGGGTAAGGCATTATAACGCCTATCAAGATTTGAGAAAGGAAAAATTCATAGTTTGAGAGTGAGTGTGAAAGCCTTAATTAGGTGACCCCTCATAATTAGAGAGCTTGGACTAATCCAATCACATGGGTTTGTCCTATTTGTATTAATAGTTCATAGATTTAGTTAAAAAAATATAAGATTGGTGCACTAATCATTCGTACCATGGATATATTTGATTTCTATTAAATTGTCTACTTTATGTGCCTATTAGTTGACTTGATTTTCATGTTCTTGATTTAGTGTAACTTGGTTGTATTCACCTCTCTCTTAATATAATTACACATGATAATTTTGGTAGAAGCAAAGGGAAGACATCAGACGTTAAGGACTAATTGTCTCTTTTATAATGCCCTTATAATTTGGTAATTTTATGTGTAATGGAATGATATTGCCAATTAGGATAATTCTTTTGTCATTCTTGCACCATCTGTATGTTGAAAGTGATTTTATTGTATTTTAAGTCCAAGATGATGTGATATGAATTTGTTAATCTAAGTAGGGGCAAAATACTATTACAAGTTTGTTTGTAATTGTTTGCATGGATTTATGTTGAGTTTGTGGTATGAAAAACCTCCTTGTTTGATTAGGTTGAAAAGTTAGGGTTGAGGGTCAAATTTTGTGATATATGATGAAATGTTTATATTTGATGCATTGTACAGGTTGTCCTGAGTTTGTTGAGTATGGTTTATGTGTTGTGTTAAGTTACTGGTACTTGGTAGTGGATTTGGACACCTTGGGATGGTGAAAGTGTGAAGAAGATATTGTTTTGATTTTGGGTGTCCAAGTTTGTGAAGTAAAAATACTTAGAAATGAGACTGATGCCATTAATTAGTTGATTGAGTAAGATTTTTATAAATACCTAGATCAAATCAATCAAATGCTGTATAGAGATTTAGGGTGTTCCAGAAATTGGCCTCCAAATCTGGCTTGACAGCATTTTGCTGCACCACATGGGTTGGTGTCTTCACCACGACACAAGGTACAATGAGGACACATTGGGACACACATTGGGACGCATGCATGCTTCATCGTGACAAACGTGTACTGTTTTAGGAAAATTACCATTTTGAGCCCTATTTTGATTTGTTTTCAAAACCTATTGCTTTCTCATGTTTCCAAATGCTTTTAAAACCTTAATTCTTATATAAGTTTTGCCTAGAAGGACCGAAAATGATTTTGGTTATGCTTGGGATCCCAAATTTCAAAAGGTTGTTTAATTATTAAACTTACTTTCAAATTTTTCTACCATAATAGTTCCTTATCATATTAGTTTAGTGTAACAGCCCTCCTGGGTCACCACTGCCTCTCCAGGGTCTTTTCCCAGGCGCTGGACAACACACATGTCACCACATGATTGCCGGCTTTCCCACTGGTGGTACAGTGGTTATTCCTCACCCCACCCTCACGGGGGTCTTTTGGAACCTCCCCAGACTCGAACCTCCAACCTCTACCACCTTAACGAAGTTGAGGCGAAGTCTGGTACCATTGAGTCAAGTGACTCAATGGTACCAGACTTCGCCTCAACTTCGTTAAGGTGGTAGAGGTTGGAGGTTCGAGTCTGGGGAGGTTCCAAAAGACCCCCGTGAGGGTGGGGTGAGGAATAACCACTGTACCACCAGTGGGAAAGCCGGCAATCATGTGGTGACATGTGTGTTGTCCAGCGCCTGGGAAAAGACCCTGGAGAGGCAGTGGTGACCCAGGAGGGCTGTTACATAAAAGGCGCCTTTTATGTAACAGCCCTCCTGGGTCACCACTGCCTCTCCAGGGTCTTTTCCCAGGCGCTGGACAACACACATGTCACCACATGATTGCCGGCTTTCCCACTGGTGGTACAGTGGTTATTCCTCACCCCACCCTCACGGGGGTCTTTTGGAACCTCCCCAGACTCGAACCTCCAACCTCTACCACCTTAACGAAGTTGAGGCGAAGTCTGGTACCATTGAGTCACTTATGTAACAGCCCTCCTGGGTCACCACTGCCTCTCCAGGGTCTTTTCCCAGGCGCTGGACAACACACATGTCACCACATGATTGCCGGCTTTCCCACTGGTGGTACAGTGGTTATTCCTCACCCCACCCTCACGGGGGTCTTTTGGAACCTCCCCAGACTCGAACCTCCAACCTCTACCACCTTAACGAAGTTGAGGCGAAGTCTGGTACCATTGAGTCAAGTGACTCAATGGTACCAGACTTCGCCTCAACTTCGTTAAGGTGGTAGAGGTTGGAGGTTCGAGTCTGGGGAGGTTCCAAAAGACCCCCGTGAGGGTGGGGTGAGGAATAACCACTGTACCACCAGTGGGAAAGCCGGCAATCATGTGGTGACATGTGTGTTGTCCAGCGCCTGGGAAAAGACCCTGGAGAGGCAGTGGTGACCCAGGAGGGCTGTTACATTTAGTCTTTTCTACTATGGTAGAACTTAATTAACTTGTTTATTTTTGTTCTACCACGGTAGAATCTTTTTTGAGAAAATGATAGATGGGTCCAAGGAGATAAATTAATTCAAAATAAGTTTCAAAAGGTCAAATTTCAAGAATTTACAGCTTCAACTCTCAATCTTACAATTTCATTGTGATAAATTTATAACTTATTTTTTAAATTTTAATATGCTTGAAAAATAAATAAATTTATTTTTCCTATTAAAATTTGAAACACAAGTTACAAATTCATCACAATAAAGTTGCAAAATTGATAGTTGAACTTGCAAATTCCTAAATTTTGGCACTTTAGAGCTTACTTTGAATTAATTTGTCTCTTTGAAATCTACCTGTCATTCTCCCTTTTTTTTTATCATGGTAGGGGTAATTTAAACAAATTATTTATATGAAGTCAAATTCTATTAACCATTGTAGCTAGACTTTTAAACTAAGCCTTTTCCTTTTCCTTTTCCTTTTCCTTGATAAATAAATATAAGGATTGATTTGAAAGTATTTAAGCTATAGAGCCTATGGGAACTAATATAAATTATCGAGAAAAGCAGCCGTAACATGAGTTTCTTTAAAGCAAGTTTACGAAGTCAATATAATTAGATAACACTGACCGTAGTATAGGCCGCGGTGCAGAAGATAATGGCGTTGAAGCGACCTGCGCAAGCCTCGGATACGTGTATCACAGCAGGTATTAACACAGCTGATATCGCATCAAGCAAAGTCACCAGCAAAGTAACATTCAGTAGATCAATACCCCTATCAATTAGGAAGTCAGCCAAAACGCTCACCGCTCCCTTGTTTACAAAAGCATAGCTGAAAGCTAAACCTGAAATAAAAATATAAATATCATTAAAGGAAGAAATGAGAGATATTGTTAAAATTACGAAGAATTGAATGGGCCAGGAGAAGAAAAGAACACATTTTTTGATTAACATTATTGAACATTACAAAACATAATCCTTCACTAGAAGAATGAATATCAAAACCACCTCTTTTAGGTAAGATTAAACCTTCTTAACCCCTAATAGAATATGATGCCTTTTATATATAGATTTTAAGGTTATCAATAACTAAGTGATCCATATTAACCACATAATTAACTAACTAATAGTCCAACAGATATATTGATACTTTCAATCTAAGTTAATTTAAACGTAACAGATCAAAAAAGGAAGAAAGAAGTTAATGGCGATCGAGTAATCTCCTAGTAGATCTAGCTCAAGGAACTAGCTAGGAACTTGTTGATCTCGAGACTGAGAAATTAGTGCTACCCCAGATGAAGATCACAGTCTTGGAGAGGACAAACCCACTGCGGAACCAGTTGAAGAGATCGTCGCGACCCACAAACTTCATCGTGTTCAAAATTAGCCAATTAGGGTATGTTTTTTTTTTTTTTTTCCCTTTCTTCAGGTGAATGCCTATTTAAAACCCTAAGCGAAAGACAATGCAGTAAGCTTGTACCTTCCAGCTGGTTAATGTGAATCCGCGGCCACTTTTTGCCCTCGATTGTGCTTCGGATCTCGACGCGTTTGTGTCAAACAAAATTTCCTGAAACTTTCCTTCCTCGAAAGTTATGATAGATAGATAGATAAATTTGAATTGTTAAAATTTGATTGCCTGAATAATTCATGAATTGTAATGAAAAAATATTTTATAAAATGAATTTTGCTATTTTTTTTAGTCATTAATATTGCTGGATCACTCCAAAGAGAGTTTGATTTGCTAGACAATAATTTTTCCCCAGATGAAGAGTACGTACAGTCTTAGAGAGGACAAAACCATCTTGGAACCAGCTCAGAAAGTGGCTTCCGCAGCTAAGAAAAAAGTTGCGCATATTATTGATAACATGGAGGAAGAGCTTTGTGCAGGAACTAATTATTTTTCTTTATTTTACAAGGACGAAAAATGCTACTCAAGATGCATGTACTTTAATCTATTTTTTCAATTCAAAAAAAGACTAATATGGATTATGATGAGCAAGTCCAGTTGAGGTTAATTTCTTTTTTAACATGGATTTAACACCAAACAGGGAGGTAAGGGGGGCGGGAGGGAGCGAGGGGCCTAAAGATGTAGTTTCACACTTCGAAACTGTGAACAATATTAAATTCATGTTAATAAAATAAAGGAAAAACATTTATAAATTTTTTTTTAAATATATAAATGATAATTTGATTCCTTAAAATGTTATAATTTTTTTAAAGTTTTTATACACTTTTTTATTATTAATAAATTTATATAAATTATTAAATTATCTTTGTTGAAAATAAATGATTCACAAATTTCATTTAAATATTCACAACTTTTATTTTTATAAAAGTAATTTACTGTTACATAGTTATAAATATAAGAATAAAAGTTGTGAATATTTAAACAAAATTTATAAATCATTTATTTTTAATAAGAATAATTTAATAATTTATATAAATTTATTAATGATAAAAAAATTTTAAATATTTAAAAAAATTATAATATTTTAAGAAATTAAATTATTATTTATATATTTTAAAAAAATTTTATGATCATCTTCCCTAAAATAATCATGAACTATTAATTAGCGAGAAACAATTTAAACAGCTCATACGTTGAATTTGATTAACAGTTGACAGGCGTTTTGCAAAATTACCCGGAAACCTGCAACGTATTACTCAGTGACGCATGTCTCTCAGATCAACTCGCCAGCAGCAAAGCAGAGTAGCAAACCCGTCGATCTGTAAAAGCATTCACCTAAGACTTTGTTTGGTCAGAAGAAAGGAGATGGAGGGAAAAAAGAGGTGAGGGGAGGGACTAGGGAGATCCCCTCAATTTGGAAGGAGGTTTTGGAGGACCCCTTATCAAATAAAGGAAGGAGAGTGATGCGACAGGGTGGAGGGAAGGGGAAATTTTTCCCCTCCCCTCCAACCAAACATTAGTTAAGGGGGAAGAAAAATACGTACAAACACTGTGTTTGAGAGAAATTTGAAGCTCTGCTCGAGAGACTCACAAGTATGACTACAAGCTGATGTCTGATGAAGAATAATGCAACCTCTGAAATGCAGCGGTCCCAAACTGGGCCCTTCTGCATCGTTTTCGCCGGCGACGAGAACATCTGCAACAGCAGAGGTAAGAGAAAGAGGAAGGAAGCAAATAAAAAAGAAAGAAGAGACGAAAAGAAACTTAGAATATAAAAGTGATTATATTCAACTGAAACACGGAGAGAGATGTCCTTCACGGTTCAATGCTGACTGCTGAGTTGATGAGGAATTGAATGGAATGAGACTGAGACGTACAAGCCCCGATTAATTGAACTGGAGGGTGAGGCACCAAAGCTACTTTATGACCCCGTGATTCCCCTGTCGATTAGTAATTATCTTTTCTTTTTTCTTGTTATTAGTATTATATTAAAATTTTAACGGTTTAGATTTAATATTTAATAAAATTATTATTATTATTTTAAAATATATATATATATATATATATATATATTTGAATCTTTGAAAAGCTTAGATTTAACAATGATTTAAAAAATGATAAAAATAGGGAAAAGGAAACAATGATGCAACTATTTTCCAAACAAACATGCCTCTTGTCTATAAAAAATATTAAAGGGAGAGAATATAATAAAAAAATAATATTAATAATTTTTTATTTTTATAAAATATTTTATATTTTAAAATTTTGAATGTTTCTCACCAATATCTTATAAATTATGGCAGAGGCATAAATTACATAAGATAAGATTAAAACGTGACCAGAAGTCAAAAAAGAATAATAAATTACACAAGACTTATAAGTCAACTCCTCAACTAAACAATGTGAATGAGCACCGGAAGTCCGGGAGTGACGGGGGAACCATCCCCCATTCTCGTGATAAACATGTGTGTTTAAATGAGAGGATGGACCCAAACACTCATGTTCCATCTTTAAAAAAAAAAATCAAAACTAAATTTTAATTTCATGTTTTATCTTATCTTAAAAATCATTCCATCTTATTAAAAATTAAGACAAGATCGAAGTAAGATTAAAATGTCCTGCCATTCTAATAAATTGAATAATATGACAAAAAAATTTGAATTATAATATTCACTAAAATTTTAAATCATATAATTTATTAAATTAAAAATTAAAAGAAAATGAGTACATAAATTACAACGATTTAAAGTCAATTATTAAATTATATCAATTACAACTACAAGTGTATAACATTATGATAGCACTTATAAGTGATTTTTAGGTTATAAGAGCAACAACAACAAACAAGCCATGAATAATATCAAATCGTCGTTCTTCTTCTTTAATTGATATATGAAAATAAAGTAAAAAACACAATATAAAAAATTGTTAAATAAGTATATATAAGAATAAATTGTATTAATATAATTGATATATTATAAAGAAAGATATTACCTTATATTATTTACTTTATAAGTCTGTATCATTAAAATTATCAATATAAAAAACTTTTAGTTTTAAATAACAATTACATGTATTGAAATTATAATTGATATAATTAATATAAATATAAATTATATTAATATATTTAATATATATTTAAAAAATTAAAAATAAAAATAATATATATAAAATATTCAAGATGAGACGAGACGTGTTTTGAGGATAATCTTATGTCCCGTCTTGTTCCTAATTCCTTTCTCCTCTCATCCTACAAAGATCCATCTTGATTATTTTCGAGTTAAAATGAGACTTATTTTGATATGATCGAGAGAAAATTAGACCAATCAATACGAGTACAAATTAAGCATCCCTAGCGATATTGTCCAAGAAAAAACTAAAAAGCAAGCCCAGCTTCTTTCCTCTTGAGGGTTGCCTCCTCCACGCTAGGGAAACACGTGGAGTCATGGCTGGTGGACCATTCAAATTTAATTTTGAACGTTGCAACTGTAATATTTTTACTTTCATTTATAAAATAAAATTAAGATATCTAATTACTGGTCTAAATAGTCTAATTTTAATATAAATAATCTAAATTTAATATTAAAAATTGTAAAAATTATAAAAATTTAATATTAAATATGTACTCCCTCCAATTCCATTTATAAAACCCATTTTAGAAGATCAATTTGATCCCATTTATAAGTTAGGGCACAACTTTTTAAATAATATTTAAAAATATTTTAAAATTACCCTCTATGAGATAGAAAAAGTAACATAATATTACTTTTTAAATTTGTTATATAGAGGTATATTTAAAATTTTATACGTTTTATTCTTTATAATTTTTTTGTATTGGTATTGATAAAATTCATAGAAATGACTTATAAAGAGAATCAAAAAAATGTGATTTAAAGTATATCTAGAAAGTTAATTTATAAAAATTATAAAATTTTAATATTAACTCTAGACAACTTATATTAAATCTAGACTATCCTGACAAGTGAACAGATTTATTAATTTTTATTTATAATTTATATAAATTTTTTATTATGATAAATATAAAATAAAAATAAAATCATTAAATCTTGACCATTCCAGTTTTGAATGGTCCAGATTTTTTTCCCCCAATGTAGTGGAGCTGCGGAGTAGGCAACACTCAAATAAGGGAAGCCGAAGGAAGGACAAAACTATCACATTATAAGCTCTTTTTTCCTTAATTAGCTAGATCTCTTGTATTGTTATGAGTTTAAATAATTTTCTAATTTAATAAGAAGATGAGTCCTTAAAAATAGTTTTTTCTTGTCCAAAAAACAGGTTTTTTCGGCTAAAAAAAAAACACCTGACAGGTTTTATAACGGAATGGATATTGAATTATTGATTACGTATATTGATTCACATGACTACATGAGTGTCTTTAACATGGACAAATGTTCAATGTAATTTCACACGTAACTATTTATAATATTTTTTGGCCTGAATAACTATTTATAATTAATGAATCAACATCACTCAAGTGTGGGATATTTATTTAACCATGTGACGTCACACGTACCAGAGTATAGTAAATGGATTATTCAATAAAGGCGCTTCATTGTATTTGTGACTTGAAATTCATACCATTTAAAATAAAAATTATAATACTATAAAAAATCATAATAATTTGGTGATAAAAAGACATTTAAAAATTATTATTATCTATCAATGAAAATATTTATACGACAATACTTGAAAGATCGTTTGATAATTATAAGAAGTAACAATAATTTTCTTTTTATCTTTAATGTTTATTATAGTGAAACCTGAATTAGATCGGTAAACGGTAAGCTAATCACCTGACCAATTCGGTCGAGTGGTTAACCCGCGAGAGGCTCAATGGCTTGAAACAGGGACTGGCAAAAATTGAAAACTATTTAAAATATGAGGAATTAATACTAATTTTTATTTTTTTTTACAAAGAAAATAAAAAATTTTCAAAAAAATTCAATTGCCCCCCACATACGTCAGTGGTGGATGGTCTTGAATTAATTGGTGTGATCTAACCTACCTGGCGGGTTGATCAGTTCAACCAAGCTGGAAAAAAATAATAAAAGAAGGAAGACTATCAAGTAAGAAGAACTGAAGATGATGAAGAGCTGAAAAACTGTGTAAAAGAAGATGAAGATTAAAGAGGATAAAGAACTAAAATAAAATTAGCCGAACGCATTTTTAACTGTTGAGGGCCATGCCTTGTCGGTCGCATTCCATTATTGCATTACGTAGGGCTGCACAAAATTTAACTTTAACGGTTTGGTCCTTTTCATGAACAAATTGAGTTAGTTAACTTGTGTTCGGCCTGATTCAGTTGTAACTTAAAAATTAATAAAACTAAACTTAATTTATAAGACTAAAAAACTGCTTTCAGTAGTTCATTATTCACTCAACTTTTTTTTTTCTATATGAGATGTCATAATTCATTTCATTCTAATAAATTTAAGATAATAAAAATATTTATAATTATAAAAAATCCATAAAAATCTCTAACAACAACATAACAACAAAAAAATATTTCAGTTAAAATTCAAATAATTTAAATTCATAACTTCAATAACAGCAATAATAACATTTAACAAATTTCAATAACATGTTTATATATATTACAACAACAATTTAACAGCAAACTAAATTATAATTTTATTAAATAGAATGATGAAATGTAAGTGAAGGAAACGGTGAGTTCAAATTTCAAACTATTTAAATATATTAAAAATAATTAAAATTATATTAAAATAATTTTATAGAACTGGATTAAACCAAATGGTTTAAGAGCTTGATTTTTATCTAGTTCAACTAGAGAAGTTAGTCTTTTTTTTTTTTGTCTCTTTAGTCTTTTGGACCAATTTTTTTTATTGGACCAGACCAGATCGGACTTCTTTGGATTAGATTGAATTAGATAAGACAATCAAACTTTTGTACAGTCCTAGCATCATGCGATGAGCACTGCATGCTCGTCATTCCTTTGGGTGATCATGAGCTCTTCATTTTATCTTTAATGATTTCTATTGTTTATTTTAATTAATTTTTTAATATTTTAAATTAAATTGAATTGTCAAAATATATCTGTACAGTCTAAAGTATAAGTGATAGTTAATTTCTAAAAATTATATAATAATATATTAAATTGGATCGTTCTCATTAAATCTGTATTGACCAAATTGGTGGTGAATGGATTTATTAAAAAAATTTATACTTTGTTATATTTTTATTTTGAAAAATATAAATAAAAAATTTAAATCTAGACTATTTAGATCTGATTAGAGGTGATGAGTACCATGATGCTCATCCTTTAGTAGGTATTGAAGATATTCTAAATTTAATATTAATTTTTTATAAATTTTATTTTACACAAATAAATATAAAAATATTTACAATCAATTTAAATTAAACAGTAAAAACCATTTGAAGATAAAATGAAAGCCATGATCGCCCAAAAGGTGATGAGCACGGATTGCACATCCTTGTGTCCATCTTTGCCGAGAATCATTTGGCTCAATGGCATAATCTTGTTTGAATATCTTTTTAAAATTAATTTTAAGTTTAAAATTATGTCTTTAAAAAATTTTATTCAAACATTTTAACTTTTTCCAAGTCATTTAATTTTTAAAACTTCATTTAAAATAAGCTAAAATTTGTTTCATTTTAAAAAATTAATTTTGAACATTATTTACTTATCATTTTGAATAATAGAATTACTCGCTCAACATTAATTTTAAAAAATTATCTAAACAACATCACTTTTATTAGAACTAATTTTTAAAAATTTATTCAAATATTATCATATTTTAATAATTATTTTTTATAATTAATTTTTATCAATTGAAATCTAAATACACCCATAAACTTTTTTAAATGGAGAGGTTAAAAAAATGAAAAAAAAAAAAAAAAGAACAGATCACTTGCGCTTGGGCAGAAAAAAAGTCAAAAGCACCGACAGGCCAAAAAAGTGAAGAAGGATAGTTCTATCAACGGGTATGATAGTTTATCAAGAATGAGTTAAAGGGCTATAATTGTCCTGCTTTTTATTAAAGAGTGTGTGACTGCCCTCTCACTGTCATTACCCTCGAGTCCACCTTTCTCAAAATAAATAAATAAATAAATGTCATTCATCGTTTGGAAGATGACAATATTTTTTTAAAAAATATATAAATAATAATTTAATTTTTAAAAATGTCAAAAAATTTTGAAAGTCTTTAAATTTTTTTATCATTAATAAATTTATATAAATTATTAAATTATTTTTTTTTGAAAGTAAATGATTAATAACTTTTGTTCTTATATTCACAATTTTTTTCTTAAATTCACAACAATACAATCACAAATTACAATATTATATGTTAAATTTTTTATTTGTTATTATATTATATATATATAAAAAAATTCATAAATATAAAAAATATTATTTTTTTTAAATTTAAAAATTTATATAAATTTATTAATGATAGTAAAATTTGTAAAGACTTCAGGAAAATTTTGATCTTTTAAAAAGATTAAATTATTATTTATATTTTTAAAAAAATTATATTATCATTTTCCACTCATTATTCACAGCGCCCCGCTTTTCAGTTTCCACTTTTGAGAGTTCCAAAAACTTCTGAACAATATTGGAAATCTCATGCATATGTTGGTGGGCGCCATGCCAAGCAATCATATTTTTTTAATTGAAATTATGTATTTTCAATAACATTTTAATCCTTTAAATTTTATTTCTATTTTTAGGAAAGATGTTTACTATTTTTTACCCTTTCAATTTTATTATTATTTTTAAAAAATTTAATTTTTATATTGTAGAAATTATTATTTGAATTTTTTACTGAGATAATATTTTATCGAATTAAGAATATATTAATTTACTTAAGGCCAGCCTAATTATGGTTGATCATTAATCTTTAAACAAGAGCGTTGACTAATTCAATAACTGGTTTGATCTTTAATGTTTGTTAATTTTTATTTCAAATTTATTAATTATAACAATTAAATTTTATTCTTATCCCAGTAGTGTAATGTAACATTCAAGAAATTTAATCCTGATTAATTAATTTAATGAGTGTGATTAGTGAATTGGTAAGGTGTGTGGCCAGAGGGGTCTAATTAGTGAATTTGGCTTTGATTTCAACTTAGGATGTGGGTTGGGACATCTGAGTATGGAAAGAGAAAGAAAAAGTGAAGGAAAGCCTCTGTGTCACATGCCATGGCGTGTAGACAATCAGCCGCGGTGCACAGAGAAATATTAGACATGTTTAGGCCTCTCTATGCCAGACGCTGCAGCGGGAGGCCATGTGCTCCACGACACAAGGCTAAAAAACCTAACTTTATTAGTTTGCATTCTATGTGCGAAATCAAAAGAGGAGAAGGAGAAAACACAAGAGCACGACTTGGCTTTCCTAGGGCACGTTATTGGATCTAATTGATGATATTTTGAGGCTCTTAACACTCAAGGCAAGTAATTTATGCTCACATCTTCCTTTCTCTACCATAATTATGAAGAGTAAATTTAGAGTTTGAGTTGAGAGATTGATTTTTGGTCCACAAGAATTATGAGTTTGAATTCATTGACTAAAATGAATATAATGGGAATCGTTTAGAATATGTAAACTCTACATTGATAATTTTGTCAAGAGTTATAGGAGTTATTTTCATGAGAAATTTTGCAATTAATATGGTTGTTGAGAGAGTTTGAGACTCATTAATGGTGGTTTAATAACTAAAGGGGGTAATGTGAGTCAATGAAACCTAGTAAACCCATTGGGTATGAATAGGTAGTGAGTTAATGGGATAGATAGAATAGAGAAAGTGGAAATTAATGTTGGTAAACTCATAAAAAGGGATAATGATGATATCATTGCATTATGATGATAATGTGGTTCAAATTGGCACTTTCGAGCTTGTGAGAAGTTTTGAAAGTTGGTATTGTAGGGGGTAAACCTTTGACCTCTCAAAAGTTTAAAATAATTAGGAGAAAACTAGTTTATATAGTTGAATGTTAATTAATTTTTGTGTAAAGCATGGTTGATATTTATAACTATTGATGCAATGTTTTTGCAAAATGATGAACTTGTAAATTTGTGGTATGATTTTGAAATAGAAACATTAGGCAAGTCATCTCTTTGTAATCAAAGATTTGATAAATGGCTAATCACTATGAAGTTGATAAAATATAGTATTTGGTATGCCAAGTGAGTTGAGTATGTGATTATATGTGAATCCATGTTAAAGGATTGATGATTGAATTACATGAATATATGGTATATATACATCGCATGATCATCGACGAGAGTTCGTCTAGGGAGAGGAGTAGATGGTTAAATCCATATGGTAATGACAGTAGTAGTGACCATTGGAATTGGAAACTTGTCTTGGCACTGACCGTTAGAATCTAGTTGATTCGAGATTGTCCTACTTGTTCTGTGAGGGACTCGAACCTAACTAGTTTTTATCAGTTGATGAGGAGGTTAGATTAGGAGTATGACATCCCATGGTTGTTAGTATTGGGGAAAACCAGATTACACAAGTGAGTGAGTTGACCCTGACCCAGTAGCTCCTCACAAGTTGAAGGCTGGGTTAGTTCGTGAAGGATGTAGACACATGATATCTACTGATTTTACGTCGGAGGTAACAATGGAATATAAGGTTAGTATTTGATTATGCATTTAAATCCAATTACATGATTGCTATTATTGTGGCTCGGTATGTATTAAGGGTGCTTGGTTGGTATTATTGCGACCTCATGTTATGCATTGTCATTATGTGGTTATATGTGCATTAGACCCGATCACATGATTGTTAGTATTGTGAACAGTGGTCATATTCATCATATATGCTATATTGTGTAATTTTGCCTATTTGTATTAGTTTTCAATTGATATACAACTATATAGATTATGTGAAACTTGATTACTAAGTAGTTGTACTCACCCCTTAATTCTCAAATATTTTCAGGACTTAGTTCATTGAATCCAGTTCGAGGAAAGCATACTGAGGCGTAAGATTATGGTTAAAATTCTACTTTCATGCCTCTCTACTCTGCTTAGGTGTACTTATGTTGTAAAATTGCCAACTAGGTCATATGTCATCATTTTGAGCTACTTGCATTAGTTTTGTGTCTCACTAGTGTATTTTGTGTCCTGAGTTAAAGTTTTGATTGTAAACCTTTAGATAGGGATAAAATACTTATGCAAGTAAGAACGTGTATAATTTAACTAATTTGCAATGAAAATGAATAATTTGTGTAAAGTTTTACTCCCCCTTGTATGTTGAGAAATTTGGGGTTGAGTGGTAAAATTGAGGTTTATATATTTTGGTTGAATATGGTGTGTTACATGAGTCTACTAGAGTTTATTAAGTGTAGTCAGATGGTCAGTGTAGGCTTTTGACACTTGTGATTGAGTTGAGACACTATTGTTGTGAGTTTTATGTGAAAAAATGATAAAATAGGTTTTGGTGTCCAACTCTTTGTAGAAAATAAATTTGAGTATGAAACTTGTGCCATTAGCTAGAGTTAGGAGAAAGTTTCATGTAGGCACTGAGGCCATCTCAATCAGATGTCGGAAGAAGATTTAGGACTCATTCGAATTTCGCTCCTTGTGCTGTCAAATTGACAGCTGATTACTGTTATATTCATGCAATACGCCGCAGCACATGACATAGAGGCGAGTGAGCCATGGTGCACTAATACTTAGCCATGGCACACGTCATGTTTTTTTGCATAATTTTATTGTTCGGGTTTTGAAACTCAATGCTGTGGGTCCTCTATGGTTTTTGAGATTCCACATTATTTTGAAATGTTGATTTAAGCAAAATGAGAGTGTTTGGGAGATTTTTATGTTATAAATCTTGGGATCCCATTGTAAATATTTTGTGAATTATTTCTTCCAATTGTGAATTATGAAAACTTGGTAATCTTTTATGGGCTTAATTCCTTAATTACCTTGATTTTGGTATTAATGATATTTAGATTGGGAGAACATTACATGTCAAATCAACAATAAAGTAAAGACTAAAAAGCTTCTAAGATTGCAATCATTAGTATGAGTTGATCCAGAATCCTATTTATTTATGGACAACAACTAGGCTTATGCAATAGAATTGCCTTGTGAGGGAGTCTTTTGTCCTTAAACTTGTTTAGTTTTGTTTTAGAAAAGACATGATTATGGAGAATGCCTTATATAATTAGTTTTAGGATTAGGGGTTTTTAATGTATATTTCTCTAATGTTTTTTGTAATATTTCGCCTTAGTTCTTTTTATTTTTGAATCGTTGGCTTCTGCATAAAACTAAAGATATTTTGATATTTTAAAGTTTTGAAATGGTTGAATTTTATATTTTTTTTCACAATTTTTCAAAAATAAAATGGTGTAACTGTGATATTGTAAAAAAAATGTAAAACTTGCTTGTTTTGAGACTTTAAAATATCAAAATGTCTTTTATTTTATGCAAAAACTAAATTTAAAGAAAAAAAACCAAAACAAAACTAGGAAATTGGGATATTATAAGGGAAAATGGCAATTAAAGACCTTCTAAGAATGTTAATCCCAATTATAGACCATAACATTTTGAAATTTTAGTTAAGAACTATGATCCTTAATTGGGATAAATAAATGTAGTTTGTGAGGTGAGATTCACTAACGTCACTTAGGGATTCACTAACCTAACTTGAGAAAATTCTAACGTATATTGTAAAAACATGAAACCCCACTTGGGATCGATTATTTAATAAAAAGCGCCACTTAAAAATTCACTAACTCGACTTAAAAAAATTTCTAACGTACATTATAAAAATATAAAACCTCACTTGAGAATCAATTGTTTAATAAAAAGCACCACTTAGGAATTCACTAACCAGACTTGAAAAAATTTCTAATGTATATTGTGAAAAAATGAAACCCTATTTCAGAATCGATTGATTAACAAAAAGTTACTAGTCCTTAATTAGAATTTCAAAATATTATAATCCTTGATTGGAACTAATATTCTTAAAAGATCCCTAATTGTTATTTTTTTATTATAAAGAGCACTGGATAACGGCATTTTATAAACCCTTATCCCTGTTTCAGTTTCACGTGTATAACTAGCCTCTTTTTTTAAATGAAAAGACACAAACAAGACCGTGCTAGGGTTACAAAAGTCAAGACACATCAAAGTCCAAGATGTTCCTACATCTCATAAGCGAAGCGTTATAAATAGGGAGGTCGTAGTTGTCATGTGAAGTTTCCATACAAGCAAATCGGCACATTTGTTTGCCTCTTTGAAGATGTGATCAAAAGTAACCGTCTAGTTTCTCATAGTAAGCTCCCTTATTTTCTTGATGGTTGCCGCTAGAGGATGACTTTCGGAGAAATTATGTTGAATAAGAGAGAGGGCTTTCATGGAGTCAGTGTATATATTAATCTTGGTAAGATTAGCATTCCAACCAATCTGAAGGCCTTCTAAAATGCTTAAAAATTCAGTTGCAGTATAGGGTTGATAGCCAAGAAATTTTGAGAAATCGATAATCCAATTTCCTTTTCATCACGGATGACTCCACCATAAGTTTTAGCACCAAGAGAGTTAACTGAGTCATTTGCATCGAGCCTAACCCATCCTGCCTTCAGAGGATGCCATTTAGACTCGGATTTGAGTCTGTTTTATTCAAAATATCCATTCTTGATAAAAGCCACATGTCATTTATGATTTATTGGGTATAAGAGAAGGCAGTATCTTTATCTTGATTGTCATCTTCAAAATACATTCTCTTGCATCTTGCTTTCTATATGATCCAACAGACATGAGTAAAGAGCTTTTGCCAATTAATTTTTTTATACTGGTATTCCTTGCTTCATTTCTTGCATTCCAAGCTATCCAGTCCTGCACATTAAGAGAGAAAAAATTATTTAGCTTGGAAGGATTGACTAGCTTTAGCCAAACCTCCCGCGCTTCCTTGCAATCTCATAAGATGTGAATTGAAGAATCAAGAGAGTTACAACCAAAGATGCAGTTTTGTTGTATTGGGTTCTGTCCTTCATCGGTTGTAAAATTAGTCTGTAGGCGATCCCAAGCCGCTTTTTATAGGAAACACTTGATTTTTTTATATCCAGGCCATTTCTAGATTTTGGACCAAATATCATAATTATTTTATTCATTTTGGGATTCCATCTTTTGTAAGTGGATTTTATAGAGAAATTTCTATCAGAGAAAGGTCTCCAATAAAAGGCATCGTTAGTCCCATAAGGGTTAAGAGGTTGTACAAGAGCAATTTATTTAATCACATCAGGGTGAAGATGACGATTAAGAAGGTTGAAATTCCATCTTCTTGTGGCCGTGCATAAATTAGAGATTTTGGTGTGAAGAATAGATTCAGCACTAGGGAGTGCATATTTAACAAGAGGTTCAAGAAGAGGAGCCTATTTGTCATACCAAAAGGATATTTGGTTACCCTTACCTACTTTCCATCCAACCTAAGGCATGAAATTTTTCTAAATTTTACAAATATTGCTCCATGTGTAAGAAGAAGAACTTGGTTTATAGACCATTAGAATAGCTATTTTGCTGCATTTGTATTTATCCTGGAGAATCTGAACCCAGAGACGTTTAGGTTGAGTGATGAGACCCCAGCATAATTTCATGATGTAGGCAATATTTTGTTTTTTGAGATTTTTGAGTCCAGGTCCCCCATTTGATTTATCCTTAGTAACACAATCCCAAGAAAGAAGATGAGGCTTCCTTGTTCTATCAGAAGAGTTTCAAAGAAAATTCCTCAAGCATCTTTCTGGCTCAGCTAGAATACTATTAGGAATGAGCATAATCTGCATGGCATAGCTAGAAAGAGTAGAGAGGACAAAATTGATGAGGATTAATTTGCTAGCAATGTTAAGAAAATGACTTCTCCAACTAGCAAGACAGGATGCAACTTTATCAAGTAAAGGAGCAGAGGTGTATTTCATAACTTTCTCATGAAACAAAGGTATTCCTAAGTATTTTCCAAGATTTCTAGTAAGAGAAATGCCTAAAGTATCACTGATCTGCATAGCCCTATTGATGTTAACATTTTTATAACAAAAAAGTTTAGATTTAGAGATATTAATATTATGCCCAGAAGCATTACAAAATTTAGAGAGACAATTCTAAATAATCGAAGCCTGAGTAAGAGATGTCTCTATAAAAAGTAAAAGATCATCAGCAAAGAATAAATAGGAGATGGGAGGCTTAGTAGGTGTAAGTTTAATAGGTTTTCAATCATTTTTATCTATACTACTATGGATGCAGTGGCTTAATCGTTCAATACAAAGGATAAAAAGATAAGGAAAGATAGGATCTCCCTGTCTAATGCCTCATGTAGGAATGAATTCATTTGAAGGTTCACCATTCCAAAGAACTTTTATCCAAGTGGTAGAGATAGCTGCTTTAATGAGTTTTCTCATATGAAAGTTGAGTCTGACAGATTGGAGGGTATCATCTATGAAATCCCATGAAAGTCTATCGAAAGCCTTTTCAAGGTCTACCTTGAGAGCCATGAAACCCTTTTTCTTGTCTTGTCTTATTAGTCCTAGAGTGGATGAGTTCTTGTGCGATTATAATGTTATCACTACTTTAACAACCCCAAATGAAGCTACATTGATTATCTCCGATAAGATAGTTCATACAATCACGAAGCCAGTTGGAGATAATTTTAGTAATGATTTTATAACTCACATTACAAAGAGATATCAGATAGAAATCTTTCATACTGGTTGGGTTATTGATCTTAGGGATAAGAGTGATGAAAGTGTCATTTATCTCAACAATAGTGTCAGGTTCCCTAAAAACCTTTTGAATGAGTTAAAAGATGCTAGCTTTGAGATCTTCCTAATAGGTGTGTATGAAGCTAGCATTAAGACCATCTGGACTTGGAGCTTTGAAAGCCCCTATATCAAAAGCTGCATTTTTAATTTCTTCCTCTGTAACCTCCTTATGTGAAGAAAAAAGTTGAGCATCCGATAGGGGTGGGAAGCTTCTTTGAGTAATAAGTTTTGGTTTATCATGATCAATTTCCTTAAAGAGTTTTTCAAAATAAGAAGTAGCCATACGTTTTAGAGAACTTTGGTCTTACACCTAAGTACTATCATTAGCTTTAAGAGAAAGAATTTGATTTCTTTTCCTTTTAACGATAGTGGAGGCATGCAAATATTTGGTGTTACAATCACCCTAACTTAACCAATTGCATCTAGATTTTTAAAACCAAATTAATTCTTCTTGAAGAAGGACCTTGTTGTATTCTTCCCAGAGAGATTTTTTGAGTTTCCTAAGGAAGTAATTGTCCCTTTGATTTCTTTTCCTATCAATACCTTCCAATCGGCGGAGGATCCTTTTCTTTTTGGATGAGATGCTTCCAATATAGTTTCTGTTCCAAGTAACTGCAAAATTAGTAAATTTTATCTTCCCCTCGTTTCAGTTATTTATACCTAAAGATTCCTTGATTAGAGGATGGAAAGAATCCTCGAGACTCCAAGCAGCATGATATCTAAAAGGTTTTTGATATTGATTTTGGCAGTCTTTATTAAAGAGCTAAACTCTAATAGGTCGATGGTCGGAGCCATATTTAAGAAGATGGAAGGTGTTAGCCTGATTGAATTTAAGTCTCCACTCAGTGTTACAAAAGGCCCAATCAAGTCTTTCCTTAATATTCCCTTTTTCCTCAGTGAATCTTTCTCTAGACAAATCTAGATCAATAAGATTGGAAGAATTGATACATTGTCTGAATTGTTTCATAGATTTCCAATTGAGTCCATTTCCTCCACTTTTATCTTTACAAGATAGATAGGAATTGAAATCTCCAATAATAAGCTAAGGATAGTGATATTTTGAGCAAGAGTAGTAATGGAATCTCAAAACAGAGTACGATTAGAAGGGTTAGGATCACCATAGACACAAGATAACATATACAAACAACAACAATAACAACAAGCCTTTATTCCACTAGGTGGGGTCGGCTACATGGATTGCAAGACACAAGATAACATATAAGAGGTATTATTTGATAAGCATTTGACATTACAATGAAGAAGTTGTTAGAGTAAATATAATCTATATTAACCTCATCGTTATTTCAAAGAATCCAAATGCCTCCAGCATAGCCAATAGCTTTTGCAAGAATCTAATTAGAAAAACTAAGTTTACTAACAATTTTATCTGCTTTAGTGCCACTAGATCTAGTTTCAATTAAAATAAGAATTTGAGTATTATAAATTTTAATGATATCTCTTATACGATGGAAAAGCTTTTGCTACAAGTACCTCTACAATTCCAGCAAATTAAATCCATAAATAAGTAAAAGGAATAGAAAAACCTGGAAAAAGTTAGGCTTCCGAATGAGGAGATGGTTCATAGAGTTATTCATCACTAAACGCATCATGTTCAAGGTTATCATTTTGAGGATGATTTTTGTATATTTCATCAAGGAAATCATTATCATTTACTTCATCATGGTTCATAACATTAATGAGTTCATCGGAATTTCCAATAAAATGAGAAGGTTGATTTTGGACTTCCATGAGTGAATCAATAGGGAATTGAGTTTTTGGAATTACACTAATAGAATTTTCAGCATTAGGTGGCACTTTATTTTCAAAGTCCCTAATTGTGTTGTGATATAAAGCTGGATGATTATTTATGTCAACCCCCATGTTCATATCGGTCTAGATTTTTAGGTCAAGGGCGAATGAAACTCCAACTTTATTTTCTTCCAGATCAGAATTTCTCTTTGTCTCGTTAATGGGATTTTTTGGTGCACCCACTTCTCTTCTATTTCCTTTAACAATTATATGGGTTCGTTTAATAGGCCTTTGAGTTTCATTTTGCGCTTTAGCATCCACGTTAATTATTTTTAACCCATCCCAAGAGAAGCATGGTTCAATTTTCGCTAGTCTCTTCCCTTTATCCAAGAGTCTTGTTGCTTCCTCCAAATTCGTGTTTGAGATCGTCTCCTCCTCATTTCCATTTTTGCCTAGTCTATCTCTCTTATTTCCTTTCAGATCTTTCTTCCTCCATACCTTTCTGACAACTTTGGCAGGAGATTTAGTAGAGACGCCATTTTGGATATCAGTAGAGACTTTCTTGCTTTCGTTCTCTTGATCTAGATTAGCTAGGATGTCAAATCTAAATATGTGTTGAGAGGTAGATCCTCAATTTGTGCGATTATACCAATTAGCCGTTGGTTGCTTCAGGCATCGTGTGTGGGAAGGTCGTCGGAATTTCATCCATTCTCCAAAGATTTTTATAAGTACATTAGATTTCGATGAGGTATTTCTGATCATGGTCGTTTTTGTAGTCTTGGATGTATGATTTTTATCTGCGATTTGGCTTTACTTATTGGTCTTGGTTGAATTTTTCGCTGCTTTCTCTACATCCTTTATTTCTTTTAAAAACCCAGAGTTTATGGGTTTGTGAGGGCAAGAGTTTTTGTTATGCCCGTAACAGCCACAGCCGAAACATATGAGGGTTAGACTTTCATACTCCACGTTGTAGATTTGATCCCTTATGAGGATTCTGGGAATGAGTTTTTTTTAAAGATCCACTTCTACACTGATCCTTACAAACTTCCCTCTTTTGATTTTTCCTATATTGTTCTGAGAACTAAATTCTGAAAGAGTATTCACATCTGTTTTCAAGGTTTTACCAATGCAATTTCTTATTCTCCATAAGACTTCTTTGTCATAACATTAAATAGGTATATTGTTGAGCCTTACCCATAGTGCAACTTTGCCCAGTATGTTAGTGTTTGGATTGAAACCATCGTTAAACCAGAATACAATGGTCAAAAATTATCCATGGGCCACCATTGAGAATATTTTCATACGTTGCTTGGTTCTTTGTTCTTACAATGTAGTAGTTGTTTACCAAATCAATTAGTTTGAAATCTTTAAACTGCCACATCCTTACTAGTCTGGGTTTGAGAAATGTTAGGTTTAGTTGAATTCCTAGGGTATTGATGACTAGTGCATCCATCCATGGTGTGCATATTTTCTTCCACTCCTCATTTGATATAGGCACACTAGGGAATTGGTTCATCATTTGCGTGGTAGCTTCAGAGAGTGACCACTCTTGATCGAGCTCTTTTGCTAGGGTATCGTTGATATATTAAGTGTCTTTTCCATCATTGATTCCGTAGCATTCATTGTAGCTGATTAAAGATTTCTTGTAACTAGGCTCTTTTAATGCTTTATGTACCTTATAGCCTTTATAGCCTTTAGCCTTATCTCTTCCATCCGATCAGCGTTACCCATTCGGATCTCTCACTTTCTTTATCTGACCCGTCACCCCCTCATTCCCTTTCAATGCCGTCTGCCGTGTCTTTATCTCCTTCTTAAGAAATTTATCTCTGGTGGAACCTTGGACAAAGTAAGTGTTACCAGAAGCAGAACGTACAACTGCAGGCGAAGAAGGTGATAGATCACGAGGCAATAAGAGAGGTTTATTATCATTTTCTCCTTGATAAAAGCAATCTTCTGGATCACCAGATCCTTGAACGTTATCTTTGGACTTGTAATAATCCGCTTTTGAGCAACCTACGATTCTTCCTGGTAGCAAGAGTACTTCCTGGTGGTCTATCTTCTGGATAGTAGCTGAAAATCTAAGCGAAGAATAATAAATACCTAGTGCTTGTTTGGATTAAAAAATCAGCAATTGAGATTATAATCAAGTGAATTAGTAAACTAATGTTTAAAAAATTTATAATTTTAATATGATTTATGTTTGAATATTTTTTTAATAAATTAGTTGGACAAACTTAAATTTATTCAAATGATTTAATTTAAAAACAAATTAAGATCTATTATGACCAAAATGAATATGGGTTTTCTTATATATATATATATATATATATTTTAACTAATTTAATATTTTTAGAAAAAATGTTAAACTTAAAATTATAATTTTTCAAAAAGGTAAAATAAAAAATATAAAATAAATTGTTAAATTTAAAAAGGTAAAATTTAGTGACAAATTATAAATATTAAATTCTAAACTTTTAATATTTATTTTTTTATGCCAGTAATAAAATAATTTTTTTACACCACACATTTTCTTAAATATATTAGTTTTTTTATAACAAAATCGCATTTCATTTTAATGCTTCACTAAAGCAAATCAACAATAGTGAGCTATTGCATAGCCAAAAAAAAAGAGTGGGTTTTTTGTAATAATATCTAAATCCAAGTCGTTGTAATAATATCCACAACAACAAGTCTTTATTCCATTAGGTGGAGTCAATTACATGAATTGTAACATGCCATTGTGCTCTATTATTTACTAAGCTTTTAGAAATATTATTAATTAAGAGATCACGTTTAATAACTTTCAAGAGTATTCTCTTAAGCCTTCATCTATCCCTCTTAACAATGCTCAAAATTATATATTCCACTCTTCTCAATGGTACCTCTCACAATCTTTTTTGTACATGCTCAAACCATTTCAAACGATTTTCTATTATTTTTTTTCAATAGGTGACACCCTCACTTTTTCACATACGTGCTCATTTTGAATTTTATCTTTACGTGTATGTTTACACATCTATCGTAACATTCTCATCTCTGCCACTCTAACTTTATGCTCTTACTATCTCGTTAGAACCCAACATTCACTACTATATAATATAGTCAATCTGATAGCAGTATGATAAAACTTTCCTTTAAGTTTATTAGGTACTTTATGGTTGCAAATAACTCCTTTAACTTTTCTCCAATTAAACCACTTAACTTGAATCCTATCTGAAATATACTCATTAATTTCGCCATTATTTTGAATGATGGCTCCCAAATATCTAAACTTTTTCACTTGAGGTATAATTTGATTTCCTAATTTCACTTCTAAATTACTGTTGACTAGTCTCTTACCAAATTTACAATATAAATATTTCATCTTACTCCTATTCAGACAGAAATTTTTTGACTCCAATATCCTCCTTCATAACTCAAGTTTACAATTAATCTGTTCTCTTGTCTGTGCTATGAGAGCTATATCATTCGCAAAGAGTATACATTTAAAAATTTCCCCTTAAATATGTTCTGTCAAAACATTTAAGACTAAGTTAAATAGATAAGGACTTAAAGATGATCCTTAATGTATTTCAATCTTTATAGGAAACTCCTTTGTTTGACCACTAGATGTTCTTATACTAATTTTTACCCCTTCATACATATCTTGTATAACTTTAATATAAGCAATTCGTACTCCTTTCTTTTCCAAGGCCTTTTAAAGCACTTCTCTTGATATACAGTCATAAGCTTTTTTCAAATCAATAAAAATCATGTGTAAATCTTTATTTTTACAATGATACTTTTTCATTAATCCTCATAGTAGATAAATCACTTCTATAGTCGATCTATTTGGCATAAAACTAAACTGATTCTCAAAAATGCTTGTTTTCAATCTCAACCTATGCTCAATTACTTTCTCCCATAATTTTATTGTGTGGCTCATGAGTTTAATCTGTCTATAATTAGTACAATTATGAATATCACCTTTATTTTTATAAATAAAAATTAATGTACTTTTCCTCCTGTCGTCAGGCATTTTCTTAGACTATAAAATCACATTAAATAACTTAGTTAACCATCTCACTCCTTCTTCACCTAAATATTTTCATACTTCGATAGATATATAATCAGGTCCGTTAGCCTTACCATTTGCTATTTTTTTAAGAGCTTTCTTTATCTCTTTATCACATATTATTCAATAGAATGACAAATTTTATTTTCCTTCATGAGTTACTAAATCCTCCAAGTTACTTGACAAATCCTCTCCATTATTGAAAAGTTTGGAAAAGTAAGTCTTTCATTTGTTTTTAATTTTATCATCTATAACTAAAATTCTTCCATCTTTATCGTTTATACACCTTACCTGTTCTAGATCTTTTGATTTTCTTTCCCTACTCTTAGCAATCTTATAAATGTTTCATTCTCTTCCTTTGTCTCAAGACTCTTATAAAATTCTTTAAAAGCTTTAGAACGAGCTTCATTCACAGCTCTCTTAGTTTCCTTCTTAGCCTTATGGTACTTTTCTCAATTTTTCTCATTGTTACACAAAGGTATGGCTTTAAAACAGTTCTTCTTATGTTTGATTTTGTCTTGTACACTATTATTCCACCACCAAGACTCCTTATCTTTCAGACCAAAACCTTTTGATTCTCCCAAAACTACTTTTGCAACCTCTCTTATCTTTTTAGCCATATCCTCCTATAAGATGTTAGCACTTCTTTAAGATTCTCAAATTTCTTTGTCCAAAAGATTTCGCTTAAAAATATCTTGCTTCTTACCTTTTAATTACCATTACTTAATCATTGGTGCAACTACTTATCGATGTTTTTGAGTTTTACTCATAATACACACATCAAGGATAAGGATCCTATGTTGTGTTGTTACAGCATCCCCAGAAGTCACTTTGCAATTTTTACAGAGTCTTCTATTTGTGTTCTTAACTAAAAGAAAATCAATCTATGACCTTAAGGCTCTACTTTTATAAGTGATGAGATGCTCATCTCTCTTCTTGAAACAAGTGTTGGTAATTTTAAAATCATATGCCAACGAGAAATCAAGAAGAGTTTGTCCTTCATTGTTTAGCTCTCCAAAACCAAAACCACCACACACCCTCGCATACTGACCAGCCTCCCTCCTGACATGCCCATTAAAGTCTCCTCTAATAAAAATCTTTTCACTCTATGGTATGTGTTGAATCAACCCTTCCAAGTCCTCCTAAAATAATTTCTTAAGACTGACTTCTGTCACGACTTGAGGCGCATAAGCGCTAACAATATTAACAGTCTCACATCCAACTATCATTTTTAAGAAAATAATTTTGTCTCCAATTCTGCTAACTTCTACAACGTTCTTCTTTCACTCTTTATCAATAATGATGCTTACTCCATTGCATGTGCATAGTTTTCCTGTATACCAAAGCTTGAAACCTTAAATATCCTTAGCTTTTTTCTCCATGCCATTTTGTTTCTTGCAGGCATAGGATTTTGATTTTTCTTTGAATTATAACCCCTACAACCTCTACAGATCTACAATTCAATGTCCCAACATTTAAGCACCAAATCTAATCTTGCTCTTATGGACTAACTTCTTTAACCATGCACGTCTAGAATGACGCGATAATCCTTGCTCATTTAACACTATATTCGAGCGCTGATGCAATAGCTTTAACTCACTTATCATTGTACTCAAGCCATGCAGTGTGTTACTTACGGGCAACGACCTAACATTAGCATTATAATGTTTATTGTCCATGTTCATGATATATTCAATAAAGTTTTACGTTGGCTATTGATAGCCTAACACAACCCTACTTCTTTACTCAATCTTGAGACCAGTTATAAATATAAGCGAAGTTAAAACAGCAATTATGAAAATAGATGTTTGAGGTGGCCATATATTTTTGTAATTTATAAATGTTAAATTTATAAAAATATATATGTAAATAATTAAATAAGATCTACTCCTCCAGTTTAGTAATATAAACTATTTTTTGAAATACTATGTTTAAAAATATAAAGTATTTAAATTTTTTAAAATATAATTAATAAGGTTTTATACTCAAACCCTTTGTCAACAATATTTTAAGTTGAATCAAATGATTTGCAGTTTTTATATGAAAGATTTTAAATGAATTGCATTAAGTTCACATGCGGGCAAGCCCATCTGGATTAGAGTCCTTGTAAAAGTATTTTCTCTTTTTTCTTTTGACTGATTGTAAAAGTATTTTCAAATTCCCCGTAATTAAATCCTTACACACTTAGATTTAAATTTATATCCTTTCGAGATGTGGGTCAGGTTTTTTGTTTGTTGGATAACATGACACTACACTCACACAAACAAGCAAGAAAAGTTCATGATCCACATTATCCATCTCTTGTCCACTCGTTGAAATTCCAAAAGGCACTACTTCAATTCAACTATCACTAACGAAACCAGTATACCAACTACCAAGGTACACCTTTTTTTCGCAGCTCAATGGCGGCCACCCACTTACTCCCAAATCCAAAACCTTTCTCAGCTCTACTCACAAACCCGCCTTCAATTCCTTCCATTAACTCCACCCAACTTCCATTCTTGAGCTCATCAGACCATCAACCCCATAATTCCAGCATCAGACGCAGCATTCACACAAATGCCAAGAAAAAGAACCCATGGCTTGACCCTTTTGATGACGGGGAAGACCCGACCATGGAGTATGGGTCCTTGTTTTCAGATGGGAAGCAGGAAGAGGATCCAAGGCCGCCCGATGATCCGAATAATCCATACGGGTTCTTGAAATTTCCTTCTGGGTATTCTGTGGAGATTGCATCTCTGGCTTTGAAAGTGAGAGGAGATGTGAGGAGGTGCTGCTGTGTGATCTCTGGTGGTGTTTATGAGAATCTGTTGTTCTTTCCAGCTATTCAGTTGCTTAAGGATAGATATCCTGGTGTTCAGATTGATGTTTTGGCGTCTGAGAGAGGGAAGCAGACTTTTGAGCTGAACAAGAATGTGAGGTGGGCAAATGTCTATGATCCTGATGATTATTTTCCAGAGCCTGCAGAGTACACTGATATGGTTGGACTTCTCAAGGTTCGCATATTTCGAAGTCTTACTGTTAATATACTAAAGATTTTGATTATCATCAAATGTTGATCTCTACAGAGATTGGGTAGCTAAAAGGGCGTTTGTCTCAAAGTACATATTGACATTGAAGCCAACTTGTTTGTGATCTGAAAAATAAATTCCATTCATGCAATTTGAGTACAGAATTTTCTGCTAAGTCTGATGAGCTTTAGTTTTACTGGACCAGAATTGTGCTATGAAACTCATCATTTTCAGTTACAAGCACTCCAAAATAGCTTACATATATTATGAATTGAAGCAATGTGAAAAGGAAAGAGTTTAGTTCCAAATATCATGCACAAAAGACATTCGCATGTTATACGAAAAGTATTTTCTATAAATAAAAGGGGAAATGTACTTAGAAAGAAAAAGGGATTTGTGCATTTTTCTATTTCCTGTTAGAAAATCCTATAGAAAATCCATTTCGAGTCATGCCCAAAGACTCTATCCTTAATAGCAATACGGCATAGTCGTCGGAGTTTTTTAGGATTAAGTAGAACCTTCCTGTAAAATTAATAGGGTAACAAAATAGCAAAAAATACAAAATAACTCAGGAAAAGCACTAGGAGGGGAGGAGATGAGAGTGCCTGAAAGCTTGGGATTGTGCACTAGAACCCAAAACAACCGCTGCCTTTGGCAGAAATGTCATACACTTTGGGCAATAAAACACTGTTAATGACACTTTAATACAAATGAAAAACCATTTTGGATAATGAGATTTAATATAAAAATAAATAATAGTAAATACTAATTAATATTATTAATAAAAATATAATTCCTTTGAAATACCATTAAATAATTAAAGTATCCAACATCTGTTTTGTAAATAATACTTTTCTACCTACCAAACATTACAAATGTCTTGCAATCATAGAAAAAGTAAGTGTTATTCATGTTGGCTGAAAGTCTTCTTGAGATATTTTTAGATGGACTTTCATATATTTGGAGGGTTTCTCAATAGTAATGCATTGTTCTATTGTGCCTACAGAATAGGTACTATGACATGGTTTTATCCACCAAATTGGCAGGCCTAGGCCATGCTGCATTTTTGTTTATGACAACAGCTCGAGATAGAGTTAGCTATGTGTACCCAAATGTGAATGCTGCAGGAGCAGGATTACTTTTATCTGAAACATTTAAGCCAGATAGACTAAATCTCTCAGAGGGAGGATATAATATGTGAGTATATGGTAAAGCACTAAGATTTTTAGAGTTTCGTTCTGTTTTTATGCTTCAACTTGCCTTGCAATAAAATATTGCTTAACCGAGTAAAATTGTGAGGCAGTTTACAACTGGTAATTTCCTTTCAATGAGTTTGCTGGTGTAGGTATCATCAGATGGTTGGCTGGTTAGGAAGACCATTTCGAAGTGTCCCGAGGCAACCTGTGCCACCGCTTAGAGTATCAATTTCAAGGAAGCTGAAGGATTATGTGGAGGAAAAGTACAAGAAAGCAGGAGCAGAAAAGGGGAATATATTGTAATTCATGGGATACAATCAGATTCAAAGGCTTCAATGCAGTCTAAAGGTGATGCTGATAGCTTGTTGCCTATTGAAGTATGGGCTGAGATTGCTGAGGAGATAAGGTATGGAAGGTTATCTTTGAACTGCAGGATTGAAACTAAAATTAGCCTAAATGCATTGATTTAAGCTTTTAGCCATGTGCATGCAATTGTTTATGAACTACTCTTTCATATTCATAATGCAGACAGATCAAGAAGCCTTACATTTTCATATTTTGCTCTTGCATGAGTTTTAAATGAAGAATATGACTAGCCCCCCCCCCCCCCCTCCAAAAAAAAAAAAAAAACAATTTGCATTGCATTTTATATTGACACAGCATTGAATTATAGTTGCAAGGTTTTGGTCTCCGCGCCCCCCCCCCCAAAATGATAATAATAAATAAGAGCTAATAAAACAGTACTGACAGTATTTATACCTGTTCATATTCATTTTAATAGGGATTTTAGGCCAGTCTTTGTGATTCCACATGAGAAAGAAAGAGAAAATGTGAAGGAAGTTGTTGGAGAAGATGCTAGCGTAGTCTTCATCACTACCCCAGGACAGGTACTTAAATATCTGTCATTCAAATAACAAATAGCCTAATTTTAGAAACAAAAAGGGAAACACTGAGGTCTAAGAGGCAGAGTAATAGGCTTTTTAGACCTATTTTGGACTTTTCATATTACTAATGGGATTTTGATTTCTTTTCTGTGGTTTCAGTTGGCTGCTCTTATTAATGATTCTGCTGGGATAATAGCTACAACACAGCTGCTATCCAACTTGCACATGCACGTGAGAAACCCAGGTGATTTTTATGAATAATATATACTATTGGTTAGTAAATGTGAGGAGGTGCAAAATCTTGGTAGAGATGCAAAATATTAAAACTTAAGGGTAAGAAGTTCAGAATTTCAAGGCTATGAATGTAAAATATTAAAACTTATACACCACATTTATAATTTTTCCCAACGTGAGGGGGCCAATTGCCACTGGGTTAGCCCAAACTAAATTCCTCACCTTCACAATTAAGGACACATTTATTTAGCCTTGAAGGAAAAAAGTGGATCTTCAAGATATAATGTTTAGGGTTAAATTACAGAAATGAAAATGTTCAATCTCATTGATTCAGTTAATGTAGAATGCGTCTGATATGTACTTATTGTTCTTGGTACTGTAGTATTGGGTTATTTGGCTCGAAAGAGAAGGGAAACCTGTTTGTTCCACAAGCCGAAGAGAAGAAATGCACAGTAATATCATCAAAGACAGGGAAGTTAATTGATGTTGATGTTGAGGCTGTGAGAAATGCAATTCAAACATTTAATGTATCCTTAGCTTGGGTGTAATACAAACACTATAATACTTCTATTGATCTTTTTTCCTTTAAGAATAGAAGGGATGGGAGAGATCAGAGGGATCTCGTTAAGTGATTATTGTAGCTGATTTGTTCATATTTATAGAAAGAAGAGAGATATTTCTTGAATTTTAAGGGACATTCTTTTTTTATAACATTTTAAGGGACAATCTACAGGTTCATATATCTCTTTATTTCAAAATATGTAGATATGAATATTCTGGCAATTTTTACTTTGAAAAAAATGGCTTAAAAATTTTAAGTAAAATGAAATAATATATGATAATGAGTCATGCACTAGTTAAGAAAAAGGGGGGGTTTTATAGGTGACTATTATATCGGCTGTAGGAAAATGATGTAAAGAGTTGAGGCGATGATATTTTTATAATGACAAACATGTCTAATGAACTTTCTATACTGGTCACTGACTTTCTATGGCCACCTATAAGTACCCAGGTTTTTTATTTGATATAAAAAATAATTTTTTAATAGCTAAAAAACACTATTTATTATGCACTTGTGACATGAAAGTGATCACACTGTTATTAATGAGAACTATTATGCTAATGTTGTTGTCTCC
>NW_026555344.1:9614982-9642612 GCF_029017545.1 Prosopis cineraria
TATAAAGTAAATAAGTTATTGTTCATGGTGAGTGGGTGTGCTAAAGGAGCCTATTCTCACATGGTGCTATAAGTACTTAACTTTTAAATTAAACTGAGTTTTTGGGATTCTTTACCATAATTTCCCTAAATGCAAGTGTTAAAAATAAAGAGAATGAAGAAATATATATAGAGAAAAATGGAAGTATTGCATGGTAAAGACAAACATGATATTGATACTAATATAAAAGAAACTACATAAAACATAAGATGAAAAAATAAAAGAAAAATGTCAGGGAAGTAGTGCTACTATTCCATTGAGAGACATGTGCTATTGGGTGTAGAACTCATCGATATCTACTATATGTGTGCTACTCTAAGGGAACCATGCTTAATTTGCTAAAGGAGGAAGTTTCTAATTTGGTCACAGACCAAGTATTGTATTGGTTTGAGTGTTTTTGAGTTGACTGGAATTGGAGAGAGGTTGGAGAAGTCATTATAAATGATGGTTTTTTTTCCTTTTATAGACATAAAGTGATAGTTTTTCTTAGTCCCACACCTTCTTTTTTTTTTTTTTTTAAGGTTCGTTCATTTTAGTTTTCTCTAGAACTTCCTCCACTTTCACTCTTGTGAAAAGAAGTTGGGATGACCAAGTCCTCCCCCCCCCTTAAAAAAAAATTTCTCTCCTTTAGAAGACTTACATGGGCTATTAGGTTAGGGGAAAATTTATATTTTAACACAAACATTTATGTTTAGAACCTACTTGTAATTTTTTCTAAAATATTCTCAATCACTTGGTGAAGACAATAAGTAAGAAAGAAAAGGGGGCACCTATCAGGAGTTAGTTTCTCTCCAATGCACATCCCTCCTATATCTCTCCTTTTATTTTCTAATGATATTTTGACCATCCAGATTTAATCCAAAAGGTTCAAATTTAAACCTTTTAATTTTAATTTTATATTTATTAAAAAAAATTTGTAAAATATTTACTAAGTCTGGTCATCACTCATTTGGATAGTCTATATTTAATTTGAATGGTTTAAATTTAATATTAATTTTTTAATAATTTTTATAAATTGACAATATATATTCATTTTTGGATGATCCATATTTAATATCAAAATTTCTTGTAATTTTTATTTGGAAAAATTGGTGAAAAGGATCATGTTAAAAGCAAAATTAGTCTCAAGGACAAATGCAATTTAAGGACCAAATACAATATTTTATTAATTAAAAAATATACACAAATGATCAAAATACCCTCTCTTTAAAACAATCAAATTGAAAAAAAAAAAAAACAAAGGCTACCTATTCAACAATTGCACCTCAAGTCAAAAGCCTTGCACCCACTTGCACCTAGAGCCATCAATTAAGGTCGAGCCCATCGGACTAGGCCTTTTAACACCGAAAAAATCTAAGGTCAAGCTACTATTTTAGAGTGTAAAATGATAATTTGAGCTGGCCCTTTTAAACTCTAAAATAAAAAGACCGACCCTTTTATGTCCTTTTATAATTTTTTAAATTTTAATATTAAAAAAATTAAATATTATGCTAATTCTAAAACCATAGCCTTATTTCACTTGGATGAAGAATAAATATATAAAAAATTTAATATTTTTGCCACTATTAAGGCTCCATAAAGAGAAGGATAGAATTATATTGATGTTGATGATGATAAAAATCATCAAGATCTTGCTGATAATGCTAATAAAGTCTGATTATTATTAGTGTTGATTTTATAATATTTTGCTTTCTATTAGACTTACATTTATTATTATGTGTATTGACTTCAATTTATTTTTATAGATTAAATGTTACATGTAATAACTTTTTTTGAATTTTTAAATATGCTCTTTTTAATCTTTAAATTAAAAAAATATAGGGCCGAGGCCCTAAGGGTCGGCCTTTTAGCCTCGAGGGCCAGGGTCAGGATGGTCAAACTGAAGCCTTAAGGTGTAATTGGGCTTTATAGGGCTAGCCCGTTTATGCCTTGGCCCTTTAAGGCCTAGCCCCTTTTAAGGCCAGGCCGGCCCTCATTAATACCTTCACTTGCACCCCTAGCCAAAAACCTTGTACTTAATTTAAAAGCCTTGTGTCTCATGCCAAAAGTCTTGCACCCAACCTATAAGCCTTGTAGCCCAAGCCAGAAGCCTTGCCCTAAGTCAAACGCCTTGCATCCAATCCAAAAGCCTTGCATCCCAACTCAAAAGCCTTATAAGACTTGGCGTGCAAGGCCTCTAGGTTGGGTGCAAGGCCTCTAAGTTAGGGTACAAGGCTTTTGAAATAGGGTGCAAGCCTTTTGGCTTAAGGTGCAAGGCTTCTGGGATGAGGTGCAAGGCTTCTGGCTTAGGGTGTAAGGCTTTTAGGTTAGGGTGCAAGGCTTCTGATTCAGGGTGCATGGCTTCTAACATAGGCTTGGAGTGCATGTGTTAAATGAGTAGCCTTTGTTTTTTTTTCAATTTCATATTTTAAAGAGAGGGTATTTTGGTCATTTGTGCATTTTTTTAATGAATAAAATATTGCATTTGGTCCTTGAATTGCATTTAGTCCTTGGGACTAATTTTGTTTTCAACAAGGTTCTTTTCACCAATTTTTCCTTTTTATTTCAATAAATTAATATTAAATATAAAGATAATCTCCTAACTGGTACTTCTCAAAAAATTTTAAAAATTTACAAGTTAAAATCATACTCCCTCTATCCTTATATATGAGATGTTTTAATCAAATCATGCCAACAAATAAGTTAGTTATTAAATTAAAAGCACAACAATATTTAGTTTGCCCCTAATTATTATAAATAAAAAATAAACTTCTTTTTTCAAAGTAAATTGATGATGAGAGTACTTATATTTTTCTCTTTTCAATTTAATAAGGGTATAATGGTCTATTTATTAAAAAAATATACTAACAACTTCTTATATTTAAGGACAAAAATTTTTTTAGAAGACCTCTTATATATAGAGACAAAGGGAGCAAATATAAACTATTAAGAGTAAATCTATACAATCAATTTATAAAAATTTTTAATACTAAAATTTGTTTATTTAGATTAAATATGAACTGTTCATATGGGTGCTGACCAAAAACTTATTAACAAATTTATAAACCTTTATTCTAATAAATATAAAATAAAAATAAATAAATATTAAAAATTATAAATATAAATCGTTCAGATTAAATCTAAACATTCCATATATCTTTTGAAAATAAGAGGAGAGGCAGTGGAGGGATGCTTAGAGGAGAGAAGTCAACTCCCACCAATTAGGGGATTGTTAGGGGCATAGGCCTATAGTGCCACACTCTTTAATGCTCATTCTAATGCCTTAATCTTTTAATTTTTTATAGGTTAATATACAATTTAAATCATAAACTATATATTTAGAAATAATTTAAATCTTGAACTTTTAAAGAGTATATTTTAAATTCTAAAAAATTAAAGTTGATATAATTTTGTCCCCATCATTAAGTTTGGACAAACGTTTATTAAATTAGGACCTAATGTGTAATTTTTACCAAGTGAGAGTAGGAAGGAGAGTGAATTTGGTGAAAATCGCACATTATGCCTCAATTTTTAAAAAATTATCGGACATTTGTTAAAATTTAATAGTAGTGATGAAATTGCTCCAACTTTAATTGTTTAGAATTTAGAATGTACTTTTTAAAAGTTTAAGATTTAAATAACCCCTAAACCTATAATTTAGAGTTCAAATTGTATATTAACTCTTTTTTTATTATTAGGTTTTACATCAAATGAGGAATATTTCTATACCTTATGTGATGAAATGGGAAAGTTTTGTATTTTTTTATGATTTATCTAAGAAAACTATCTTAAGATTGTGTAATTTTGTTTTTTTAATAAAAAATGTAAAACTACATTATTTCATTACCATAAGATGTAAAATGCCTCTCATTTTATGTAAAATAATGATAGTTTCATAGTATAATTATCTTATTATGTATTGATGGTCTTCTATTGGATATAGTCTCATTTAAATTATGTGATTGAAAATTAAATGTGGGCATCTATTTTCACAAGAATTCGATGATTCATCATATTGTGAAGGATTAGCTTCTTTTTTTAGATACAACCCTATTAGTTTTTTTTTTTTATAATATGATTTAGTGTAACTGTGTAAGTAGCATGACTCTTGTTTCTTCAACAAATTAATAGGAATTCAGTTCCTAACACTTTGATTTAGTTATCCCTTTGATTTGTCATTTATATTTGAGAGAATGATAGAGAGGTCTCAAAAAATTAATTAATCAATTTAATTTAAGTTTTAATGTCAAATTTTAAAAATCTGCAACTCAATTTCTAAATTTTTTAACTCTGATGTGATAAATTTGTAACTTGTATTTCAAATTTTAATAGAAAAAATAATTTTTTATTCTTCAATCATGTTAAAATTTAAAAAATAAATTACAAATTTATTACAATACAATTGTAAAATTGAGAGATTAAATTATAAATTTTTAAAGTTTGACATTTGGGATTTAACTTGAAGATGATCTCTTTGTCATTCTCACTTTATATTTTGATGGAAAATAAATTTTGCTACTAGTAAAAGAAGGAAAATAATTCTTTATCTTGTTTTTATTTTTCTTAAGAAAATCCTCTTGATTCAAGTGCTTTGGGCAACACATTAAGTGTTCATCAAATCTAGATTGTCCATTTTAATTTAGACGATCCATATTTAAAGCTTTTTGTTTGTATTTATCAAATTAAAATTTTATAAATTTTTTTAAAAATCTATTCATCACTAATATGAATGGTCCAAATTTATTATTAATTTTTTATAATTTTTATAAGTTGACAATACAAATTTATTTTGGACAATTCGTATTTAAAGCTTTAAACTTGTAAATTTTTTAAAAAAATTTGGAAAGCACTAGTTCAAATATTATCCTTATTTTTAATATTGCATTTGTTTAAAAATTATAAACATTATAAATATTTTAATTTTAGTATTAAATTTGGATAATCTGAATGATCCAAATTGGTGATGAGCAAATTTCTTAAATTTTTTATAAATGTCTTTGTAAATAAAAATAAAAATAAAAATTTTTAAATTTTGACCATCAAATTAAATTTAGACAATTCAAATCTGATGACCACCATGTGCTCATCACCTTGATAAGCATTGAATATAGTCCCTCTGCTGTGTATATTACTATGGGTGCATTTCATATTAGGATGGATGTGACTTAATTAAATATCAAAATCAAATAAATGTGAAAATATTGCAAGCTATTGAGACTGAAATAAAAATAATTTTAAGGAAAATGACTAACTGCCCTTAATAGAAATGAAGAAAGAGAATGTGAATCCTTCCTTCACAACACTTATTAAATCCTTTACATTACTTGTTAATAAATCAAGAGATTTAACAAGTTATGTTAAGGAATGATTCACTTTCTCTTTCTTCATTTCTATTAAGAACAATTTAGTCATTTTCCTTGTAGAATTATTTTTTTTTTCAATCTCCACAGCCTGAAATGTATTATTAAATTTATATTATCTTGATTTATGATTAAGTTACATTCATGATTCTAGAATGAAATCTCTCTATTATTATTATATTATATTATTATTATTATTAAACACAACGTGAACCACGGGGGCATGTCCTTGCCGTTGCAGATTTAATTTAATTTAATTCGTAACAAATATGCGAAAGCCTAACCATAATATGTACGCCACGGTGCTCCCCAACTTAAATGAGAACAAATTATTTGACCGGAAAAAAAAAAAGAGGACAACGAATCAGTATTTGGCGCAAATGCCATGGCGAAATCAACCATTAATTAATATCTTAAAAACAGGCTGGCAGGTTCCAATTTTATAATCTAACCTTAGTTAAACCGATAATATAATAATTAAATAAAAATAAATAAATGTTAAATACATATATAAACTATGTATCAGAATTCATTGAATAAATCTATAATTATTTGTTAATAAAACAATATATCATAATCATAACTCAATAATATTATAAATTATAATTTATAACTCATAAAAAATAGGTGAATTTTAATTATATCCAACATGAATAGGCTAACAGTATTTGCATTTGCCTTTATAAACAATTGTGAACACCTTTCCATGAATGTAGTCCTTAATAATATTATATATTTTTGTAAAGAGTTGAAAAATAAAGTTAACTTTAGAATAGTTTAATTTTTAGATTGTTCTTTGTTTTTTGAAAGTTTACTTTTTTTCTTTTTGGTTTTTTAATGTGAGGGCTAGATTTTTACTTAATGGTGGCTCAACTCTAGCTCAACCATAAAAATTTATTTTTGGTTTAAACCGAGCCATTAGTAAGTAGAGTAATTCAGTTGGATTCGGTCCTTACAACATGGCACAGCACTGGCATAAGTATGGATGTCGAGGAGAAGAAGGGGAGGCGGTAGATGAAGTACACGTGGAAAGAGGAGGATCGGAGGGTGGAGATAGGATTTGCATGTGAAACGAGTGAGATATATAATTGAGTTGAGTTAATGAACGTGGCGTGTGGTCTCGTCGTTCGTCTTCGTCACCGGATGGTTTATAAGCCAAATCAAATCTTTCTCACTTTGCATTGCATCACCTCATCCTTCTTCTCCATCTCTCATTCTTTCTTTTCCTCACACCACACAGCCCTGTGCTTTGATTCCATCGTTATTGTTATTAATTAATTAATTAATTAATTATTACTATACAGTCTTAATTTCTCGTTTCTCTTGAGATCAGATTCATCCTAGCTATTTCTACATGACTTGCAATTTTGATCCTTGTTAGTGTATCACGCACCTTCACCTTCTTCATCTTCTTCTTCAACTCCATGCTTGGTTTGCACTGGAATTGTGTGATACACTAGCACGGATCAATGTTACACGTCATGTTACCACCTTTTCTTTTTATAATTATGTTTCTTTATTCATACATAAATATGAGAGAGAGAGAGGGAGGGAGAGAGAGGGGGGGGAGAGAGAGAGAGAGAGTGTGTGTGTGTTCTCCCATGTTTCTGTGTTCAAATTATTACGATCAATTAATGAAAGAAACTAATGTTTGTTTCTTTGGTACAGATCCTAGGAAGTCGGTGGATGCTCAACACACTGGGCCTGTTAACAAGACTCCAGTCTCTAGGTATAATTTGCCAACGCTTGAAACTATCATGTTTTTTTTGTTAATTAACAGATTGCGCGCATGCATGTTTGTGTGAACGAGAGATTAATTTCTCAAAAAATTAAATCATATGGCATTGAGGTGGCATATAAATAAACATATTTTTATTTTTTGTGAAAAGTGGTGGTTTGTAAAAGGAATACATACTGTTTTGAAACATGCCTGTCACTCCCGCCGGTGTAGGGATTGTAGTAATAAATTATTTGGGGTATTTCCGTTGAATTCAAAAGGCCAACTTTTTGTTAATTCAATTTATTTTAATTCAATAAAAGATTGAGAAAAAATATTTGAGTTGAGAATTAAAAGGAAAAAAATAATATATATATATATATATATATAGCAATTTCCAGTCAATAGAAGTATTGGGACTTAGGATTCATCCTAGCAATTAATACTCCCTCCGTCTCAAATTATAAGATATTTTTAGTCAAAATCTCACATACCAATAACCTTCATTAAATACTTTTAACAATCTTATTTTTTCAAAACAAAAATGCAAGCTTTGAAAAATACCATTCATTTGATAACCTTAAATTCACACCTAATTAATATTAAATAGAGAGAGAAAGGGTAATATTGAAATAAACATATTTAATGAAATCTTTATTTTCTCAAAGTATCTTATATTTTGGTACGACAAATCTCACTCAAAAGTATTTTAATTTGGGATGGGGGGAGTAGTTTCTATTCTTTAAATTGATTCTTTATCAACTACAGAGGTAATCATTTTCAAAGTGTCCTAATTACCTCTCAAGTAATTAGTCCATATGTAATTAGGATTGAATTCACTCTTGTACAACTCAAACTCCTAATGTAATTTAAGTCATCACAGATTCCTAAATTTATCTCTAATTTAGTGTTTGGGTTTATCTCTTCTAGATCCAAGATCACCCTTCACCTCTCACTCTATTGAGTTTACCCATTAATTAGATGTTAATTAGATTTATATGTTGATCAAAATTAATATCTCAAGAAGAATAAAAGAGATAAATATAATTAAAAAATAAATCAAAATATAATTACAAATCAAAATCCAAAGAAGTCAAACAAATTAAGAAATAGAAACTAGTTTCTCAGGTGGGTTCACTACTAAAAAATCATTTTTTACGTCGCTTTTTAACGTCAGCTAAGCAAAAATTTGTTGAAAAAAAAGGCGGTGGAAGTTTGTAAATAAGGCAAAGAGTTTTAACATTGATTATATGAATAACCGATGTTAAAAGTATGTTCCATATCAGTTATTCAAATAACCCACATCAAAAGGCTTAAAAAATAAAAAGGGGAGAAATTTGAAAATTTTCAATGTTGGTTTTCATAGAACCAACATTGAAAAGAGAAACAACATCAGTTTTTTAAAAAACTGACATTGTTTATTTGCAAATTTAATTCCTTTGCATCTCCATCCCCCATTCGAACAGCCATTTCTTTTTTTCCTCTTTCACCGTCCGTCAACATTCATTGGCCATCTTAGTTCACCGTTCGAAGTCCGTCAAGCTCTGTTGCTGTCAATCTTCATCTTTAGAGCAAATCCATTGTTACCGTCTCTTGTGTATGGGTTCAAGTGAGTTCTTTGATTTTGGATCTCCATTTGCTTCTTCCTTCTTCCTTCTTCCTTATTCCCTCTTTTCCCATTGTAGGTTGATCTTCTTTAAATGCATTTTTTTTCAATGGATGGCTGCTACTTCTTCCTTCTCCATTGTTGAGTGTTACTTTAAGTGAGTTCTTTGAGTTGTATTTTCTTTTTTAGTAAATTCCAAGTAAGTCTCATTGCTATTTTTCTATTTTTTTATTGATTTATGAAAATTACAGTAGCTGGATTTGAATTATTGTCTTCACATTTTTATTTTTGTTCTTTATATATTTTTTTTATTTTTATATTTTTCTAATATGTTGTCTATGTTAAGGGGAGAAATTGAAATTCTTTGCTTTTTAATTGAGTTTTTTATAAAGTAAAATTTATACTTTATAGAAAGAATTAAATTTATTGTGATAAATTTTATTGTGTAATTTTGATAGTTAAGGTTTTAAATTATTATGCTTTCAATAGATATTTTTAATTGTTGTTGGATAGTATTTTGTGATTATTAAAATTTTTGAATGTCCTATTTTAAGAAAAAAATATAGGTTTTAAGTTCTCGATGTTAAATTTTTTTTTTTAAATTTAACTTTTAACAACGGTTATTTGAAAACCATTGTTAAAAATAGTTTTAACCGCGGTTATTCCAAATAACCATTGTTACAAGTCAATAACTGTTGTTTTAACAACGGTTTTCAAATAACTATTGTTAAAAGTTAATTTAAAAAATTAATTGATTTTTTATGGAAATTTCACATTAGTTAGTTATATAATCGACATGGAAAATGATTTTTGACATCAGTTCAATAACCAACGTTAAAAGTCTACTTTTCACTTCTCCTTTTTTTACTTCCTTTTAATAACTGACATTAAAAGTTTAAAATAATCGTTGTTAAAAGTTCTTTCTGCAGTAGTGGGTTATAGATCCCTACCACAATGAGATATTTTTGAAACACATGAAAATAGCAATAAACACTATTTTAAAATCTTCAATCTTAAATACAAATCATAGGGAAAATTATGGAGTATTAGAAGAGAATAGTTAAGATGTGAAAAACTCCCTAATAATCTCTCTCCCCCTAATTTCATGAGAACTCTTGAACTACTCAGATAAATGATCGGATGTCTCCATCCATAATGGGAAAGAGTATTTGTAATTAAAATTGAGGCTCCATCTCCTCCTCCTTATCAATATGGTACTCAAATATATGTAATATGCATATGTGTGTATAAGATTTGTTTCAAGTTCTTTCTTCCTTACACACGCACGCGCACATATTATTTTAAGTATTTTTTTAAATTTAATTTATCATTTTTCCTACAAAATGTAAAAAGGGAGAGTATAAATAGATTTTATAGCAAAGTTCTTTCTTATCCTATCTCTAATACATAATAAACTAAATATGACATTTCATACTTGTTGTTTATTTACAAAAGCTAACAAATAAGCCAAGGTAGAGAATATTTGATAATTATTTAAAACACCTGTCAAATATATAAACACATATCTGATGATTATTTTGAGTAACTAATGAATATATATACTTTTATTTTCTTTTAGAAGATAAATCTATGCCTAATACTAAATAATCATCAAATATTTGAAATATGTATTTGTCGGTTATCTATAAAAAGGCATCAATTACATCAAGTTTTGCTTTTTAAATTCGATCCCCAATAGACATTTCTCTTTGATTAAGCATCTTTGTTCTTCATTATCTCCCTACGATAACTTTTTTTAACGAAACTCCCTATGATAACTTTTGAAACCTCCATGTCACACCCCAAACAACAATTTTGTGGGTTTTTGCCAAAGAAGAATAGCTTGCTCGCCCCTATCGAATAAAGTAAGGAGAGGGCTATAGCTTTTTTTCTCATTCACACTAAGGGCCGGTGTCTCGTCTCCTCTAATTCTCGCTCGGTGGTGAGTTCATGGATGAAGGTCTTTGTGGGTGTCATCTTCTCTTGTTCTTTCTCATGTGTGTCTTCTCTCAAGTGAATTTATTCTTCCTCCTCCTCTTCTACTCTTTCTCTATTCAATTCAATGCTTATAGTTCCATTATATATATATATATATATATTCTCTTAATTAGTTGCAAATTTTTAGATTATAAAAAAAATTAGTGTTTGAATTTGTTGGTAACTTCTTGTTAGTGGCCTATAAATTTTTGTTGCTATTATTCTTGATAGGTATGATTTATTGGGTAACTTGATTAGGAATAATTGAGTTAGATTATACTTGTAGGATGAAATTTTTGTACTAAGAGAGAGCATAAAGCCCAAGAAATACTTGTTTTTAAGCTATGTGTTGTCGAATTTTTTGCCATTATTGTTGGGTAACTTTATTAGGTAAAATTAAGTTAGATTAAAACTTACAAGATGAAATTTTAGTATTAAGAGAGGCCACAAAGTCTAGGAAACTCTTGTTTTTAAGTCATTATGCTATCTAATTTTTATCAATTGCCAACATTTAGTTTTATGAAATAGGATTATTTTGTAAGATAAGATCTTTGTTAGATTAGTTTAGTTGTTAGTTTAACTAGTTACAAGTTCTTAACAAGATTAAAGAGGAAAATTTTGTGCAAGAAAGTATCTAGTGACTCATATATTACCCCTTTTTTTTAGATTGAAAATTGATTTCCTATCTCCCTAGCTCTCCTAATATTTGTGAGTCACTAATCACATTTCTCTCTAAATCTTTCATGCAAAATTAGAATTATAGATAAGAAATAGATGTCTACTAATTATCTATCTAAAAAATATTGAGTTGGGGTGGTAGACTTCATTAAGTATACAGTTAAGCATGTCAAGGACCTTAATAGAATTGTTTGCCTATGTTTAAAGTAATGCCTTTCTAGGTGGTTTACTCCATCTATTTGTGAAGAACACTTAGTAATTCATAGAACTAATCAAAGTTACGAGTATTGGACAATGAATATCGAGACAAAGGATGATATTATTAATAGTTAGGAATATGATGAAAGCTGTGTATCATCACTTGATTTCACACACAAGTACATATGAGAAATATCATCCTAAAAAGATGGCCAAACTGATTGAGGAGGATGTTGAGGATTGTTTAGAAATGTTTGAGAAATTGAAAAGTGATGTGGAGAAATTGTTGTACCCTGGTTGTACTGAATTCACAAAATTGTCAATGTTAAATTGTACAACTTGGAAGCAAAGAATAGATGAAGTGATATGAGCTTCACAGAATTGATTATAATTGTGAAAAAAATGCTATTTAAGGATAATGAGCTTCCTAGCTTGGCATATGAGACAAAACTAGTGTTGCGATCCATTGGCATGAGTTATGAAAATTTACATGCATACTCTAATGACTTTCTTTTATTTAAGAATGAATATGCATCCCTAATTGAGTGTTTTAAGTATAATGCCTCATGCTACAAGTAAAATGGATTGAGTTTAGCAAAGGACTTCTAGTACTTTTCAATTTTACCTAGATTTAGATACATACATAGCTATGCAAAAGTTGCAAAAAAACTTAACATGGAATGCAAATCAAAGGATTGAAGACATCATGCTTCACGTGTAAGCAAGTTGTAAGGTCTCCTTTACTTAACCTAAATAACTTCATAAAGATGGTAATCAAAGGATTAATTTGATTAACCCTCAAAAGATTATCAAAATTGTAAAATTATAAAAAATGAAGAATTCTCAAATCATTTACAATGAGATCCCAAAATTCAATATTTTCAATTTCAAACACATTTGAAATGCTCATATGGGACTTAAAACAATGAGTTTTAAAATTTAAAATTGTGTTTTGTATAGGAAATGACCCATATGACGTGGTTCACTCATCTCTGTGCTATACACTGCAACATATTACACAAATTTGATAAATATCAGCTGTCAAAATGATAGCACAAGGAGCGAACTTCAAATGCATTTCAAATCTTTGTCTGACATTCAATTGAGGTGGTTTCAATATCTACACGAAGTTTTCTCCTAACTCTATCTAATGGCACAGGTTTCAAACTTAAATTTATTTTTTATAAAAATTTAGACACCAAAACCTATTTTACCACTTTTTCACCAAAATTTCACAATCATGGTGTCCTAACTAACCTTATATGTGAAAAGCCTACACCGACCATCTGACCACACTCAATGAACTCTAGTAGACCTGTACAATGCACCATACATAATTGAAAACACATATTTTTGAAAATCACCTTCAACCCCAAATTTCACAAAACATAAGAGGGAGGAAAATCATGCATAAAACCACCATTTTATTTCAAATCATTCAAAATATAGATGTTCCTACTTGCACAAGTATTTTAACTCTAACCATGGGTTTACAACTAAAAATCTCTAACCTAGGGCATAAAATATGTAAGTTATATGCTACCATCATACAGGTAGTATAAAAATAACATACAACTCTTAGTTGGCAATTGTATTAACATTCATACACATAAAACAATCAAGGGAGGCATACAAAAGGATTACTCTACAATCCTAAGCCTCTGCATGTTTTGCCCGACTTAGATCCGATGAGCTAGGCCCTGAAAATATTGAGAATTGAAGAGTGAGTACAACCTCTCAGTAACCAAGTTTCACCTAATCTATATAATTGCATATTAATTGTAAATAGATACAAATAGGCAAACATAAATACAACATATGTGAGGAACTTGGTCATGATTTATAGTACTAACGACTATGTGATTGGGTCTAAAAACACATATATTCATTTTAAGTCATAATGCATAATACGGTATTGCAATACTATCAACTATGCACCCTTAACACATGCCAAACCACAATACTAACAATTATGTGGCTGAATTTATATGCATGATCGAATGCTAGCCTTATATCCTCTTGTTACCTTATATATGAAACTGATAGCTATCACGTGGCTACATCCTTCATAGACTAACCTAACCTTTCACTTGTGAGGAGCTACCAGGTTAGGGGTTAACTCACTCACTTATATAATCTAATTTTCCCTAATACTAACAACCATATGATATTATACCCTTAATCTAGCTTCCTCATAAATCGGTGGACACTAGTTAGGTTTGAGTTCTTTATAAAACTAGTAGGACAGTCCCAAATCAACCATGGGACATGAGCTACCTTCTAATTCTAATGGTCGGTGCCAAGGCAAGTTTTCAATTCCAACGGTCATTGCCAATACCACGTGAATTTAAATAAACTACTCTTCTCCCTAGGTAAACTTCTACCAATGATCATACTATGCATAACTCATATGATTATGCATTTAAATAATTTAATTCATGTCATATAAACTCACATACTCATTTTCATATAGTCTACATACTCAATACATTACATATCACAATCTTTCACTTTCACAACAACATGCCATAAGTAAATTCATAAATCATAAATGGGTGGCATACAAGAGGTTTTTATTTTTTAAACCATTTCACAAGTTCACCATTTGCTAAAATTTGCATCCATATATTATATCAACAAATAAGCTTCAACATGTGAAATTCAACAATTAACTTAATTAACATACATCTATGCAAAAATAGATTTTCCTTGGTTACCTCAAACTTTTGAAAGGTCAAAGGTTTACCTCTTATACAAAACATTTCTAAGGCTTCTCCTAAGCTTGATTGGTGCTAAACTAAACTATATTACAATCACAAAACAAGGATATCATCATAATCTTACTTTTAGAAATTTATCAACCCATCCATAACTAATAGGTTCATTAGACCTCATTAATGCACATTATCATTAATAGATCTTCAAACTACCACTAATGGTCCACGAACACTTCCAACAACTATATTTGTTGTAAAATTCGCATAACAATAACTTACCCTAACTAACTCTTGATAAAATTATCGATATAGGGTTTATCTACCATAAACAACTCCCAATTTATCCATTTTATCTATTGGAATCAGACCCATAATTCTTATGGATTGAAAATCAACTTTTCAATTCAAACCCTAACTTAAATTTTTATAAATATGATGGAGAAAGGAAGAAGGAAAGCTTAGTTTACTAACCTTGGGTGTTTTGAAGCTTCAAACTATCCTCAAGGGTCCCAATGTGCGTGCCCTACTAGAGCTTAACCTTGTTCTTTGTTATCTTCCTTTTCTTCTCTATCTTTCTCGTGTAAATACAAACCAGATATATTTAATTTTTGACCGTGCACCATGATGCATGGCACAGAGAGGCCTATTACATTTAAATCTGCCTCTGTGCGCCACAGCGGATTGACCACACGTTGTAGCATGTGGTACAAAAGGCATTCCTTTACTTTTTCTCCTTTTTTTCATACCCGGGTGGCCCACTATCGATCCAAACCTACTTCTAGGGTTGTAATTACAACTAATTACACCAATTAGGCCCCTCTAGCCACACACCTCATTAACTCACTAATCACACTCATTAGATTAATAAATCATGATTAAAATTTCTCAAATATTACATCACATCCAATTAATTCTCCATAATAGAAGAAGATGAATCATGAGTATCCTGAATTTGGGTAAAAAAAACTAAGAACTTATGCCTTACTTTGTCTATAGATAAGATGAATCTACATTGGTTTCAAAGTAGTATCCACAATACTTAGCTAGTGATTTTGTTGGTTTATAACATTTCTTCATAGCTTTACATGAAGTACAAGTATATGATATTGTACATGCTAACTGCAAGACAATGGGTATAGGGGAGATTTAATGGGATTTAGGTGTAAAAGTATACAATAATTACAAAGAAGAAAGATTTAATTTAAGAGCTATTCTCTTTAGTATAGTCAATGACTTTCTTGCCTACAATAGTCTATTAAGGTGTTACATTAAAAGGCAATTTGAATGCTCTATTTGCAAAGAAGGTGCAAATTTCATGAGGTTATAATATGGCATGAAGAATATTTACATCAGGTATAATAGATTTTTACATTAGGATCATCATTATTGGCAGTTAAGAAAAGCCTTTAATTGAAATTCATAAGAAGGTAAGCCACCTTTGTCATTAACAAGTGATAAGTGTTTGAGAAGATAAAGGATTTAGATATTAATTTTTGATAAGCCTTGTGTGAGGCACCTTGGGATAAGTGGGTGGAAGAAGAGGTTTATTTTTTTTGAACTCTCTTATTGGACAACTTTAGATGCTAGGCATTTTTTTAATGTTATACATATTGCGAAAAATATCTGTGAGAGTTTTATTGGAAATTTATTCCAAGTTTCAGGAGAAACCACTATGAGCTGCCACCATTTTCAATTCTATAAAAGCAACAAATTGTAAAACCATGATTTGTGAAGATGAGAAGAAGAAATTAAGGGAGCAAAAACTAGATCATAAATTGATATGTAAAGATGCTAAGGATAGAGTAGGTAGAAGAAATTATAATTCAACCACCATAAATAAAGGAATCATAGAGAAGCACAAAAGAGTAGAGGATGAGAGATCGTCGAGTTGAACACCGATAACCCTTACATATGAGATACTAATGAATCGAACTTGTTGGCCTTGGATGAGCTAACTCCGCATGTGGACTCAACAGTGGTACAATAAAGAGTCAACCATGATTTCAAAGCATCTAGTGTCAATGCCTCAAACTGTAAGAAACAAATATCATACCATACTTGAGCTGATATTAAGGCTTTAAGGTTAATGTGTACTCAATATCTTGGAGACATTATTTTTTTAGGATGGGCTATACGACATATCAAGATCATTTGATTCCATTCAAGATGAACTTTTAAATGAATTCCTCAAGCATGATATGACAAACACTAGTTTGATGAGCTTCTATATGAGGTATTTCCTTAACCATGCTCATTTACTTGAATTATATTATATTATTTACATACACACACACACACACACACACACATATTAACCCTTTTATTTTGACATCTAAGGTAACTTTACAACTCATTCCTTGTCCCTAAGGGCTTATAATCGAGGTTTATGTTTATTAGTTTACATGACATCTCTCCCTATAATTACATTACTCGAGAAGTTCTTAAAGATCATGTAATAAGGCATTCAAATTAATTCAAGGAAAGGGCAACAAGCAATGATAATTTTTTCTTAGCTCATTACTACTAGAGGTAAGCCACTATCTAGCTATTTCATATAACTAAATGTTTTTTTATATCTAGATATTTGCTAACCCTTGTTATTTCTTGTAAGAGGGCACTAGATGCTTATTGTAGTTAATGATATAGCTAAGAAAAATATGGTATTTGGATTCTCTTAATGGAGAACCAAGCAATAGGAAAGGTTTGTTAATTAGAGTTCTTTAATAAGTAAGTTGAATAAGAGTTGCACTTACATTTTAATTTTCATATAATTTCTCACATCAAATTATTACTCCCTTGTTAGAACTATGGCAACGTATCGCATTATGTGCAATTTTTTCTTGCCCCCACTTGAAGTCATACCATGCCATATACATATGGAACTAAGTAAAGGTATTTGTTTGGCTAAATTTTAAATCAAGAAATTATCAATTATTATTCTATTTCATTGATCTTTAATTATTATTTCATTGACCTTATTAATTGTAAACTGAGCATCCAACATGGATGCCATATGGAGTACCACATATGCATTTTTGTTAAAAAAATTGGTTAATGGGTGCATTAACAACAAGGCAAAAATGGATGGGTTTTCAAACATTTCAAGGGAGAATTAACTCAATCAAATCCATGACACTCACAGATCCGATGTGAATAATTTGAAAGAAAAAATGACTCTTAACTCATGGACTTTTTTGGTCATTCTCCATAAAAAAAAAATAAAGAGTCATTGCCAACATGTCTTACCAAATCCAAAGAAGCTAGTTAATTCTCTCTAAAAATTTAATACATTTTTTTTTATTTTACCTGTATCAAATATGCATATTTTAATGACATACTTCCTCCCAACAATATTTAATAGGGCTAGAAGGGGAAATTTTAAACAAAAATTAATGGCATCTTTTATAATTAGAATTAAACATAGGATATAAGACATTGAATTTTAATTTTGACACTGCAAAATAAAAAGAGCAAATTGATTCTTAAATTATAAATCAAGAAGTGTTGGGGACCATAAATTTATTTTTGGTCAATGCTCCTCTTCAACTTTCAAAAATGGCATGATCTAATCCTTATTATTAACAAAAATTAACTCTGAGTGTTAGTTGACTAGAAAATGATAAAAAATAATGTTAAATTTTTTTAAAAAAAGACCAAAAAATTACTTACAATGACCCCCAAAATTAATTTTTGTTCTTTTCTATAATTTTTTATGTTCTTTTTTGTTATTTTTTTATCAACTAACTATCAAAGTTATTTTTAATGGTAAGGGTTATATTGTATTATTTTTAAAAATTGAAAGAAAGCATTTTATCAAAAATAAGTTTAGGATTTTAGATAATCTTGAAATTATAGTTTAAGAGACTAATTTGCTCTTTCGCCTATAATGTTTTTTAAAATTTTGACTGGCAGGATAAAATTGATTGTTATTGTATAGTTTTGATTAACACATTTTGCTATGACATGTTATAATAGGTATAAGCAAGGGCAATTGGGAGACTTTGTATTATTCACCTACAAATACTATAAGACAAGTGCTTTTTTTTTTTTTAATTATTGTATACAAGTGTCTTATTATAAAAAAACAATGAGATATGATCAAGTATTAAAATATGGGCACTTTTTCATATTAGAATTGGAGTCCTAGTTCACTGTAATAAAGGGACTAATGCCTTTTATTAACTCAATTACACCGGTATTGTTTGTTTGTTGTTGTGTTGTTGTTTTTTTTTTTTTTTGGGGGTAACAATGAGGCTCGAATAAAGCCTCCAACAAGGCAAGTGTTAATAATTAATATTGTAAGCTTGATTTTCAACAAACGGTGTGAAATACTGACAGAAAAATATTTAATTATTTGTAGTGCATGGTTTAATTATTATACTTAAAATTATTATTTATTAATTAAATCCGGCCAAAAAATTATTAATGTCCTATTATTATTATATCTCCTTTTGACCAATAACAATAGTATCATAATTAAAGTTGGTAGCACGATCATGTGATAGATAAAATATTTTAATGGACGTTGTTTAAGATATATACTCCCCCTATTAAAAAAAGACATATTTTTAGAGGTAGGACATTAAAAAATATAAAATATTTTTAGTCTTTTAAAATATAATTATTTTTTATTTAAAGTACTCATATTGAATAAATCATTTTATACTTATTTTAGGGTTAAACACTATTAAATAGGGGTAAATATAAAAAGATAGGGTTAATTTAAAAATAAATAATTACTTTATTAGGTGGTAAGATTTGGTTAAAAATATTTTAAATTTTTTAACGGAAAGTATTTGTTTATGCATGTGAGTTTTTTTTTTTTGAAATTCTAGCAATTAAGATATATATTTGTTTGTGCATGAGAGTTGTGATGGCTAATGAAATGAAAGGCCTAGAATGATTTTTGCTCTCAAACTTTTTGTATAAGCTCTGTTGATGTCGTGAATTCAATTTTAGGTCATTTGTATTTTTAAACTATTAAAATTTGATGTTTCATTGTTTGTTGATGTACATGCCATTTGTTGACTGTTATCTACATAAGCAGAGACATTTTGTTGAATTTTTTATAGCCACGTGACATCTAAGTAAATACATTTCAAGACATTTTTTGTTAGATTTTTTAACATTTAAAGGAGAAAATAATTTAAATAATTACTTTATTAGGCGGTAAGATTTGGTTAAAAATATTTTAAATTTTTTAACGGAAAGTATTTGTTTATGCATGTGAGTTTTTTTTTTTGAAATTCTAGCAATTAAGATACATATTTGTTTGTGCATGAGAGTTGTGATGGCTAATGAAATGAAACGCCTAGAATGATTTTTGCTCTCAAACTTTTTGTATAAGCTCTGTTGATGTCGTGAATTCAATTTTAGGTCATTTATATTTTTAAACTATTAAAATTTGATGTTTCGTTGTTTGTTGATGTACATGCCATTTGTTGACTGTTATCTACATAAGTAGAGGCATTTTGTTGACTTTTTTATAGCCACGTGACATCTAAGTAAATACATTTCAAGACATTTTTTGTTAGATTTTTTAACATTTAAAGGAGAAAATAATTCAAAAAATCAAGTTCAAGATAATAGGTGTCTCTAAGCAAATGCTTTAAAGGCATGCCATGTGGCTCAAAAAAAGTCAACAAAATGCTTTTTTCTTTTAAATAGGAGTAAAATTATGTTTATTCAATATTACTCCTATAATTATGAGAGAAAATGTGATGCAAATTTAAAAAAAATTTCATTTAAATAGGAATAAAATTTAAAATTTATTATATTTTTAAATAAGGTTAATAATTTAATAATTTCTTCTTAATTTCATTAAAATAATTAGAGGTGCCTTATAACCTGAATGCAGTAGATGGATGCCAGTGTCACTGAGCAACATCCATTCATTCAGGTAATACAAATGGGCCTTGTTTTGGGCTATTGGGAAGCAGGCCCTTAAAATTATTGAGCTCATGGGTCTTATACCCAATAAAATATTATTTTGATGAGTGCATGCTAATCACAAAGGTGGGCTGGAGGCTGAGGATGTGTTCTCTTCGGCTGAGGATGTGTTCTCTTCTCGGAATCATCGTTCATCTTTCATCAGATCAAAATTGGGGGGAAAATAATTACCAAAAAAATATTATGGGAAAAAATATCTAAAAACAGATTCGGAAATATCTAGCATAATATCTTGCTCACTTTGCTTGCCTCGCTTTCTCGCTGATCCATCATTTGTTCTGGTAAACGTTTATATCTCCGATACCGTCAAACTATTTCCTTTTGTTATCTGTTATTTTCCTGTATAGCATTCGTGAATTTGCCTTCATGTCTCTGTGGTTTTGATCATCTTCTGAATGATGGGAAACTTATGAATTGCTCCGCGAATGCTTCCGCATGACAATCTATTTGTAATTCGTTGATTATTGCTTCGTAAAACTGCATAACTCCACTCCATTTCAAGTTCCAGGCTTCGGTATGATTGAATTGCGGCCTTTCAATTTTCACTCCAGAATCCGGATATTACCGATCTCTTGTCGATGACGGAAAATTTTCGTATTTCTTTTGGAATTTGGATTTTTATATCTCGTTTATTTTTCTTTCTTTCTTTCTTTTTTTCAATTTCCTTTATGGCTCTACCTTCCCTAAGATGGTTAATTCTTGAAGACGAATAAAATCGTTCTGCTTTTAATGATTCGCTAATCCAGTCTTCAACATTTTTTTTGGCTTAAACTTTCCGTCAGATCTAACAGTATGATTGAATGAATTTCTGTTTTTAGCAAATACAAGAGCACTAGAGCATTATCTGCAATTTTACCAAAAAAAAAAAACTAGTTTTGTTAATTTGAATTGATCATCAAATAAATCGTAACATAGCTCCTTGAATGTTTCATTTGTAATTCTGTCCATTTTGGCAAAAAATTGATGTTATCATCTATGATCATGTCGTTAAGGTGGGCGTTCTTCTACTAACTATTTCAGTTAAATCACTTCAGGTGATTGAGGCCTTCTTTCATAGAAAATTTCTTGATGGATAGCTTACCGGAACATATAGTCTGGGAGATATTGACGAGGTTAAAGCAAACCAAAGACAGAAACTCTGTTTCACTGACATGCAAACGCCTTCACCACTTAGATAATGCACAAAGATATTCTCTAAAGGTTGGGTGTGGAATGGATCCTGCCAATGATGCCTTGACGTCCCTCTGCAATAGGTTTATCAGCTTGTCAAAAGTAGAGATAACGTATTCTGGTTGGATGTCTAAACTAGGAAAACAATTGGATGACCAAGGGCTTCTCATTCTTGCATATCGGTGCCCTTCTCTGTCTGATCTCACCTTGAGCTACTGCACATTCATCACTGATGTAGGTCTGCGCTGCTTGGCTTCGTGTTCCAAACTGTCATCTTTGATGTTAAATTTTACACCCAGAATCACTGGCTGTGGTATACTGTCTCTTGTCATGGGTTGCAAGCACCTCTCAAGCCTTCATCTCATCAGATGCCTCAATGTAAGCAGTGTTGAGTGGCTCGAATACCTTGGCAAGCTTGAAACACTTGAGGTTCTCTCGATTAAAAATTGCAGGGCAATCGGGGAGGGTGATTTAATAAAGCTTGGCCCTGGTTGGAAAAAGCTGAAAAGGTTACAATTTGAAGTGGATGCTAATTACCGATATATGAAGGTCTACGATCGATTATCTGTGGATGGGTGGCAAAAGCAATGTTTTCCATGTGAAAATATGCTGGAGCTAAGCCTGGTGAATTGCATTATCAGCCCTGGGAGAGGCCTTGCTTGTGTGCTGGGGAAGTGCAAGAACTTGGAAAACATTCACTTAGACATGTGTGTTGGGGTAAGGGACTCTGACATTATTTCTTTATCTGAAAGGTCAAGTAATTTGAAGTCAATTTCCTTCAGAGTTCCATCTGATTTTTCCTTACCCTCCTTTGTGAACAACCGGTTGACACTAACAGATGAGAGTCTGAAAGCTATAGCTCAAAACTGTTCAAATCTTGAATCTGTTAGGATCTCTTTCTCTGATGGGGAGTTCCCCTCATCTTCTCTATTTAGTTTAAATGGAATCCTTTGTTTAATGGAAAGGTGCCCTGTTGTCGAGCTCTCTCTCGACCATGTATATTCCTTCAATGATATGGGAATGGAAGCTCTTTGCTCAGCAGAGTATCTTGAATCCTTGAAACTTGTGAGATGCCAGGAAATTAGTGATGAAGGGCTACAGCTTGTAAGCCAGTTTCCGAGATTGCGCATTTTACATTTAAGCAAGTGTTTAGGAATTTCTGATGATGGGTTGAAGCCACTTGTTGGATCATTCAAACTGGATTTGTTGGCTGTGGAAGATTGTCCTCAGATTTCTGAAAGGGCTGTTCAAGGAGCAGCAAAATATGTTTGTTTCAGGCAAGACTTATCTTGGATGTACTGAATTTGCTGGTTTGTATGACCGTTTTTATATCCAGAGTGCTTGTTATTGCATCTATTCTCAGTGTAGAGTTAATTCCAATGTAATTCGATCAACTGTCATTCAAAATATGTGATCTTATCATAATGTAATTCATGCTTTACAGCCAAATGGTATGCTTCACATGTGATGTGCATTTGAGCTTTTTAGGTTGAAACCGTGGATCATCAAACATGTAAAGATGCAGCATTGAGGTCAAACTTGAGATTGGATGGAACTCCCGGTAGTCAAAGCTTTTCACCTGTGGTTGATATGGAAAAACCTATTTATTTTGAATTATTATATGCTCATTGCTTTTCACCTGAGGTCCAAGAAATGTGTGTTGAATTATTGTATGCTCATTGCCCATCATATTCTGTCCCGCAAATAATTCTTGTTTAAAATTTAAGATTCAACTATGTTTTAATTTGAAGTTAGTTATAGAGCTTTGACCCGAAAATAAATAATGTTTGGCAAATGTTGTTTTTACAGCAGTTTAAACTCTTCAAATTAAATTTTAACAATTTGAATTTGATTATTTATCTTCTTTTGAAATTTAGTATTTTAATAATAATTTTATAAAAGATCACATTTAAACCATCAAAGGAGGGGAAGATGATAGGAAATGAAGAGGGGAGAATCTCTCCCAATCCTTATATATATATATATATATATATCTCTCTCTCTCTACCTGTTTGGTTGGTAGAAATATTTTTGCTTCCATAGAAGAGATTTGATCTTCAGAAGTAAGCTATCTATATCGAGGTCTACATACACAATTTAGAATTCCTAATTAACTGTTTCTTCGAAGTCTTACAAGTCACCTTCTTGGAGAAGTTATCATTGTCGGATGATCTCTAACAAAGGATGTTGTCTGCTTCATCAAGATTGGGCATTTTAACCAAAATGATTTGCTTGACCATTGAGACAGTAGAACAAAGAAGGCTCTCTATATAGGTTTAAAATTGTTTACAGTGATTTAATAATAACCAGTGCAGAAACGAATTGTGTACAAAATCCTTCATGCAACCTGTGCAGAATTTCTACACCGGTTGCACCGACAAAAAAAGACTTGTTTGGGGGGGGGGGGGGATTTTTTGCACTGACGACATATTTTTTTTCCCCCCCTCTCTTTACTTGAAGCCTGAAAGCAACGTTTCACATTGTAACAAGCAAAATCATTTCATATGATAGCCCATAGAGAGAATGAACAGGGCGGTGATGTTAAAGATTAGAGAATGTTTGGATAAGATTCAAACTGAGTTTGGAGGACTTGGGGAAACCTTACTTTGAGTCTTAAAGTTCATTGAAAACTCCGGAATGATGTTTTGAATGAAAAACTTTCTAGAGTTTGGGGAATCGGAAAAAAATTGTTTTTGGCTTCACTTTTAAATCGTGTGGGCACAATTAATCATGTAATATTATTAATTTCTTAAAAATTATCATAATTTAATATTTTTTTTATTTATCAATTTATGTTAGCTTTTTTGAATTTAATATTGTGTAATTTATTAATTTATTCTTTTTTTTTTTTTGGTAAAGCTAGAGGCCCCATGGCCCAAATCAAAGCCAACAACAGAAACTCAACACAAAAGTCCAGTCAAAACACACGACTAAACAAAACAAAACCAGAAAAAACCAACGAATTTATTAATTTATTCTTATAATTTATAAATACTACTTGATTATATAGAGACCCTTTTTAAAATTCTAAATTAAATTACATTTTAATATTTTTTAAAATATCAAATTAAAAAATATATTTATAAAAAAATTTATGTTCTTTTTTGTCATTATATATCTAAACTTGCTTTGCAATTTTATCATCCAAATAAGTTTCTGTTAATTAAACTGACTTTTAAGAAAAAAGTATCTAAGCATAATTCATGTTAAAGTCACTTACTTTTACCCTCACTTTGATTTGCAAGTCTTATTTTATTTTATTTTATTTTATTTTTGCCAATGGTTTGCAAACCTCAGTTTATTCAAACTTCAATTTTGTAACTTTTAAACCAAGCATATCCTTTGTGATGTACTCCTTCTAGTCTTTAATATAAGGTAAAGTTTTGAGAGCTTTTTTTTTTTTGGGTCCCTAATATAAGACAATGTTAGAGCAATTAATGTCTTTTTTTTTAATTTTACTCCTTTTTTATTTATTATATCATTTGAATTCCTAGAAAATAATTTATTAATTGTAAAGAAAGGAAAAATTGAAAAATTACTTTTTTAAAAAACAATTTTATATAGCTACCGTCTCCTAATAAACATAAAATTAATTAAGTGTGCCTTAATTACTAGGTGAGATATGTCAACATTCTAAAAACATTGAAGTGAGTTTGGCTATCTCCACAATTTTGAAACAAATGTAGCCCATTCAGGGTGGAACCCAATTATCATCTATATGGTCTAAATGACAAAATGGACAAGAGAGCAAGTGAAAATGGTTGTACAATAAAAATTTAAGGTAGTAAAAGCAGCTAGTCCTTAAAATAATGACTAACTAATATTTGAATCTTCACCATAAAAAATACTCTTACTTAATATTTAATCGTGTCTTTAACAAGATTGACCCCAATAAACCTAAAAAAATACATGCATGTAGCTAAGGGGAAAAATGATGGTGAAAAGGCGAAATAGATGTAGGAGAGGATCAGAGGACAATGTGAGAACCAGGTGATAAAAGAGGAGAGATACTTTCCTTTGACCCCTAATCATGTGTGTCCCAGTGGGGCTACCATCTTCAGAGATTGCCATTTTCATGAAAAGCCAACGTTGATATATGTCTCAGAATATCCTAAACAGACCACACAAAAAGGTCGCATTATTATTTCCTTATGTTGTAGACATGCAGTTCCCACAAAACTTTGCACCAATTTGCACATCACTAAAGTACACATTATAAAGATATCATTATCACACGCCTTCTTTGGGATTTTCTCTTCCCCTCTCTCTCTCTCTCTCTCTGTATCTTTCCCAAACCCCGAAGGCCAATACCAAGCCCTACTATGCCTACTTGAACTTCTCTTGGTCCAAAGAGGGGGGGAGGGGGAGAGCACTGTGCAAAACACTAAAACCTTCGCGTGCTTCACCACCTTCTCTTTCTCCTAAACACCTCAAAATATTAACCCCAAAACCTCGATCTCTCCATCTTTATCTCTCTCTCTTTCTTGTCTCTCTATCTTTAGTTTATGCTATAAGTGTGTGTTTTGTATTTATGTGGTGTCATATAGACCGACATTCTTCGTGGTTCTTACAGCATGTTTCTTTAAATATCAAAATATGAGGCAGAGACGACCACTTTCGAAGCCACCTCGGAAACCAGATATATATATATATATATATGTAAATGTGAGAGAGACGAGGCTTTTTGTTTTGGATTCGTTTGCATGGACGCTCGAGAAAGCCAATTTTTTATAAAGATTGACTTCATTCCAAGTTTTAACTAACGACAAAATGAGGTAAATCGCTGTAGATCTTCCCCTCAGAAAATATTAGTAAACAACAGATCATACTCATGCAGTGCTTCCTAATTTGCTCTCTCTCTCTCTCTCTCTCTCTATTATGTATATGCGCTTTTCAATTTGTATTATATGCACAATGAAACCAAAGTTTTCTTTTGAGAATTAAAAAAAGTTAATATTCGTTCAAAAGAGGATTCTTGAGCAAGCAAGGCACTTTGTTTTGAATGCATATTTTATAATCCCATAGCTCGCCTTCCGAGTTTCCTCATGTGACCATCACGTCTTGCTTACAGGCATATGGAAACCTTAATATTGCATATAATTAAGATGAGGATGAAGGTTCGAATATACGCTGAGACTTTTCTTCAAAACTTTTAATATCTTTAAATCAATAATTATAGTACATACGCTGAGACTTTTCTTCAAACTTTTAGTATCTTTAAATCAATAATTATAGTACATATAAAAGAAACAAATCTTTTCTAATTTATTAAAATAGCCCAACAATCAACCATTGGCTATTCTTGAAACTTGACGGTTAATGCAAGGCAATTTTAATTATTGAAAACTATTGTTTTTTTTTTATAAAATTAATGGGTATTCATATACCATTGTTGATTTAAATATCTCAAAAACTCATGAGAAAAAAAATCCACTACTTTCTAATCAAATAACTTGTACAGGAGTTAATTGTGTATTTCTTTTTGTTCCTATTAAGCCATTTTTAACCACCTTAGTAGGATTAAGGAAAGGTGGCCGGTTAAGTCAATTCATTAACTTTGTCTAAAAAGAAATAAATTAAACTTCTAATTTTATTATATTTAAATGAATTTTTTTTAAATGTATGCATTACATCCTTTTTATAGTTAATAAGTTTATATAAGAGTAAATTATTATGATAAGAGGATAACATATATTGCTTTTGAAATATGAATAATATTGATACTTATTTATTTTGGAGGAATACACGTTCACGGACTATTTTGATGAAGACAACTTGATGGAAGTTAACTAGTTTGCAAAGATAACAGTTTACTGCTACACATATTTGCTTTTTTTTCTAATTTAAATTTTTAAATAAAATAATAAGAAAATGCTTAGGTCTCTTTTTTTCTCTTTTAAAAAGTTATCTTATCGTATATCTTTTTTACAAGGAAGGGATGCACACACCCAACACCGCTTGGAGTTTGAACAGGCAACCTTCTCACATTTTTTCAGGTTATACTCTTTCCACTAATGTTTTTATGTAATTTCCCACCCTCTAAATTGCTTTTTTCTACATCAAATAAGAGGATATCTTGCAATAAAAAAATGATACACATTTTTTAACTTTTTTTTCAATTTTTAAAATAAAAAAAAAAAAAAAACACAATTTTATGGTATTATTTTTTGAAAAATCATAAAACCAAACCTACATGATTTTTAAATTGTAAAATATCAAAATGTCTCTCAGTAAAACTTA
>NW_026555344.1:9642712-9715683 GCF_029017545.1 Prosopis cineraria
AAATGCTGGAGAGGACTTCAGCTGGAGACCAATAATTACTACTCTCAACAGCAACTTCAGAATCAAAGCCTCCATCGTCGTACATTTCCTGAAGATATTCAGACATTCTTTGATTGTCATGATTCAAGCAGCTATACTGAAACTGATGACATCATATTTGGTGATTTGTGCTCGATTGCTGCTCCAATTTTCCATTGTGAGCTTGATGCTTAGAAAATTTTTTTTCAACCCAAAAGTTTGGAAGAATAGAACTATGTTTATTTGGTAGATTCGGTTGTACCTTGGTTTTATAAGGTGTATAATCAAAATACATGATCAGCTATGAAAAAAACAGAGAGGCGTCAGGACAGGAATTCCAAAGAAAATCTTTGGGCAAGGGTAAACAAATGAGAGGATAAGATTCTTTCAATGATACTTACACTAGTATTTTCCTGCTTGTATGAAAATTTGCTATTTTTTTTATTGTTTTTATGTATTGTATCTACTCCCTCTGTTCGAAAATATAAAGTATTTTTTAAGGAGTTGAATGTTCAAAAATATAAAATATTTTTAATCTTTTAAAGTGTGATCATTGCATTTTTTTTCAAAATATCCCCATTGATAATGATTTTATATTTATTATAAAGTGTTTATTAGGGGTAAATATGAAAAGATAAATTAATTAAAAAATCAATAATTATTTTATTGGGGGATTAAATTCGATTAAAATATTTTATATTTTTAAACAAAAGGAGTATCATATTTTACATTTGTGAGGAAAGGAGAGGCATGCAATCTCATTCCAATTTTGATTTTTGCAACTTTATTCATGAGTCTGTTATCTTTTATACATATACACTATAAATTGGTTTAAAAACAAATCACACGAAAATTTACTTTATTGTTAAAATTAGGTAGAAATGAGTTTAATGACCTCTAAAGTACTCTATTATCAAAAAGGGACCAATACAATCTAAAATAACATGCCAGGATCTGAGTTATAATCCCATTCACATTTCATTGATAAATATTAAAATTCATTTCCCTTCTATATTTTAAACAAAAAAGTCCAATCTTCACCATTGTGATCAGTGCCAAAGCCCCAACAATCACTAAAGCCCTATTATTAACGGCCACTAAAGATCTTGCGACAATTGGTAATTCAGATTTTGACAATTTTTTCAAATCGTGTTCGAATGTTAACTAATTGTTTTTTAATATTAACAAGCTTTAGTTTTTATTTTGATAACTTATCTCACTACTTAGTCTTTGAATAGATAGTCTAGTAACAACTACTTGTTAAAGGTTAAATTATAACTTATCAGTATTTTAGGAATAAGTAGTCAATATTCATAGATCGTTGAAGAACAATTTATCAAATTTAAACTATAACTACTTAATATGTTTAAAAAGTAATTTACCAAAATCTAAAATACATTTTTTCAAATTGTAGACTACAACTTGTTACCGAAGCTCCTACACTAGTGATAGCAGCGGAGGGTTCAATGGTTTTTTTTAAAAAAAAAAATAGCAAAGTGCATTTTATTTATTCTTCCATGATATATAATAGCTTGTTCGACAAGTTCTTGAATTATTCCCTCTTAAAACTACTAAAAAATAATTCAGTACGTATATTAGTTTTGGCTCTATTAGGTAAAGAATAAACATGATTATTATTATCACTTCTTCTACTCATTTTCAAAATTTGTGATTATCATATCTAAAAAAAAAATTAAGACAATTATATTTAAACATAATATCTATCTATTCGTGTTTCTTCAATTAATATACAAATGCACCATCTTTCTTTTCTTTTCTTTTGGCCAACTATTGTGCGTCTTACTTTCGAACAACAAGTCCATGCTTCATGCGGTGATGTGCAAATCACATGTACACACATTTGTGTCACTATAAACATTGAGAAGGTAAAATAGAAAAAAAAAACGGTTTATTATTAAAAAAAACGTGGTTGATAAATGTCTAAATCTAAACCAAGAAGTCACACTAAATATTGATGAGTCAAGTAGACTGTTGGAAATATAGTTAAATTTGATTCTCACATAAAAGGTTCTATGAAATTAAGAGGAGACAAGTGTCATTGGCACCCCACCAAACATTAAAGTACTGAAAGCAAAATATAATACGCACTTACGTAGCGACTATATATCGTACATGTATAGGTGGCTAGGGTTAATTGAAACGTTTTTTTCTTTGCAAAATTACAACCAAGGACTATTGAAAGAATTTATTTACAAACAAGTACCAGATAATTTTGAAATTATGTTACATGATGAAGGCACAAAAATATAATTAATTTTTTAATACGAAAAGACAAAATTGCCTCTCAAATGTTTTTTTTGAAAAAAAAAGCTCCTCAACCATTGGCCACCGAAGCTTTGATGTAGGTGATTGGACCGCCCCACCAAACCGGCCATCTGAGCTTTGGTATCGATCATAAAATTGGCAAGGGAGGCAAGCCACTTTTTTTAAGGTGGCCAAGATGGGGTTTGAGCCCATATCCTCTTGGCTACCAAAAAAATTACCAGCCACTAGGTTAACAAATTCTTTTAATTATATAATGCAAAGTTTTATATATATTTAACTTTGTTTTCACTTTTCTATCAACATTTATCAAAAACTCAATGGTTACTTGTCATTTACAAATAATTACTTGTTAAATTACTAATGAGACTTGTTAAAAATTTTAATATGTACTGTTTTTTATAAATGTTTACTTGTTTTTTTACCAGGAATGACAAGTTTTCATTAGCAATTTAATAAGTAATCATTTGTGAGATAACAAGTCTCATTATTAGTTTTGAAAATTTCTCTTGATAATTTGATAAGTAAATTTTAGTAAAACAATAAGTTTCTATAAGCTTTTGGTAATAAAAACAAGTAAACATTTATAAAAAACACTCTATATTAAATTTCTTTGACAAGTTCCCATTGATAATTTAACAAGTAACCATTTGTGAAATGACAAATTCAATTACTAGCTTTGAAAATTTTTTTTCATAACTTGACAAGAAAATTTAGCAAAATAACAAGTTCCTATGAGTTTTTGACATGTAAAATTTTAATAATAAAAAAATAAACATTTATAAAACCCACTCCATATTAAATTTCTTTAACAAGTCTCCGTTAATAATTAACAAGTAATCATTTGTGAAATAAAAAGTTTGAAAATATGGACCTTCAGCGGCAGGTGGTTGAGGAGTTTTTTTTTAAATTGAGAGTACTTTTATCTTTTTACATTAAAAATTAATTATGTTTTGGTTCCTCAATCCTGTAGCATAATTTCAAAATCATTTGATATTTATCTGTAAATAAATTCCTCCAACAGGTTGTATTTTTCCTTTTTTCCTGTTTGGATACAAATTGAAAGGTTTTGTAATTACAATCTAGGGTGCGTTTAATAAACTCACGTTTCACATCCCAAATGTGATTTTTAACTTTTGGGATGTGGGATGTTGTTTGGGATTTTTTTTTCAGATGAAATGGCTTTTCAAAAGGACTTTTAAATGGGTTTAAAACTAAAAAAATAGGAAGCAACATTTGGGAGTTTTTGAAACACAAATCAGACAATGTGAGCATTAATGATTGGTACCTAATATTATAAAAAACTATGATACCCTCATATTTCTCCTTCTTCACGTGCAATCGACACTGGCTTGTCTCATTTTGCATTTTCTCACTCGTGTGTCCGTCAACTGTCTGTTGCTCCTCCTTCTCTCCTCCGCCGTCTAGTCACAGATCCCAAGCTCCTCATCTCCAGCATCTAGGCACCAGCGGTGGCCTTCTCATAAGTTGCCTCTACTTCCTGTGGCGGCAAACACGCCTGGCTCTCCATTGGCTCGAAACCGGCAGATTCCTTGTCTGCCTCCTTCCCTTATTCATCTCTTTTATTCGCAATCACCTCTCCCGACAAGCCAAGCCCTTTGTCTCCGTCAACGTGTGCCTGCTCCTTTTAGCCTTCATCATCGGTGTTCTCACCGACCTCGACGATTACCTCCATGCTTATGGCTTAACTCGCCTCCCCATCTCCACATCCGCTCTGATCATCACTACCCAGTTGGCTTTCACCGTTGCCTTTGCCTTCCTTCTCATCAGGAGAAAGTTCACCCTTTTCTCCATAAATGCTGTCATCTTGCTCACCACTGGAGTTGGTGTGTTGGCTCTTCATTCATCTGGAGATCACCCCCAAGGCGAGTCCACCAAGTAATACGTGCTGGGGTTCGTATTAACACTAGCAGCTTCTAACAGAGAGATGAATAGAGTTTGGAATTCTATTAGAGATCAAATTGTATATTATAGATTGAATCATTAATATGTAATTATTCAATATTAATGAATATTTAATTATTTATTGCATATTTTTTTCCAAAATTAAATTTTATATTTTTTTTTTCTTATTATTTAACATTTTAAATTTTATGTTATTTTAAATTTGTTTCACACATTTTTAAACATTGCTAATATATTATATTTGTATAATAAAAATAAATTTATTATAAATTAATGTCTTTTTTGGTCATTACATATTAAAAGTACATTTCAAAAGATAATTTTTTATTAATCCAAACAACTTTTAATTTGTCAATTTGACTTTTGAAATATATATTCAAATACAAATTTCGTTTCAATAATTGACTTTCACCAAACTGATTTTTATCAAATAAATTTTCATCTAATTAACTTTTGATAAACTGAAAACCAAACACACACTTAGTTATTACTGTACTTCCTTTTGTCTTATATATGAGTACCCTATATGATCGTTTGGGCCTAACTGATGGAGACAAGTTTACCTCGACCTAATATCCCGTTTCTGGCCCAAAAAAATCCAAATATAATGGAACAAGTTTATCTTGTGAAAATAAATTTCCATTTTCTGAAAAGAAATTTTTAAAAAATGGAATACATATTTATTGAATTTTATAATCTTGTTTATAAAAATAATAATAAAGGATATGACTGTTTCTCCTGCAACAAAAATATGGAGGGAGCACATTTGATAGATAAAACATTTTTAAAGACGATACATTTCTAAATATAAATTGAGATTTTCTTTCTTTTTCAAACTATATCAACATAATTTAATGACCTTTTCTTAATTCTAATGAAATAATTAAAAATGATTTGTCCATAAAACTGACTAATATATCCGATTGTTTTTGGTCCCAAGTATAAAAGCCCATGTGATGTGCCCGACACGGCCTCACCCACCAAATTATGTCCGTTTACAAGAGCAAGGGGTTGGGAGTCAAGTCCATTTCAATAATTCATTAATTAAATTAACGGACCACAATGCTCCTGATGGACCACTCTCTCTTTCACATTAGATTTTCAATCTGTTTAGTACCACAAACATTAAATAAGTAATCAAATTTAATTATTAACATGTCTCAAAATTCATAGAACAATAAAAGAAACCACAATTATATTAAAAAACAATGGTAATATTATAAAAAATTTGAATAATTAATGTCTCATTGTTGTTCAAAAGTCATAAGACTTGCCTTTCCTTTTTTTTTTTTGTTTGGGATTTTCTTCAAGTCCACATGCCTAACTAATAGGTTATATCAAGGAATTGTGTGTTCCTTTAATTGTTGACTGAAAGTTTTCTTTAGTTCTAATAAATTGATTAATTTTGGCCAAAAAAATAACAATAAATAAATTGATTAGTTTGGATGGAACTTCATTTATAACTTTCTAATAATTTGATTGAAATTTTATTATTTGCCAAAAGCTTTACTTTTTCCTAGAGGCGGTATATAGGCCAAGCTTGACATGTTAGCTTGAATAAACTTAAAAAATCTTCAGGTCAGGCTTGATAATTTAGAAAATTTTCTTTACTCCAACCTTATTTGGGCCACCAGAATAAACCGACAAAAACCCGGGCCAAATTTAACCCCGACCATGCTTAGCTTGAATATCCAAATTTATTTTTTTATTATTTGTGAAATAACATAAAAATAAGATAAAAATTGAAAATATTAAATTTTTAAAAATAAAATTTGAAATTACAAAAAATAAAATAAAATTTAATAATTTGAGTATTTAGGCCAGCCTACAAGCTTGAGGGGTTAGAGTCAGATTTGACTATATGAGCTTTTTATATATTAGGATATTTTAAACTCGATTTCAATAAACCCAACCCAAATTAAGTTAGACCTAAATAGGTCTGGCTATACCAACTCTATTTTTTTGCCTTGGTTTGGATGGATCGAACGAAAAATAAGAAAAAAGAAAAACAAGAAAACTAGAAAAGAAAGCCTGTTTGGTTTTTGTTTTTAAAAACAGTTTTATAATACAGTTTTCAAAACTATTTTTAAAACAAAATAAATAAAAATTTGTTTAGTTATATCAATTAAAAAAAGGTTGTAGAATTAAAAAAAAATTGATAGTGATGGTTATATACAGTTAATGATGATGATTAATAATAAAAATTAATTAATAATTATAATTTTTAATAGTCAAATGTAATGTTTTTAAAAATAAAAATAAAATAAAATAAATTAAAGTTGGTTCTATTTTTTATTTCTAAAAACAAAAAATTAAAATAGTTTTGAAATAGTTAAATAAAAAACACTTAGCCAAACAAATTTTAAAATTTTTCTATTTTTAAAAATAAAAAATGGTTTTTAAAAATTGAAAACAAACAAGCTTGAAAACTCTTCAAAATAGTAACTTTTTTTAACTACTTTTGAAAATTTTTTCTCCTAGGCCTTGTTTGGTGTGTGTGAGAATCCTAAATGCAAAAACAAATTGGACATGAAATTTGAATTTTAGCATGTTTGGTAAAGTAATATCTGGAATTTTCTAGAATCTCAATTCTAACAAAAAAGTTAGAATCAAATTCCATCAAAACCATCATAGAATTGGTTTAATTTCCATGGAATCCTCTCTTGGACATTTTGGTCTTCACCATCATCTCTTTCATCTTACATCTTACTCCAAACCAACATATTTGCCTTCTCACTCATGAGTTGCTGAAGCTTCTTGGCCTTTGCTAGTTTCATTTAGAGAAGCATTAGCGTCAATCGCTCAAATTGTAGCCATCCTATCGCTAACCTCATCGAGTACAACTTTGTTGATGGTAATCGGAGGGTAGAGTGGAGCAATCAAGGCATTCCCAACTGAACTATCTCCACAATGGTAGTTGGAGGATTAGAGTGGCAACTAACATGCCATTAGGTTGTGTAAAAGGGCAATGATCGATGAAGAGGGGTTAAAGTTATGTAGGCTTGATGATAACGCTCATCTTGAAATTGAAGAACTTGAAAAAGTATAAGAATAAGGTACCTATGTGATGGTTTTAGATTGTAGTTTCTCTAGTCTTTGTTCATGGAAGAAATGATTTTCTCTTCATACATTAGCATGGCTTACAAATCATTTAGGCACCATCACAGTCACAAGGATGAGTTTTTTTTTTTTTTAAAAAATTGAAATGGACCCTTTGGTCTTTTTCTATTTTAAATAAATATTTATATTAAAATTATGTTAGAATTTCATTATCATATCAAATACACTTTTAAAATTTAATTCTATTTTAATTTTAATTTTAATTTTGATTCTATCAAAAATTCTTTTATCATACTGGATGAGGCATTAGTTTTTTTTCTCCTCTTTATTTTCTTTCTACCTTTCCCTCTATCCAATCCAAACTAAGCCTTTATTTCATTATATATACTCTTTCATGTTCTTAATGTAATACAAAGTTAACCCATTTTGTATTTATTGAAAAATACTCCATTCAATTTCTATTATAAAACATTTTTAATACTAATTTACTGGTACTAAAGAGAAAAAATTAAATCATTAATTTTGTCTTAAACAAGAATAAATTTCCAATTGTACTCATATTTAAATGAAAAATTTTTAAAATTACATTAATTTTTTTCTCACGGTGAAGGAGTTTAAATAAGGGTTATATTGAAAAATTTAATTAATATCATATCAATTGTTTCATATTAAGGACCATCAATCTATTTTAGATAATGCTTTATAATAAAATTAGGAGAAAGTATTAGTTATATCTTTAAAATTGTAAAAAAAATGTATATATCTTTTTAATTTTTCCCTCCTTTATCATTAATAATCATAATAATAACAATAATATAAAACTATTTTAAAAAATTTGCCTTACATTAAAAACAGGATGGATTACACTTCATGTTTAATATACTCCATTCATTTTTATTTATATAAAAAATATCACTTTTAAATTATTTTTTAATGAGCAAAATTAAATTTTAATAATAGGCATTTATTACAAATTTTTTAAATTATTTCTCATAATTTTAATTATTTTAATCATAAAAATAATTAATGAATGTTTGATTAAAACAATTAATAAAATTTATTGTAGTTAAATTATTTTATTTTTATACTTAATTAATATAATTAATTATTTTTTAAATGCATGATTTTAATAAATAAAAATGAAGGGAGTATTGGTTTTATTTATTTAAATTTTTTTTTTCCCGGATACGTATACTATTCTTTTACATGGGACAGACCTATTCGTGATAGTTGATAAAATACTGGCATCTCTTACAACGAGTGAGAGATTATTTCGGATAGGGGTGGTAAAAACGAGTGGACTGGTTTCAGAGCTCCGGCGCACCTTCCAAAATATTATGGCAAAAACAATGATAGGCTCCACGCACAAGCTCAAACATGGCTTCTTTCCTCTCCTCAGCCATTTCTAGCTCCACCCTCCCCCTTCCCTTCTCAAGAGCTTTCTCTGTCATGGCCTCCGGCGGCGTCACTACCCCCACACAGGTTGTTCCCGCCGTCATCGTCGGTGGCGGACGAGTCGGAAGGGCCTTGCAAGACATGGGCTCCGGCCATGACTTTCTCGTCAAGAGAGGAGACCCTGTGCCCCTCGATTTTCAAGGCCCTATCTTGGTCTGCACAAGGAACGACGATCTCGATCAAGTTCTTGAAGCTACTCCACGATCTAGATGGAGTGGTAACTAAGACTTCCTTGTTATTCCAGTCCACTTCAATTTGTGATTTAATTATATCATTTAAGCTCGGATTTCGATGTTGTTTCTGTTTTCTGCGAGGAGAGCCCATGTGCGTTATACTGTTGAGCAGAATAGCACGTACTTCTCCTTACCCCAAAAAAGAAAAAAGAAAAAAGGAAGGAATATCATTAGCATGCACTTCTCTGAGCGTATTAGCCGATGGTAGAATTTAGTAATTTCTTCGGAAAATACTTGATATCTTATTATCATTCCCAGATTTGTCTAGTTATCCTGTTATCGTTTTAATAATTTCTTTTGGTTTATGAGCTATTATGTGGCTGCTCTGCTACTTGTCTCTGTATTTCTACGGTGAATTATTGTTCCTTGTTAATTTTACTAGTTATGTATTAACGAGAGTTTGAAAATGTAGCAGATTTGGTGTTTTTCCAGAATGGAATGCTTGATCCATGGCTTGAAAGTAAAGGCTTAAATAATGCAGACCAAGTATTGGCATATTTCGCTGTGTCAAAACTTGGAGAAGCCCCTATTGATGGTAAGACTGATACTAATCCTGAAGGGCTTACAGCTGCTTATGGGAAGTGGGCATCTGCTGTGGCGGGACGACTACTTGCTGGAGGCCTCTCTTGCAAGGTATTATATATTGGATATTTACTTGTTTTCATTATGAATAATGTATTGTTAGCTTTCTTTTCTGGTGTTTCTTTACTGGCTGAAGTCTTGTAAAGCTAAAATTATAGCATTTCATGCATAATTGTTAAAAGGAAATATTATAATACGACTAATAATTTGTCATATACTGATCTGTGTCAAAAAAAAAAAAAAAAGCCAGGTTCTTGAAAAGGAAGCATTTCAGAAGCAGATGTTAGAGAAGCTAATATGGATTTGTTCATTCATGCTTGTTGGAGCACGTAATGGAGGGGTGTCTGTAGGTGCTGTGGAAAAAGAATTCCGCTCTGATGTAAGTTTGCAGTCTGACTATTTCTCCAAGACATTGCTTGCTCTGTCAATTAACCGCTTGACAATTCTCCCAAGATATAAGATGATATGGGTGGACGAGGATACAATTACACTACTGGCTTGACCTGCACATTAGTGGATGTAAATCCATCTTTTTTATTTTTATTCAATTATTTTTTAATTTTTAATTCTTTATGAAATGTCGTAATTTCAAGAAAGTCAGTAATGTGTCAGTTGAAGTTATCCTATAGTTGTTGCCGAGAAAATAAAAAGAAGTTATCCTTAGTTAGCCGATGATGTTTAGTGTAATTTCAAGACACAATGGGGGATGCATGTGTGCGCATAGTGGGTGGAAGTTAAGTTAAAGAGGCTACATTAGCTACATTAGTATAGACTTGTCACTGAATGGATTAACATTAGGTTAAAAAAAGGTAATCAGTAAATTGTTTCATTTTTTAATGCTATTGTGTATTTAGGGGATCTTTGTCTTTCTATTTCTAATATCTTGCTTTTGGTCCAGGATACAAGTTTTTCTTTTGTATTTGTTTCTGGTGGTGCATGATTAGAAACTAATGCCTCCTGTCATCCACAAATAGTGGCGTGTTCTTTATTTTATTTTTTATTGCTGACTACTGAGCCATGAGCATATGAATTTTGCATTTTTGTTTGTGACCTTAATATGAAGGAAGGATATGCTACATACCTGTTATATGGAATTCTTCTAGGATGTCAAGAAGTGCAATGACTAACTTGGCTCCAGGGAAAAAGGTAAAATAAGAAGGAAAAAATGAAAAGAAAAATAATTGAGGAGAGGTACATATTATCATTTTGGCATATTTAATTTCTGTATGCTAGTAGGATTACAAATTAAATGGTGAATATGAGTGTTAGTTGAAATCAGGATTGCATGGGTTAAGTTCAATGTTTCAATTTATTTGCTAGGGTTGGTTTGAGGGGATGGATCTTGGATTCACTTTTTGTCAAATTGCATGAACTGATAGAGTTGACCACTTGATTCTGGATTTAATAGTCAGATTTGCATGGATTAAGCTCAATCTTTCCTTCTATTTGGCTAGGATTGATCACTTGATTTGGAGGGTCAATCCTAGATCCATTTTATGATGAGTTTGACCTAAATGCATGTCCTAATAATGCACTGGATTCCAGAGATGAATTGTGCTTTGCAGTCAAATTTGGCATGATAATTGAGGCCAAAAGAAAAAGGAACATTTTATTTTCTAGAAATGAATTATGGATAACATGTCTCTGACTAATATTCATAATGATTTTAGGTTTCCAAGCTTATAGAACAACTAGCATCAGCAGCAGCAGGCGAAAAGGGTTTAACATTCGACGAAGGCATGGTTGAGCGTTTATGTGCATATTCCCGAGCTGTTGCCCACTTTCCCACTGCAGTGAAGGAGGTAAAAGAAGACAAATTATTAGCATACATTTTTTGAAATTCCATGGTGAAGTTACCAACTTGTTGGTGTATTTACAGTTCAAATGGAGAAATGGTTGGTTTTATTCTATCTCTGAGAAGGCTATGGCACAAGGAAAACCTGACCCATGTCCTCTGCATACCCAGTGGCTAAAAGAGTTAAAGGTTGTTTAGAGCTTGAGGCCTCATGTATCCTCTGGTTTGCGGGATCAGTAGTTTTGTTAGTTAGTTGGGATACCATTTTGCTTGTGCGTTCACATTTTGCTTAAAATTATTAAGATCCTTGAAAGAATTTAGATCAAACAATTCTGATTCTCAAGATCTTTTATCACAATTTCCTTAGAGTGCCAAAGAGATACAAGAAATGGGAGTACGTCAAGTGACACACGAGGGTCAATTTCATTAGAAGCATGCAAGTACAATTGGTGCTCCATCAAATAGAGGGAAAAGCAAAGTAGAACTAGCCTAAGGAGCCTAAGCCGGTATAACATGCCGAGTGAACTTGGGTGATGCTAGGTCAACATTTGAGTTTTGCATTGAACAAGTAGATTTTGAGGTTGAATCGTTGAAGTGTTGAAAGACTTTTAAGTGACATGCTCATTGCCTATTTATAGAAGAGGATAGTGGCGTGCTCCTTCAATTTTGAATTTCAGCTTGAAGGGAGTAGGTAATTTTTCCGCATCATTAGTTAGAAGAGGATGCTGACTCATCGTGTGGAGAGCTGTGGGCAAGAGCACCACATATGTCGGGTAGTAGGATGAGTGGATGAGAACAGATTGTGATGCCCCTAAATGCAATGTTTCACTTAGTTCTATCAAAGCAGGCCCTTGACCTGGTGGCTGGTGTGCCAAACCAGTCCAAATACTTGTATTCCTAATTCCTTTAACAATTAACTAGCATAAGTTCATCTCCAATCCATACCCATTAGTTGAGAATGAAATTTGGAAAAGTTTTCCATAAATAATTCTAAAACAGACAAATTAAACTTGGTTTAATGAGACACAAGATGTTAAACGAAAGTGAAGGCTCAAATATTTCACATATAGTAAATTGCTTAGTTTGCCTATTCAATATCCTAATAGCTACGTGAAAAGATTGATGGAGTCTCCCATAAAAATGGAATCGTTCAATAATTTTTCAACAATCAAAATTACTAATAATAACATCAATATTATCTAGATTGGAGGATGATTTTTTTTTTTTTTTTTCCGGATTACCCAATGTATTCTCATAAATGATAGCTGTGAGATTAATTTTTGAAAAATTTAAATATCATGTAAGGATTTGTTTTCTTCCAAGTAAGGCTTTTTCATACATATTTTTAAGAGTTGAACCTTATAATAATGTTTAAGGGATTCATACTACTATTACTTGTGTCACATCCACTTGATGACCGGAGGATGATTCGATAACAAATAAATCATAAAAAAAGACAAAGGGAATTTGGAAAGCCCAATTTAGCTTTTAAAAAAGAGTTCGCATCTACAAATTGATATTCAAAGAAAATTTATGTCCAAAAAATTAAGGGAAGCTTAATTCAATTGGTTGAGAGAATTAACTTAACTTATCTTGAAGTTTTAAATTTGAATCTTGCAGTATGTAATCACATTAAATAAATATATTAAAGATATTTTTAAAATATCTGTGAAGCTGTCATTGATAATAAAAATTTCGCACAATAAGGGTTTGGTTAGTTTGAGCAAGAGTTGGTAATAGCTCCAGACATCAAAGACTTGTGAATTTAGATGTGTTCACTAATGTTTATATATATATATATGTGTGTGTGTGTGTGTGTGTATTTGTTTCCCAAGGTATTGTCACATCCAATAGCTATGAGATAATGCTAATAATGCTTATATTTTTAGGTGTCAAAGCTTATGAAAGAACTAACATCAGCAACAACGGGAGAAAAAGGGTCTACCTCTAATATTCGATGAAAACATGGGAGAGCTCAATTGTGGGAAAAGATGAGTTTCTTTTCTGTTTTTTTCCCCAAATTAATCATTCATAATAAACTTATAAAAAATGTATGTAATCAGGCAGAATGTCAGAGTATCCAAAAAAGAAAAAAACGTGCGAGGATCTGCCCCCCAAAAAAAAGAGTACGCGAAATGTCATAGAGCATCTAAGAGTGTTTATAGGCTCGATTTAATTTAGTTTTAAGCAAAAATTAAACCAAATCGAACCATTTGGTTTACTCATAACTAGAACTTAATCGGTTTTTATAAAGCTCAATTTAGTTTGATTTAATTTTTAGTTTGGTTAAAGTTTAGATCAGGCTTAAATGCACTTATTTATTTTTTTTTTTTTTTTCCATCTTCATAATGGTGCTATGTATTAAAATTAAATCTAATTCTTTTTGGCTCTTTTTTTTCATAAATAGAGGTATAAAAACATAATAAAATTTCAATGTGATAATGATAATTAATCATAAAAATTGATATAATTTTTTAAGATTAGAATTATTTAATATTATGCATTTCCATTCAAGTCTTTTGAAAATGTTTATCTATGTATCTATATTTTAATAAATAATAAAAAACTTATTATACAAAATTCAAAACAAAATGCTTCTTGTAGATAAATTGAATACTGAGACTTTCAAATTGTAAATAATTAAATGATGGTCATAGCATGATTATTATAATTATTTAATATTATGCATTTTCATTCAAGTCCTTTAAAAATGTTTATCTATTATTATATAAATTCAAAATAAAATACTTCTTGTAGACAAATGGTTATATATTTTATAAATAAATAATATTTTTTAATCAGGTTTGGATCAATTTCTAATACTCAAAACTGAACTTAAACCGAACTAATATATTCTCATATCATAAAAACTAAAGCAGACTTGATTGTTGTTTTGTTTTGATCGGTTTCCTTTGATTTGGGTTGGTTTGGATCGGTCTTCTCAGTTTGGATTGATTTTGAACACCTTTAAGAGCACCCGCCAAAAATGCATCGTTGTAACCTCTAATAAATTGCAATCCCTTCTACTCCTTATTTAACCAATACATAATTATTTTACCCTATGCATTAAAAATATAAATTTGAGAATGGTTAAAGTATATTTTTAGTTCTCTAATTGTATATAAAGTTTTAATTTGATCCTTTAATTTTATAAAATATTTTTTTTAGTTCTTTAACTCTAACATCGTTAGTTCTAAATGATTATTTTTTGTTTCAATTATTGTTATTTTAACAAAATTAAACTTAATATGTCAATATTTTAAAATGTTTTATCAATATTTAAAAGTTTAATATAAATTTGTTAGGATAAAATTAATAATGTTAGAGTTAAATGACTAAAAAGATACTTTATAAAATTAAAAAATTAAAATAAAACATTGTATAAAATAAAAAAACTAAATGTATACTTTACCAATTTTATAAGTATGATCCAAATAATTATTGTTTAACCGTTGACGAATTATTAGTCAATGAATGCGCGATGGTAAATCAAGGACTAGTCAATTGCTTGCTGGTAACCAATCAACATTGCCCGATGGTCAACAGTCAATTAACCGCAGCTCAAGGTGGTCAATAGATCAATGCCTTTTTCCAAACTACCCCCGAGTCCCTTGAGGTCTGCTAATAATAAATGAAATTTAGGGGCCAATCTGTATTTAATTTTCCTACTTGAGACATATCAAAAATTTTCCCCTTACAAAATTTGCAATAATCACAGACATACTTCAACTTTAAATTCAAACTACCCATTTCCAGGCCACCTTATTTGTCAGCCAAGGAAGAATATATTTGGTAGAAATACTTTTGATTTGAGTTGACCAAAATATATTGTTTGACAAGGGACTAAAATGTCTTAACAGACTCAATTATTCATTTAAAGTTTGGCTTACATCTACTAATTTTTTTAGTTGAAACAACTAATTTAATATAATTCACTCGACAATCGCATTCAACCAGTGTCACTCCATTGGTTTGAATATTTCTTCCCAACTACAATCACACTTGGAAGTTACACATTATTACCAAATAACCTTGTTATCCAATCACCCCTAGTTTTTAAATTAGAATAAGTGCCCGTTTGGATAAGGAGAAAATGCGCGTTTTGAACTCAAAATCAATTTTTTTTTGTCAATTTATCCAAACAGTCGAAAATGATCAAAAATTAATTATGGGCGAAAACGCACGTTTTTCCAGAAGCTCCCTCCTTCCGCTTTCTACCAAAAGTTTGTGAAAAACATTGGGGAAAATTACAAAACAGGCCCAAAAAAAATTACAAAGAAAACACATAATTTAATAAAAAAAAATTAAACTCTTCTTTTTCTTTTTTTTCCTTAATAAAATTTAAACTTTATATATTTAAAAAATTATATTTGATATTTAAAATTAAATTATATAGTATTTATATAGTTAAAAATTAATTTTAATTAAATTATCCAAATATCTTCAATTCTGTTAAAATCAATTTTAAAAAACAGTATCCAAACAGATTACGTTATAACATAATCAATTATGATTAAAATCTACCACTTAATCAATTATTTTTAATCCATTATACTCAACTGAAATCCAAACGGACCCTAACTAATCCAAGCTCTTCAAGCAAGTCCAAAAATGTCAAACAGAATATCCCATCATGAAGCCCGTGATAAATCTCCTAAATCTATTCTTTCGAAGAAATCATTGACCTGGGATCTCATCACTGGAACAAATAGAACTAGCATTCAAATATGAACAACCGTTTCACTTAGCTTTAGAAGATAATGTAACAAGCCTTCCATCATGCCATTTGTTTTCACTGTAAATTTAAGTACACCAGAAGATCTTTTTTATTTAACTTTAAATAATTATTTTCTAGCAAGAACTTGCATGTGCTCCATATTTGACTTGAAGGATGGATGCAAGGACAATGACTGCATGGAAAGTTCTGCTTCGGATCTTCTTTCATGATTGCAATATTTTTTCAGCAATGGGAAAGGAGGGAGCTATGTCAACAGGTACCTAAAATATACAACAAAAAGACTATTTAGTTATAGTCGAAAGTGCAGCATCTAAATTATAACTTTTCACTTCAATAAAACAACTCTTATGCAATGTTTGGTAGGTAGAAAGGTGCTTTCTAGAAAGGAAATGGTAAATCCAGTTATCTCATTTTGTTTCTAGGTACATTTCTTATTTTCTTTCTAAAAAATATTTTTCCATGTATCAAACATGCACGTAGTTTTTTATGTGTAGCATTGAGCAGCAGGTATTCTTTTGTAAACTAGCTTTCTCAATACTGCTTTGTATGGAAAAAGAAAAATTAATTATTATGAGGATACTTATGAGAATACCATTATTTCTTTCAATAATATACAGAATTAATTACAAGGATTGTGCATCATGCCATCATCTGTTGATACTTCACAATCATTATCATTAATCAATGTTTAAGTGAGGCAATATCATGATAATGTTAAAAGAATTAATCACGTGAATTTCTTGCTTTATTTTCAGCTCCTTCTGTAGGATGCTAAGATACACTTATACTTCAAATTTGGCAAAATAAGAACAAGAAACATATAACTTGATTGTCAAAAAGCATTGTCCCACTGCACATCAACCTATCAGGTTCGCAAATAACAGAGTACTATAATTACCTGAACAAGCTCCAACTTATTCAAAGAAACTTTCAACGGCTCTGTGAGCACACCATATTTATTAAGAAGCAATCCTGCAGCCTCTTTGTCACCTTTGGCTTGTATGGTCAGTATCTCCCTGCTCAAACTCTCAACTGCTCCTTCAATCTTTGAAGAAACAAAATACAATTACGGCACCAATCTACTAAGTCAGATAAATGACAGAGAGGGAGAGAGACTTTAAGTCATTTATACCTTGGAAAAATCAACTGAAAATGTGTCGTCACTATGCAAGATAAATGCCCCTTTCTCAAATAACCAGTTGAACTGCAATGCCTGCCCCTTTCTAACAATATGACAACAGACAGAAAAATCAGATTATGGATGACAGTAGACAACAGATTGAGGAACAGAGTATAACTAGCTTACCCATGAGCTTCCTTTAAACCAAAACGTACTGACCGGAAGCATCCCGCAAGAAAAGAAACATACATGGACTTCAACAAACTCTTGGAAAGTAAGTCCTGAACTCAAACAAGCCATGCATTAGCATTAGTTATGGCCCACAAAAGATGCTGTCGAGAAAATCTATGGAATGAATGGTCAAACGTGAATTGTAACTTCCACATGGCTAAAAAGCCACGTGAAATCTAGTTCAAGTGAATCACAGAAGGCCAAATTTGGCTGGCCAATGTCGACTGAGAGGAAAAGTCTAATAATTTTATATTATTCTGTGAAGGTTAACCTACAGCTTGATAAAGATATTTTGGATATCAATTAAACATAGCATAAAACAAGTAAATGCAATGCCCTGAAATATTTTAAAATTCACAATCAATTTCTTATCGGACAATAACTCAAGCAAGGACATTAAAAACAAAAATTACTTTGTGATAGCAAACAGGATCAGCAGTGAAAGATGTAGCGCAGGGCAAGGACTCCCTCCCCAAAATTTTGTTTTTTAAAAAAATCAATTGGTATTTAGAAAAAAAAATTGTTTTGCAAGTAAAAAAGTTTAAAATGGGTTCCCCCAACAAACATTCAATATTATTGATTTCAATCCCCACCACACGGAAAAAAATCATGAAATCCTTGATCTGTCAGAGGACTAGTTAATTCTAGTATGACCGTGGAGCTTAGAGATTATCTTAACGAGTTACACTGGCATCTCTTATTCATTAGGATAATTTTATTTCTCAAACTACCTTTGAGAATCTAAATTTCGAGGGATCCTAGGTTAAAAATTAACTTCCCTTGTCTCTCTTTCTGGTCAAGTAGATAAATATACATTGTCCTTCATTACTTCTAGTTTTTAATTTTCCTTTTTCACTCTCCTTTCCCCTTATCACTTATTTCTTATTTCTTCTCATTGTCCAGGCTTCCTATTCTTCTCTTCACTGTGATGTTGGCCCAGGGTTCACAGCCAATCAGAATATGCATAGGACACATGTATTCAATGATAATTAACTTTAATCAACGACCTTGTAGATAAAGAACCTCAATGCCCAAAGACCAACTATGTCAGCTTTTGCTTCTTCCAAAGCAGAGTGGAATTCTTGCAATTCCTGTATCAAAAGAAAGAAGATCATGCATTAGTTATACAGTCAAATTGACATTATTGATCCATCATTAAAAATGAGAGTTTGCCGCAGAAGTTCTGAAATTTACGCAAATTTTTGAAACAAAGCAAATCATAAATGAAACTGACCAATCTCACTGTAGATTTCTGACCATTTGGAAGTATTATGGTATGAGGTCCGATCCCATGGCAGCATTCATGGCAAATTGTATGAGTAAAAAATGATTCAAAATCTACAAGTTCTTGTTGTTCCTTTGCAACACAGACTTCAGCAATGGGCAGAAGAATATGCTCAAACCTGATTATGATAGGCAGCTGGTTTGTAAAAATTATCAACAAAAGATAACCATTCATGTTGGTAATTTGAACAAACTAGGCATTTGAATATGAGAGTTTTTACTTTGCCTCTGAAACATTCTTAAGCATGACCATTGATGTTCCTCGATCATTTACTATACGCTCATCATTTGGCAGATTAAAAGCAACAGTCTGTGGTCCCTTGACATCCTGACAAATAATTCATGAATGTAAAATTTCCATTTTAATAACTTTTAGCCTGTGGTACTCATTAAAAGCAAGAAAATCTGGACACTGGATGGTACTTGCAGGTGAGACTAGCATTGCATTTTAAGAATGCGTCTTAAATAACAAATTCTTAAGCCTGTTCTCCCAGATCATATATTCATAGTGTTTCTTGTCATGATGTACTATAACCATGCTTCACTCATTAGGTTTCTATCAAGTCCAACCCATTTAAATCATGCTTGCAGCCAGTTACTGAGACAAAAAATTATTTCAAAATAAAATATCCATAGAATCATTTTCTTAATAACTCAAATCTTCGTTAATTGGCATCATAAGAAAATTATGAATATCACATTATTCTTGATACTCACCCCAGCATTATATATAAGCTGGATAACACGTATAGGTGCAGCATTTACATCTTCAGATTTGTATACACTGTCCATTGGGAGATTTTGCTCCAGAACCTTCAGTAGCAGAAATCTTTTGAGATTTGATAGCAGATATAAAAACTACTATAAAATGCTTCTGTGATAAGAATTGGTTGTAGGACATCACTTGCAAATTGTCACCAAAGAGTTTTAGTTGAGCTGTAGCTTGATCATCCCGAACTCCAATAAATGCTTCAAAGGTGGCCTAGAAGAATAGAAATTGAATTATTGAATCATAAAGTTAGAAGATACTCATTTTTCAAAGAGACTGCTTACGAGAAGTTGGCTAATCAACCCAACATGTGGAAAATGCAATAATTGCTAATAATAACGTAAACACTATAACATAGCAAACTCCAAAGAGTTGAGGCATTTTCCAAGTGTTACGTCCCAGATGTGTCTGGCATGGACACTATTCCTTTTTTACTGAAGTGTATGTGCTTCAAATGTTCCTCTTTCCATGCCTGAAAGAGATAAGCACTTGAAGGAAATGGCAATTGTAAAATTACTATTGATTGATTAAAGGGCTACAGGCAAAGTTCCATACTCTAAATTTAGTAGTGTCTGTCAGTATGCTATTGAAGCTTATGCTAAAGGAAGAGTAGCCTAATTTTCTAGCCTCATTCACCTCAAAAAATAAACTTAGCCACTCCTGTGCTTTCGTCCAAATAACTTGATATACCTAATATTTTGCTTGCTAATGTAATCTTGCTGGATATTATTATTGGATAAGTTATAAAATTAAAAGTTTCAAGGGACATAAAGAGAATGCATGGTAGTCTCAGAATTTTCACTGCACAAGTGAGTCCCAACACCAGATTAACTGGGATTATCAAGGACCTCATCAGATTATGGGAAAGAGGGAGATTGCGTTTTAAACTTCTACCTGAGCGGGTACTCCCCTTCAGGTTGAAGCCACTGAAAAGGGGGGAACACTCAATTTAATTTCAGACGAATCCTCACATCATGCCACATAATAGTGTTAAGTATAAAACAAAATTGCCATTTCACAGATGAGACATGAATATTTGAAATCAAAAATCTAAACTATCAAGATCCTTCGAATTAGCTTCCCAGTAATGACAATAGCTTCATTCAATAGTAATATGCATTCACATTAATTGTGTGAAGCATGATCATTTTATAGTGGAAAAAGATATAAAGTTTTAACCTTTTAAAAAAATCAAGCACACTAGCACAGGAGTCTACATTGTGTAAGTGATCTGTATGCAGTACAAAGCCTCAATCAAAGATTAATATTTACCTTATATCCAAATAGTTTATCTTCATAAGTCTCATATGGTCCAATAGTAACATCCAACTTAGAGTCCTGCACCAGAAAAGGGAAGAAGATAAACAATTATATGATCTTGAAATTTGCCATATGTAAAGCGCATTGCTGCAAACGCTAAATATTTAAATGCAATGAAGTCTATTCCACATATTGTGCATTATTGGTAAAAGCCTAATCAAGGAAAAAAGTTATTGAATTCAAAGGCCAAGGTCACTATTTAATGATGTGTATGACTATCTTCTCCGTCCTAGCAAGACTGATGACTAGCAACAGAAAAGATAGAGTGCAGGCAAGTGAATGACTACACAAAGCAATAGCAAATAATTCAGGTTGATCATGGACCAAAACAGACCTTAGTTCCTTTTACAAATCCCATTAAACAAATTCCTTCTGATTTGAATTGCAGAACCCAAATTGCAATTCCTCTGAGGTTGGAATGGAATGTAACAAGAACTTTATTTCATCTAATTGAAGTTTTCAAGGGGGGAAGAGCAAAAGAATTGAACATAGTAATGCTTGCGCAAAGTTAAAATTAACAAAGTAAATAAATAAGGTGGTGCAACTCTCTCTCTCTCTCTACACACACACACAAAAGCTTAATCCTTGTCATCCAATTCTCCTAATTAAAGGAAGTTTCAGAATAAAGAATGACGGGCTTGTGCTTGCTTTATTATCACTTGATGCCCAACAGGCTTTCAAGTAACTGAGAACGCTAGAGATATGGAATATAACCATTCCTCGGCCTTATCTAGAAGCTTAAGCTTTTGAGATGAAGAGGCCATTGACATTTATAGCCTGAATAAAATGGCCTTGTTCATATAAAAAAAAAAGGGCTTGATCATCAAGCAATCATTCCAATAGGAAGGGGTTTGGAAATAGATTAAAGCAAAACGTGCATGTCTAGCTGCAGAGACATATTAAGCAGAAGTAACCCAGCAGTCATTAATATGCTTTCTAGTCATGCTAATAATGATAATAAAAATAAGATTGTTGAATGTTTTCTTAATATAGGAATCTTTAAATGGGTTTAAAACAAGGGATTGGTTAGACTGTATTCATCTTACATTCTCGCTGAGTAGTTGAAAAATCTTGCAGTAGGAAGTTACAGAAATGACTAACCAACTCAATCCAGGCTATATCTGAGTCATAGTAATCATTTGAAAGGAAAGCATCAGCCTTGCTGTGTAGCAGCCTCTTCAAACTAGATGTGGAAAAACTGAGTTAGCCAACATTTATAAATTAAAATATTCAGCATGAAGCAGCCAATGATGGATTGATAATGAGCATAAGAAACTGCACCTTGGTGAGCTAGTGATGTTCCCAGCTTTATGCAATAACTCCGCAGCCTTTGCAAGAAGAGACTTGTATTCTTGAGAGTAAGGAACTATATAAAGATCATGGGCAGCACCCACTTTGTCATCTGTTGTATTAGAGTCCAGAAGAAATTCACTGTGTCTTTTAATAACACTGAAAAAACTTATTGCTTCTGTCTGTTGATCCTTTTCTAGACTGTCCTTCCATAGTTCAAATTCCTACATGACAGAAGCTCATTGTTTTCCATGTTGGAAAATCAAATTCCCAGCACATCATATTATTAGCATTAGTACCATTTTGTCCATGTCTGGAGGGTAGAAATTTGCACCGGGTGGTTTCTGCACTGGAAATGCAGCTCTATATTCCAGACCCTTCCAATTTTTAACTGGTTTTGTTGCATCTGGAAGCAACCTTATGGCTGAATCTGCAGTCGTCAAAAATGCCTGGTCTTCATCAAGGCTTGACCTGCCAACATACTGAAAGATTATTAAACCTGCTGAAAAGAGATTTTTTTTTTTAATCAAGCCAAAATATTAAAACAAACAGAATTGCAGCACGCAAGGTAGCATGACATTTATATATTTTTCAAAAGAACCATATACTTTTGGAAACCTCAAATGAGAACAGCCATTTCAGTTCAGATTATCTTTCCCCAACTATTTTTCATTTTTTTGACCAAAATAAGTTATCATGTTCATGATTCAAAGTTACACAATGTACATTCTTGAAGTGACAGAAATCTAACTGGGGTCAATACAAACAAAGGTTATCAATATTGAAGTCAATTGTAACAAAATCAAAATGACGTGTTATCCTGCCAAGGTGAACTGTGTCAAGAACTCTAGAAGAAAACATAATTTTGAGCTTTTAATACTAAAAGCCCAATCTGCGGCGATAGGTGGCCTACCAGTACAATGATCTGAGCCTTTATCAATGTACATAAAATGATTATGAGAAAAAAAACTATGCTGGCATAACCTTGCTTGAGGCAATATAGCAATGTCTCCCTCAAACAGAAGTAATAGTGAGAATATATGTTAAGATGACACCAGTACAATATATCAATATTACGGAATCTCAAATTAATTCCTATTAAATTTCAAATTCATCAACACATTTTACTCATCTTTATTTCCTTCTCTAAGCTAGTCAACTAGCTGTTCTATAAGTGATAATATGCTTTCATTGTTCAGATTAATTTATGGTTGATCTATTTTTTCAAATTCTTTCATTTTTAGGCTGGCTGAGCATGAATCAGTTTTAACACCTCTAATTTGGCTCCTTGTATATATGTGTTTCTGCTGGTTCTATTTGATTAAGAGATCAACAAGAGAAATACTCTTTATACCATTACTTCATCATTTTCAAACCATTTTATTCAAATGCATCAATGTTAGTAACATCGTTGTAAGCCATATTGTTTGGCATTAAATAGGAGCCTTGTCAAAGAAACTGTTAACCAATGGGGCCAATTAACAGTTGGAACTGTCTTGCTGACAATCTGGTGACACTGAATTGGCTGGTACTATTTATCCATTATAGGCTGAAATAACCTGACAGAGGTATTTACAGATGCAGTAAAGCATCAGTAGTGATAGCTTAACACAGCATCAGTAATGTTAGGGTAGGCTGCCACGACTTACCATGGGGACTTGTTAATCTGATAATAGGAATATTTCAACTTATCTAACTCTGATCCATCAGCTTGCTTCTTCAGCCAATCTCTTAGAACTGGATTACTGTACCAGGCCTGATTTGGAAGTAAACAGGTAAAAAAGACAAATATAAGTAACGTACAGCACTACGAGCATCCATAAATCAAAGGAAAAAATTGAAATGGACATGTGAAGCCAGCAATAAGTTTCCAGTCAAACTTTATAATGTGCTGAGAATAATATGATTATTAAACATCACACATGGTCTCCAGCACAACAATACACATACATAAAAGTTTTAGCAGCATAAATATAATGTTACAAATGTCATACACCAGACATGTACATGCATGCACAAAAACTTGAACAAGGGCATAAAAGCACTTCTATATGTGTATTGCAAACCAACCTGCAGATAAAAGAGTTCATCCATAACAGCTGCAGCCTTGACAATAAAAACAAGAGCCTCTTTGTCTGATTCAGAGAGCCCTGCCAGCTGCAAAATATAAAAGCAAATTTACTTCTAATGGATTAAGGGTCTAGGTCAAGTTTTGGAGAAAAGATTTTGTGAGTAGTTCAAGGATTTCTAACAAGTTACGAGCAATAGCAACTAATGGAGGGGTCATATTCATTTAAATTTTGATATATTGGTTTATTTATTTCTGTAGAAAATTCATCCAACATCCGCCTAGTTGATTACTCTGATTTAACTGTAGTATGATGTCTTCAATTGAAGAAATTATCTCATACATCTCATAACAATTAGTCAACTATATGTAATCTCACCATATTCTTTTCTACTTGCCCAAAAGTCAATGAAATATTCAACCATTAGCCCACCATGGATGAATGTTTCATACAAGGTTTGTGAGTGGAGTGTGAAGCATTATTTTGGATCAAGATTCTATTTCTATGAGAATAAAGAATCGAGCAAATTTTATGGTTGTGTTAAAAAAAAAAAAAAAACTTTTAGGGAACAGGAAACTGCTAATAATTTTTTCCTTGTATTTAAAGCCAGATCAAGTGCATCAACCGTATTAAATCCTCCATACAAAATACATTACATTCACAGGCATCTTAGTTAAAGAGGAATGTGATGATAAAGGAAGTAGAAAAATAATGTCATACTGAAGGGCTAATGTTACCTCAATCCAACAAGAGGAATAGACAAACTTTGTGTTGAAAGTAAAAATAGACCATAAATAGAGGCCAATCCAATAAAATAAGTAAATAACGAAGGCAAATAACCAAAAATTCAACAACCTCTGCACTGAGGCTGTTAGGAGCATAACGTCTGAGTTGTTTTTGTAGACTCAAACTGCGTGCCACAGAATTATCTTTGTACCTTCAACGTATTTGCAAGAAACCACTATAAGCATATAATCAATGTGGAAAACTTTTAAACTCATTCAGCTTTCCTTACTGAATGTATGTAAATAATGTTTCCAAGACAACATAGTTTTAAGACAACCATATGAATTAATAATAAAGGTATAGAACAGTACAAGGAACCAAACCAGAATAATGGTTATAAACATGCATAACAAAAAACAAAGGAGTTGTATAATTGTATAATACATTAATAGCAAGAAAATATTAAGAAATAACATACCTCATATCTATTATGTCAAAAAGTTGACCGTACTGTCCATAAACATCGTAAGGGACATAATCTGAATCTTCTTTGGCAAGTAACTGTTTGTATTCTTCATAAGAGATATATTTAACAGCAGAAACTTCAGTTTCCTATGATTTTAATAGAAAATTCACTTGAATCAGACCATGTAAGTTCACCATGCCAATCACTCATGCACTTAAAGAAACATATGAACGAAAATCCTAAAATTAGATTTGCATATTTAAGCATGATTGCTTATATAGGAACACACACACACACACACACACACACAGGAATATTATTATCATTCACTATTATCTTATGCAGCACTACCCTGAAAAATAATACAATAATGCTGCTACTGTGACAAAAAACCATCCAAGCAAAACCAATGCACATGGTAAATTGAAGAACATGAAAATATTAATTAGGTCACATGGTGCTCCACTTGGATGCTGGGTAATCTATTGAATCCCAGTCTCAACATTGATTGAGATGCAGTACATGAGAGATATACCCAGTTAATATCGGCTGATGCCCAAATAACATGACGAAACCATAAATGCACAAGATGACACCTTCAGTTGAGTCTAACCTTGAAAGTATCACGCTTTATTTCATGATTTTAAATTCTCTTTCTATAAAACACTAAAATTCCATAAAATAAAATGCCTTTAATTAACTACAACTTCATGTGAACATTTCCCCCATCACAGCTTATTAAGAGCAATCTCCATTTAGTGCATTAAATACTTGATGCTCCAAAAAGCACAAGCTTCTCACAACAATAAAACTCAGATCAATAATCTAGAGGTTGCCCAAAATCAGTTCTCTGGCACATAATAGACAAACCTTGATCTTAATGTAATAACCTCTAATCAATACAACCACAATGCCACACTCACAATTAAGTTGTGCATACATACACATGCCATATGATTGGTTCATAGGTTAAATAAGCAATTATGTAAACAATAATTTTTGTTTCATTATCAGATAACAGTCATTTACAAATACTTCATAGAAAACATCAATCCTATACATCATTATGAATATCGAACAAACTACGGAGCATTATATTTCTCCAAAAAAAAAAAAAAGCACATAGACCACATCTGATGAAATAACCATCATAACATCAATATACCTACCATTTTACATTTACCATTTTAAGAAATAATGGAAAATATATGATATATGAAAATCCATTTTGTTGACAAGTAAAGCATCCTCACCTGAAGAGTAAAGGCTTCCAGTGGTATTGGATCAAGAGTTGTCACTAGATATACATCATTATATTCATTATTAATATACTTTCCATCATTTATGACGCTGCGATTCATAATTGAAAAGACATTAGCTTATCAATAATGTTTAGATCCCCAGGAGTCAAGCAGTCAGATATAAAGAAAATCTTAGTCAGTAATGGAAAGAATTCTTCTTTGTAATACACAGTATGGAAATATTTTTGCTATGCGGCTATGCCATTAACTATACCAATCCACCTGCTCTCAGCATTTCAAGACTTGTTCAAGTATCTGAGGTTAAATGCTAAAATTTTATGCAGTATCACATTTTGTCAAACAACATGAAGAAAATATAAGTAAAAATTAGATAAGCCACTCTTGAGATCCTTGGTTGAAACTTAAATTTTTTTTGTTCAAATGGTCCTTTCACACCATATAAAAAGCCAAATTGCCCAAGAAGTCTCAACTTTAAATTTTGTTATTCCAACTCTTCTTCATAAAAGCTATTATTGACCTTAGTCAAACAGATCTGTATTTGGATCAACTGAATCCAGAACAAATGCACAAGCTGCTACTTTGGATCAAATAAGAAACAGTCCCAAATTAGCTGTGCTCTTGTACTTAAATCTTAGGCATGTATTGCTATGAGTGTGTGCGGGCACACATGTGTAGGTTGATGTAATAGGATGCAAATGATGGCAATGATGGTGATATTGGCATCTGCCAATAGTTCCAAAACTTTAACCAACCATAAAAGAACAAATTTCATATAATTTTCCCCAGACTCCAAAGGAAGAGAAAAATGAGAGCATGCAAGACTTTCTTCTATGTTAGTTACCATTCAAGCTAACTGCCAAATCTCCTGTACAACACTACAAAAACTAAAAGGTCAATAGTCGATAAGAATAGAGAATGTTTAAGGCATTCAAGGTTTCGTTTAAAGGCAAATATTTGTGACAAAGTACATCAGGGCTACCACAAAGGAAGTGTTTTGATTTACTGACCACTCTTGAAGGAAAACAAAAATCAATTCAAATGCATCCTTTGGAAGGGTTACGCCTAACTCTTCTTCAAGCTCCCTCCTGAAATTTCAAAAAAAAAAAAAAGAGTCATGCAAAATTCGGTCTTTAATATGCATAATTCTGCAAGGAGTACAACATTTATATTTTATATAGGCAATCTGTATATTTCATTCAAGATCGAGATTAAAACAAATAGGCAAGAACTACTTGAACTCTAATGTCATTCAAGCATACCCGCATCTCCAACATACGAATAAGATAAAAGGGTTCCCGGCTGCAATATATAATTCAAATCTAAATTGAAGAGTAAACATTTCTTAAAATTTAGTGGTTCAGCAGTGTAAACAACATATTTAGTGTTTTTAGTTAGTAAACCGCATTCATTGTTTTAACTTTAGAATTTATCCTTGCCAGAAAACAAGAAATGAGACCCCATACTCATTACCTAGGATCAACAAGGATGTTCAAAATCTGCCAAAAGTAAGATCAAGAACAAAATTTAGATGGAAATGAAACCCATTACCGAGCAGTTATCAGCGAGGAATCACCAGCAGCCATGTGTCCAGCGCTGGAGATATCCCACAAGCCTGCCCACGAATCCTTGCAGTCAGCACGTCGTTGGAGAAGCAGTTCTTGAGTGCTCTCCGCAAAAATCCATACATGAACAGCTCGATGGTAATCCCCATCTCGATGAACATCTCCTCTGTACATGAAGTGAAAGACTAGAATTAAGGAGCTAATATTTCTACTCAAACAATAATCTAAGAGCAGAATGAATGGAAGTATTGTTCACCATAGATGTCGTGGCAGAATAAAAGAAATTCAACTAAACTCGATTAGATAACTTGGGAGAAGGACTAGGACAATCCCTAGCTTTAGAATTTGCAACCGAATACTATAATCTACGGAGAATGATAAGCTAATTTGAATAAAAATGCAAACATCTCAAGACCCATCGTTAAAACTCAAACCCCGTACAAAATTTTCGTGTGTTTTCTCGGCGACCAAACAGAGGAGTGAAAAGGGGAAGACAAAGGAGTCATAACTTACCTGGGCTTGGAAATCCCAGTTTTACGGCCAGACTTGGTGAGAACGTCGAGGTGCTCTTCTTGCTTCTCTATGTGTTGAGCTGCAGAATCAGCCATTGATAATCAGTCCACACCAACAGTCAACGAACTTGAAATGATACTGATCTATATCGTTTTCTTGCTTGAACCCTATATAATATATTCCAGTGTGATCTTCGCTTCCTTTGAAAAGGACGCAACGCGTCACTGTCACTGTCACTCTCTCTCTCTCTCTCTCTGTGTGCATACGTTATCTATGCATATAATATATATACATTCCAGTGTGATATTCGCTTCCTTTGAGAAGACGGACGCAAGGCACCACATTCCTCCCCACTCACTCTCCTTTTCAGTTTTTTCCCCCTTCCCCCCTCTTCCGTTATATATTTTTTCAGGTGAATTTTCGTTTTCTTTTCTTAAAATATTTTACAAAGAATATTTCAAAAATATCGTCTTTCATAATTATAAAATGATATAGTTTTATAAGGGAGAATAATCTTTTGGTACAAAAAATTTGATTTAATTTGAAGGATAATATAACTTTCAATATTTCAAATTTATTTCAATTATCAATTTTATTCTTTAAGTTTAATTTCTATCAATATAATCCCTTAAATTTAATTTGATTATCAATTTAGTTCTTATTATTTAAAAAGAAAGTTATATTGTTAAAATTTGTTAATATGGATAATAAAATACTGATGGAAGCCATGTAAATTAATAAAAGGCATAATTATTTAAGTAGGAAAAAACAGATTTTGAAATTAAAAAAAAAAGAATAAAATATAATGTAAAGGATTATATTAATAAAAATTAAGCCAATATGATGGCCAACCATGTCCGTGACCGTTTCTCCTGACGTTACCAAACCCAACACCAACAACGTGGGTTTCATTCCCACTAACGGCTCTGCTATTGTCCAAGAAGCTCCCTCTCTTTATGGTTTAATTGCCTCCAATGCCACTCTCAATTGCTTCATCACCTTATTGTAATTGGTGTTAGTGATGTGTTCTCTGTGCCTAGCGACTTCAATCTCATGCTTCTCAATCACCTGATTGTGAAACCAAGGCTCACCAACATTGGGTGCTGCAACGAACTCAATGTTGGGCATGCCAAGTCTTGTAAGTTGCCTAATTTTAGCTAAGAACTCAATGCTTCCAAACTTGGCATGCTTTCATGCATCCATCCTCCAATCATATATTTTTTTTTTTATACAATCTACATGACGCATGAGAGGGAATCGATAGTGGTGGATTCATGCAATACTCTTGTAGTTGAATGAACGGTGGTGATGATGTGTTGTAGAGAACGATACCACACTTCATGGTGCCAAAGACAAAGGTGATGACGAGTCGCAAGACCAATATCTTCGATCCCTTCTCCCTCAACGTATAGGATCTTTTTCAAGACTTCACTCTCTCTCCTTCATGCTCTAACCTTGTGTTCCACCTTCTTTGCATGTTCCACCTCATAGTCAAACTTGTCTTTATTCTCCCTTGTTTTTTTTCCTTAGAAATAGAGACGAAGGGCCTGTATCTTCGAGGAGAGAGAGACGATGAGCTTTTTGTTCTAGGGATTGTAAGGAACCCAGAAATTGATGAGGTGAACTGCATGGCGGACAGGGGAGAAAGCTGGTTAAAAAAAGAAAAAAAAAAAGATGGAGCGGGGGGGGGGGGAGTTGGACAAGGAGAGAGAGTTGGCTGAGACAATAGATGTTACTTTCTCGACTTCATCACCCTCAAGCACTCCCTTATCTCAGCTTGTGTGTGTTCTTAGTTGAAGGATGATTTGGAATGAAGGTGATCAGAGGATGGAGACAGAGATATTGGTCGGATGAGGGGGAGGGAGGGAGAGAAGAATTTTTTATATTATAAAAAATATTGATGGGTCCCACTATGCAATATTGTATGAGAAATATTAAAAAAGTTAAATGTGAGCTACGTTGTCAAAAAAAAAAAGTAAGGTGATAAAATAAATAATATTTGAGTTTGAGAGATACAAATAATTAATAGTTGAATTTAGGGTTTTCAGTGACATTTCTCGTATAGCTGATGAGTAAAAATGACTCTTAACTCATATACTTTACACATTTGATTATTTGGAGAGTTAATTTATGTTTTAAAATTTAAAGCACTCACATGATAATATAAGAAAGCATAAGGGATCAAATCAATAAAAATCAAACTTGAAGAACCAAATCGATAACTAAAGTAAACTTGAGAGAAAAAAAATTCATTATCCCTAATATGAATTTAGGGTTAAGGTTTAATTTTTTTTATGTACTTATTTTTCAAAAATGTTAGGCATTTTGTACAATTAAGTGAGATAATTCTTTTTTTAAATTATTTTTTAAAAGAGCAAAAATACTCTTCCATTTGTATGCCGTGAAGTCTTCCATTATCTAGTGATGTGGCATATCACGGACCTTTTTTCACGGCAATTCTTCCCCTATGCTTGCTCTATTAAATCTTCTTCCTCCTCTTGCAAAGTCAATCAACAAGCCCTCAACCTTGTGTCCAAGCCCTTCAAATTAGTCTTTGGATTCAACATTTCTTGGTTATCCCATTGTTTCGATGATCAGTTTAAGGCTCTAATAGCTTGCTTCCAAGAATCTCCGTGGGGCTATTCCGTGGAAGTTTTTGAGGAATATTTCAGACTTACAAGTTCATGATCTCTTTGGAAATTCTTTTCAAGGTCAAATGCCTCATTGGTTTTGGGCAAGCTTTGACTCACTAGAGGTCAACCTTTCCTATAATAAGTTCAGAGGTAGCATTAATGGCTCCTTGGCCGCCTCTGCTCTTCAAATGCTTAATCTCTCGCACAATAGGTTCACGAATCATGTTCAGCTTTCTAGGTTTTCAAAGCTGAAAGTTCTTGACCTTTTTCATAACAATATGAAATACCTGCTTTGTAGGTTTTCAAAAACTCACCAACTTGAACCACCTTAACTTATCAAACTGTGAAATCAAAGGAAATGTCAAACCTATCTCTGTTTTGAAGTCATTGAATTACTTAGATCTCTTAAATAACCACTTGAACGGCACTTTCCCTTATGATTTCCCTTGTCTTCGTACCCTTCATTTCTTGAACGCGAGCTAAACTATTAGAACTGAGGTGGGTGAGTTGAAACTCTGCCCTTCCGCCTCTAACCATTGGTCTATGGACGCCTTTGCCAACGAGTTCGTGCTGTATAATACCATGTTCCCCTTCTCCGAATATGTATTGGCAGATTGCTCTCGACTTTAAATTCATCGGCGTTGCCATTTCTTTTTGCTCTGAGTAGAGCCATGTCACTAGTAATGGGATGCCACATCAGAGGTCAACCATGAGTCATAGCTTATAGGTTGGATAGTCAGAAAATGGGAGGACAAATGGCACACTAACACTAATAGAAGGCAATTTTTCTTCGCGAAGAATAGTTTAGGTAGAGAATTGCTTAACTTAAAAATATAAAATACTCAATACTCTTTAAAAATAAATATAAAAATAAAAGTAGATTTTAACTCTTAACTTCAAGACTAAACATTTTAAAATTTAAGTGAAGAACATTTGATAGTTAATAATATCATAAAATTGCATAATTATTATTTTTTTAAATATTTCGTGTTAAAATTTGAAACAGTAGTAAATTATGAAAAATGAGTATCAAATCTATGCAACATGTCTTTACAATATTAAAATTTAAAAAATTAGTTGCAAGTTTTCCACATATTAATATTAAAATTTTGGGAAGGTAGTGTGAAATTCCCGTGTTTATATGTATGAGTTAATTAATTTGTTAAAATTTTTTGTATTAAGATGGTACATCGATTGCAACATTAAAAATTTTCATATATCAATATCTAATTTTAAAAAGTCAATGCAAAATCTCAAAGCATTGTTGCAAAGATTTTAACTCAAATTTTGTCACTTATTATTAACCATTTAGTAATTTGCAAACAGCTTTCTAAAATGTAATACGAAACATTTTAGGAAAAGGGAAATTATACAATTTTATATTATTATTATTATTATTATTATTAAGGACTAATGAGTATTGACCCTTTACTGGAATTTTATATTTTTTTGTCCCGAAACGCCACTATGATTCAAACGACATAGTTGTGATTTTTAATGAATGATCCTCTCTTATTTGCCCTTTTCATACATGAATTCAGATTAAGCAGAGGTACCTTCTGATTTTCATATCCGCAAAATCATTGACTCTTTTTTTTTTTTTTTAATGAGCGAGGGGAATGAAGGAAAATTTTAATCACTTCAATTGAAGAGAGAGAGAGAGAGAGAGAGAGAGAGAAGTGGAGTCAACGTTTTTAGTTAATTTTTCTATATTTTTATTAAAATTTTACAACCCTGCTTGCCCATTTTTTAAAAAGTAAACTCATCAAAATTTTTACTTCCCTCCCTTTTAATACCCTTGAACCAACATTAATACCTAAAAGAAAAAAAAAATAACAACAGTCAATACATCAACAAGTCTTAAATAGCGGACCTATGCTTAATTCTTTTAAATTAAGGTATGTAAAAGTGGTAAAATATTCAAAAACTTTTCTCTCTAAGTTCTTAGTATTTTTAAATCAACAATGATATTTTATACCCATTAACTTTACAAAAGAAGCTAACATTTCTCAATCTATTAAAACAATGTGTGACGTGACCGTTAAGTTTTAAAATAGAACTTAATGGATTGTGAAATGTTAGTCTCTTTACAAAGTTAATGAACACTTATACACCATGTTGATTTAAAAGATGCAAAAGCTCTTAAATTTTAGTGTGTTAATAATATTAATAACAATATTTTATTACATAATAAAAAATAATAATAATAATTTAAAAATTCATATATATATATATTAATTTAATTAAAAACAAACATTTTAAATATATAAAGTTAAATATATAAATTATCCCAATCAATAAACATTAAACAGAGGCTCCAAAGTTTGATGAGTTAACATCCAGAAAATGTTAGTTAACAGCTTCCGATATCAATCTCAAAATTGCAGCCTAATTTTCTCTTGGAAGCCACATGTAGAGCCAAACCACTACACGACAAAAGATGTGTTGTATAATATCCTAAATACTTGCCCTTCAATTTAATTATGTTAATTATATTTTAAGAGATTTAAAGGGTATTTAAATATATTAGAAAATGATTTATAATCAACTAGAGCTTAGAAGAAGATAAGAATGAGCTGTCTTTATAATAAAATTTTTTTAAGGAGCAAATGATAATATAAAAAGTAGACATCCCAAACTTTCTATAAATTTTTAATTTAGAATTTTTGAAGATGTGTGAAATTAATTATGAAGTTGGGTTAGTGAAATGATACTATCAGTTGCTAATGAGTGGCACTTTTGGCTGCGGCAAACAGCACATTTTCAAACTTAAATGTTCTATCACAAAAAAAAAAAATGCAAAAATAGAGTTTTTAAAAAGTTTAGGGCGATTTTTGAAGACTTTTGCTAGAGTTTTAGAGTTCCTGATATTAGGGCATGAACTTTTGCTCTTAATCACTCAATATAACATTTGTAATCCATCTCCTACCCTCTAATCTCCTCTTTAGACAAGTTTTAGTAGTGATTAAAGTTAGGATTCAAATCTGAAGCAATCCCAGCCATATTTATCATAAGAGCGTGCTTAACTCCAAAATTCTTGGGTTGTTTTGAATTAGATTAAGTTAATAACAATAATAAACCATGGTTTAGAGTCAACTGCAATGCTAATTAATTAAGTTTAAAATTAATGAAGGTTAAATAAGTTAATGGAAGTAAGTTTTGAGATTGATTTTGCTTAATTATACTTAATGGAGGTATTAGACTTTAATCGTGATTGAGAGCTAATTAATAAAGATTAGCCATTAAGAAGTTTAATAATTCTAATTGTGGATTTAACTACTCTTAGAACTTTTTGATTGCTTAAGAGCTTTCTTGGGGTCCCAAGTGTACTCTTAAGGTGGTAGCTTAAGAGTTGAAGTAGCTAGGAGTTAAGTTCTTTTTAGATAATTGTTTTTTGCAATTATAAGTTATATATTGTTAATTGTGATGAAAATGATAATGTGGTTATACAAGCATATTGGTATTAATTGTTATGAAGCATGTGATTTGTGGTTATGAGATTGTTGATGATGACATAGAAATCTTAATTTGATTTGAGTTGAATGGTTTTGCCATGTGTTAAGGTTTAATGGCATTAATTATATAGCATGACTGAATAAATTTCAATGCAGTTATTAAGTATAATGTTATATTGGTATTGTGACCACGATAATTTTGATAAATAAATTTTTGTATGTGAATGTATAAGCATTGGTATGAAAAAGTGGATGTGTGATTAAGTGATTCAGTGCTTATGGCATGATGTTATGAGTTGAGTAAGGATATGTGATTTGATAAGTTAATCATATACATGAGTAAGGTTGTAAAGTATATATTAATGATGTATTATTGTGCATGAGTTTATGGTATTGGCATGAAATTTTAAATATTGGTTAATTATCCTTAACTTAATAGGATGAGCTTAATTATAAGATAAGTTAATCGAGCAACATTGATGGTAAGTTATTAAATAATGTGAGCATATACATGATTATGAATGGGTGAGAGTTCACCTAAGATAATAGGACATTATGAAAATCCACGTGGTATAGCACCACAATGCCTCGATATTTTGGTTCTTGATACTTACCCTGAACTGGGCAAAATGACACCTATTGGGTTTGGAATGGGAGAATCTATGGTTTGAAAGTGAGTATGGAGCCTTAGCTGGGTCACCCCTCACACTTGGAGAGTGAGGCTAATTTGGTCATACAAGTTAGTTCTACATATTTTAACGTTTCATTAATTTAGTCAGAAGATATAAGGAGAAAAATAAAGATGGAATAGATATAATCTTGCATAATTATCATCATTTTATTAGTATCAGTAATTAAATATTTAATTTGTTTGCATTTAAACTCTTGAAATCACCCTAATTAGGGATCCAAGTAATTAGTCAAGTAAGGTTGAAGTTATTTTTTACATGTTTACTTTGTTATTGACGCAGGATTTATTGTGGTGAGTGCTTGGTAGTGTTGATTGTGACGAGTAACGTTGTTAGATGCAATCAGCGAGTCATGGTTACTTGCACTGCAATGAACATGCCTCTAGTTGGGGTTAGTGCGTCAATTCACACATAACCGCAGCGAGGAAACTTTTAGCTACATCAAGCTAGTGCAAATTTCCAAAATAACTATTATGTTCTTCAGTATCCCTCCCTCAAAGCTAAGTTGCATATTCCATGTTTTCAATATTCTCAATCATTCTAATTGCTGAAAAATACTATTTATTTCTTCAAATACGTATGTAAGACCCTAATTTCAAGTTCAATCTTTATATTTATTTTTAAACTTTAAAGTCATAGTTGACCATTTCTTTTTAAATTATCAGTTAGTGGAGTTAATTAGGAGTTAATAATAAAGGTCATTATATGTTGCCTCTTGTTGCTTTCTTTCCATTGCCATTTTAGTTCAAATTGAGATAGCTCCAAACAAGGGGAAAAAAAAAAACCGTCAAAGCCTGCATGGCTGTTAATTCATCCCATGACCATCCAATTTTTTGCTGATAAAAGAAGATTGCATTCAACACTTTTAATTACACTGTCTTCATATGGAAGGACTTTATACCCTGTGATTCATACAAGATCATCGGCATCGGTAGAACATCTCGGCGAAGCAGCTACCGTACTACCAAAGTACAGAGTAACACCCTTGAGATGGTTCTGTATATAATTTGGTTCAACCTGCAAAGTTGAAACAATAGTACTTGGACAGGAAGTTCTGGACCGTTCACCTTTGTTGTAATCTGTCTCTATCCTAAAATTGTAAGTGGAAACACAATTCTAGCATGAACCAAATATTGCAGACATTTTACCTCAAGCTCCAGAGGAGGAGAAGACAACCAGGACAACTCCGGAACTTGTTTCAGGTTTATGTTCCGAGGTAGAAACATAATGATATTGGGAGTTATAGCTTGAGTAACCTGAAACAAAGTATAACTGCAAAAAGGATTAACATTTTTCCACCTCAAAACAAGAAGTCTCGTGTCACCAAATTTGGTTAGTCAAATAAGTGGTTAAAGGATAAAATTACCTTTAAATTATAAGTCTAAAAATGTTTGAGATCTTAAACTCATTTTTAATTCAATGTTTCCGTTCAACATTTAAAAATGATGCAATGTTAGCTTTACTGTCAATAAAAATTAACTTTGACCATTACTTGACCAAAAAATTATAGAAAAGTACCATATAAAAAATTTATAATTTTTTTGGCTCTTTTCTGTAATTTTTGATATCTTTTTTTTGCAATTTTCTAGCCAATTAATATTCAAAATTCACATTTGTTAATGGTAAGGTGACATTGCACCGTTTTAAAATGTTGGAGAAAAAAAAAACATTGCATTAAAAATGAGTGGAGTCCTTAACACTCCTAAACTTACCATCTAAAAGCAAAATCACCATTAAGCCCTTGAATGAATCACACAACATCATTGTATTTTATCAATAAATAACTAAATCCTAAATGAGAGAAAAAGAGATCCACCAACACCCTGAACATTACCAGGCATGTTACATTTGAGTCAACTAAAGATGGATCCAAATATGTCTTGAGATAGGGAAGTTAGTGCCAGCCTAAAAATCAATAACCAAAAAAGAAAAGAAAAGAAAAGAAAAGCAATGGTTGGCTAGATTTCAAAGGCAAAAGATCCATAAAATCTAAGGTTTCAGTGAGATTCAATCATTACAGATTCATAAATGCATAACAGCTTCCATGAAAACCAGTAACAGAAGTTTGAATATCTAATTGGCGACTATTGGCTTAGACACATTTTCGTTCCCCTAGTTTCATGCAAGTTTCACTTCAGCCCACGTAGTTTAAAAAACAACGTCCTCCTATTTAAAAGAGTGAACCAAATTTGTTCTTCTGCCTTCTTGTTTATATAAAATATCATAACAATTTTAATATATTGACTTCAATGTCAAGTTCGGAAACAATATTGTATAAGTCCACAAATTATTATTAACATTAAATTTGTATAGGTTTGAGATACAGAAAGAAAACTGACTTATTTTAAACAAATAAGATGACCACATTGCCTAATTTTAAACCAGGGGAACCAAATATAGCTTTCAAGGAACTAGAGAGATCAACAGTACACTTAAGCTGCCACTGACATTCTGTTTGGCAAAAAAAAAAAAAAAGCCAGTACACGCTGATGTAAATGGGAATTGAAGGCAGCAGAAGGGGAAAAAAAAGGTTATAAGGCAAATTGGTCTTGGAAGTTTTCCATGGAGCACAATTGGTGTCCTTAACTTTTGATTGGCACAATGTTATCCTGGAAGTTTCAAAAATGGCAGTGTCACCCTATAATAACATTTGACTAGCAATTAACGTTGGTCAGATGTTAACACAATGACATTGCACCACTTTTTAAACTTCCAGGATAACATTGTGTTAATTGAAAGTGAAGAATACCAATTGCACCCAGCAGAAAACTTCCTAGGTAAATTCGTCCTATAACCCGGAAAACAAAAGGCTATAAGTTAATTTGACTCAAAATCAAACAAGCGATTATACAAATTTCTAGGAAAGTTTAGCATTCAAGGTACAAGTAAGCGTGACATACCCATCTATTGGCTTAAGTAACTCGAGTGTAAATGTTTGAATGTCCTTATAAGAAGGACCACCCCATGGCGGTGAAAGAAACACTATATCCCCCTGAGAATGAAAGCATAAAAGTAATAGTATCATCATAGTATAGTAAAATGAATCGAGTTATTGTGAATGAACATAACTCTCAACAAAGTGACAATAAAATTTTGCCTTCAGCGACGGAGCAAGTGCGAAAAAATCTCCAACAATGAAATCAATATATTCCTCAACTCCATATACTTTTGCATTATTCATGGCCAGCTCAACTTTTACAGGATCTATGTCTATGGCAATAACATGACAGCCCCTGAAAATTGATATAACAAACTATGAGAACTAAGATACTATGTTGTGTTTATACACATGCGCACACGCTCATCATTTAGTTCCTGCACGGTTCCACAGATTTAACAGTGTCAAATTATGTGATAATTTGGAAGAAGCAGTTTTGGGCTAGGTTAATTATAAATTGTATTAAGTCCATGGCAGTAAAATAAAAAACCATTTGGATTTGCTCATGGTCATTATGAGTATCTTTCAAATTAAAAAGACTAACATTGCAGACGGATCAAATAGAAGGGATGAATAACAACAAAAACAAATTATAGGACTAAAAACAAAATACAATTAAAGTATAGGGACCCAAAGTAGTATTTTCCTTTTGTGTGTGTCTCATCTAGTTCCTGTAAGGTTCCAAAGCAAAAGCATGGAAATGAAGGTTTAAGATAGTAACCAATTCTAACCCATCGCACTGCTTTCAAATCAATAGCTCCAAACAGGTGCAAACTGCATGAACAAATACAAGCTGTTCCGACAGAATATACTTTTATACATAAACACAGTCAACCAAAGTCAATATTAAAAATAATAAATTTAAGTTGGTCACTAGCAGAGTTCTTGCATTGCATTTTTACCATAAAACTACAATGCACCATTTTCAGCTTAGTTTATAAATGTTGGGGGAAAAAAATTCATCTGCTTTGTCAAAATGTGTCAAGTGCTCAAGTGCAGTGTATTAGGTTTGTAAAAATTGATTATAAGTAAAATAAAATTATAAAAGTAACACAAATATTCTAACTTTATAACTAATCCTGAGCACCCCATGGAGTTAGGAAGGGCGAGGAATCCAAGTCCAACAAGCACACAAGCAATTCGATGCTGCCAAGGAGAAGGTGACCTTCAATAATGTAATGTAGTATACTTCAAGGCTCAGACTAGGAAAGCAATTACTCAATTTAGAATATGAAGCAACAAATAGTACTGCAATATACTGAGATAGTGAAACTTTTAGTCTCTTAAGTTAGCCTCAATTATCAATTTGGCCCCTTAAGTTTAATTTTTACTGATTTGATTATTTAAGTATATTTCAATTATTGATTTAGTCTTTATTGTTTAAGGAGGATGTAACATTGTTAAAATTTGCTGACATAAATAACAAAATATTGATGGTAGTTACGTAAGTTAATGAAAAGAAGTGTCATTATTTAGATAGGAAAAAAAACACACTCAAATTTTTTAAAAACAAAAAGAACAACAAACAGGATAAGGGACTGCGTTAATAAAAATTACACTGATTTTAAGGTTAATTTGTTCTCATTGAGCTAGGTATACTTGTCAAGTCACCAACATGCTCTACACATTATATTAATTTAAGAGTATATTTGTATTTTTTCTGTTACAAGAATAGTATATTTGTGTTTTAAAATTGAAAGAACTAACATGATAATTAAATATAACTTTAAAGGACTAAATTAATGAAAATTAAACTTGAGGGAATAAATTAATAACTAAGGAAAATTTAAGTAATAACGCAGATTGGTCATTGAACTCAAGACACTTATTCAAGAAGTTAAAAAATTAGAACCATGGTCATCGGCCATATGCAAGTTATTTTATTAAACATGTCAAAGGAATGTCTTCAACTGTTTACCGGTTCAAACAGTCAGGATTTCAATACTATGCTATGCTAGTGAAAGTTTCATCATCCGTGATGCATTATATGTCAAGTTTCAGAATATTAAAGCAAGTACTGAATTTAAGCAAAAATAATAAGAAATAAATTTACTTTGCGGCGAACTGAATAGCGTTTCCACCAACTCCAGAGAAGGAATCAATAACAAGGTCATGATCTGAACACCTCTGAGCATGTTTAATGGCAGTTTCTTCGGGTGTTACAGAGAACCAACCTTCTTCATCCATTTGGATGCCTTGGTCGTATTTCGAGAACAGCCTGTATCGTTGATGCCAATATTTCTTAGTAAGTGGGCTAATTCCTTCCTTCGAACCCTCTGACTTTCTCAAACCCTTGTTAGCTGAGAAAATAAAATCATCCGTTGGCACTGTTTCTGCAAGATCCTCAACACTTCTTCTTCTTCTTCTTTTCTTGAAAACGAACAAATTTCGACGATAACCATGAGAAAATTTGTTTACCTCGTTGTGGTCGGCTTAGGTTTGAAGTTTCTGAAGTCGTCATCCAGGCCCCGTCTAGTGTCTACAGCGTTTACTGTCAGAGCTTTTCTGCTTCTCCAACAAGAAAACACAAAGCGACAACTTTCCCGATACGAGGAGGTAATTCAAATTTTTAATTTGACTAAAGAAAAAAGAAAAAGAAAAAGCAGATTCTCTGAACATTTTTGAGAAAATCACATAGAAGGCCCGTGTATAGATTCTAATTTTCCCAAAATGAAATGTATAAATAACTCTCAAGTCGCAAAGACTATAATCGTAATTAATTTTGATGTATAGTTACCAAAATATCCTTCTTCAGCAAAAATTAATTGTAATTTAAAAATAACTATATGTGAATTCTTCGATCTTTTTTCTTAACAGGAACAGCTATTGGTTTGTTTTCTTCCATCTCCCGTTTTTATTTTTTACCGATTGAAAAGTGAAAACAAATTTGTTATCTCAATCTTTCGTTTCATGTGATTCAACTCTTTTCTTTTTATCAAAAAAATTTACACTATATAACTAAACAAATTTAATTTTAAATATAAAATTATTAATTTAAAATCAAATTTTAAATATGTGAACCCAAAGTCAAAATGTCGCCAACTAATTTTAGTTTAAATAATACTTAGGTCACTTGATACAACTATTCACATTTCCTTAAAAAAAAAAAAATTACTTCGTAAGAAGTAAGTTTTCTATATGAGAGTAACATTTCAAGAAATTTATACACATCTTGATCATTTAATATTTTTTAAAAAAATTAAATTTATTTTATGTATAATGTCAATGGCATAAATAACTTGCTTGTTTAAGAGGTTTAATTATAAAAGGTATTTTTCAAACAATTAATATAAAACTCTAGATTTACCTGACAAATTACTTCATGAGTTATGCAGAATTTGAGTTTCCAACTTTTCAGGATCAACTAGAACTATATTACTTAACCTCAGAAACCTTGTTATGTAATGTCTTTTTATCTTTCTGTATAACTTGATCCTTTATTCAAGAAAAAGAAAAAGAGAAAAATTTTATTCTCTCTCCTTAACTTCCTCCAAAGGTCTAGAAATGGCCAACATATTATTCCAGCATGATGAAGTTAATAACCACAGAAGTTGAAATTAACAACAGCAGCAAGTTCAATTATTTTGCCAAGAACAAGTGGCATAACATGCAAATGAGCTTCCAGTACATATCCTTGAAGCTAATTTTATTTATTTATTTTTGAGTAAACTTGAAGCATATTTTATTATCCTGAAAGATGGAAAGTTCAGTGCCTTGGCTCTTGTCAATTTACTCCAAGATCTTTTCAGCAATGGGAAAGGAGGGGGCTATGTCAACAGGAACCTGTAAAATCCACAAGAGAAGCTATTAGAGGAATTGTTGTAATTTACAACTTAATAGCATAATATTATTTTTTATAATTTACTATTTTTTTGAAAGGTTATAATTTACTATTTAATAAACCTCATGAATAGTTGGGATAGGCAAAAAATAAATCAGAAAAGGGGGTTTATATTAGACTCAGCTTCTCTTTATGTTATTATAACTTTTTATTTCTTCTCTCTATTTTTGATTAATAGAATCTAAATTTAAAACTTCCCATCCAACATTTTATTCGATCAATGCATCTCTTTTTACTCGAGATTTTTATTGGATTATTATTTATTTGTGTACTCTAAAGGGAAAAAAAAATAGTTTGCCGTAAAACACAGTAAATATCCCACTAGAATTTGAGTCCACCTTTTTTTTATCTTTGTATTGAAATTTCAAAAAAGCATTGAGCAGCATGCAAACAAGTGACCTTCAGATATTTCAGAGCTAAATACTAGGAGTTGCTTTGATTCTCTCTTGATAGATCTGGAGTCCAGGTGAGGAGCGAAGGAAAATAAAGATATTTGGTGGGCCTGTTTATTATTGTTAGATTGTCCAGTGTTAATAAACTTGAGTTGATCTTTGGCCAAAAAAAAAAAGACTTGAGTTTATATGAAAAATCTGATATATATGATAAAATTAGATTTAATAAGTAATATATAATAAAATGGTAGGACACCTAAACTTGGATTTTGAGGTTTATATTAAGATATGGCATTTATTCTGTTCTTTGCCCATTTATTCTTTTCCCCCATTTTTGGGACTCTTCGCCCATTTACTTAATAAGTAATATATACTAAATGAAAGGCATATCAGCTTAGCAAAGTGGCAAATAACAGTATAGTGTGGTTACCTGAACATTCTCCAACTTCTTCAAAGCAAGTTTGAGTGGTTCTGAGATGACTCCATACTTCTGAAGAAGCAAGCCTGCAGCCTCTTTGTCACCTTTGGCTTGTATGGTCAGTATCTCTCTGCTCAGACTCTCAACAGCACCTTCAATCTTTGAAACAAGAACAACATTATAATTTATTCTTTCTGAAACCAATCAAAGGGTCAAACAAACAAACTAGAGAGGATTTGAGCCAAATCACACACACACACACACACACACACAGAAACACACACCTTGGAATAATCAACTGAAAATGTGCCATCAGTGTGCCAGATATATGCCTCTTTCTCATATAACCAGTTGAACTGCAATGCCTGTCCTTTTCTGACAAAAAGAAATCAAAATATATAGTGAAATCAGATGCTTGAAGGTGTTCAAAGGTTCAACTTAGTTTAATTTTGGGCAAAAACTAAACCAAACCGAACCAAACCAATTGGATAGGCACGATTTTGGGTAGTAAGTGGAAGAACAACGCATAATTTGCTTACCCATGAGCTTCCTCTAAGCCAAAACGTACTGACCGGAAGCATCCAGCGAGAAAAGAAGCATACATGGACTTCAATAAGCTCTTGGAAAGCAAGTCCTGGTAATCCACAAGTACACACCATAAATTAGCATTAGTAAAAGTTTCTATGAAGAAAAATTTAGGAGTGATCAAACATGAATTGTAATTCTAATTGAAGTAAATTATAGGACTAAAGTATCCAGCTAATCCATAAGATTAAGTGATTATTAGAACAGAAATTTTTTACTGATGAAGACAACCTCAGAAGCACTGGTCAAAACATGTCACATGCATGATTAGCCGTTGAAAATGAGACATTGACACATGTATTGAGTGATAAATGTTATTATTAGAAACTGACTTTTTGGATTAGAAACCTCAATGCCCAGAGACCAACTATATCAGCTTTTGCTTCTTCCATAGCTGAGTGGAATTCTTGCAATTCCTGCATCAGAAGAAAAAAGAGATTATAAAAATTAAAATCAAAACAGAATGAAATGATGCTCAGAATTGTAACTTTCTGAATTATTAATACTTCAATTCTCAATATTTGAACAACCAATTAATGGTGTTTAGGGACTTCTATTTCCTCTCTCTGTCTCCTCAATAATCTTGCTAGAATGTGAAAACCCAATCATTAAGTCACACGTGTCTATCTCTCTCCTTACAACATTAATAGCTTCTTCCTAATAAAAGCCGCATTCAATTTGACTGTTGAACAAAAAAATTGACAAGGGTGGTGGGTCCTGCAAGTTAGGTGGGACCTATCCACCTCATGTGTCTATCTCTCTCCTTACAGTATCGTGCTCCTACAATAGAGAAGTAAAATCTTTTTTTATGACATATAATGGTTTGTTAGCTACGCCATTAACATAATCATTAAAGCTTAAGTGACTGATTTTTCTGTGAAAGTACTCAAAATTTACAGAATTTTCTCAAATAAAACACGCATCATGCAACTGACCAATCTCACTGTAGACTTCTTGCCATTTGGGAGTGTTATGGAATGAGGTCCAATCCCATGGCAGCATTCATGGCAAATTGTATGGGAGAAGAATGACTCAAAATCCACAAGCTCTTGTTGTTCCTTTGCAACACAGATTTCAGCAATGGGCAGAAGAATATGCTTAAACCTGATTATAATTGGCAGCAAGTTTACCCCAAAAAAAAAAAAAAAAAGAACCAAAAGGAAAGAAATGCAACAGAAGAGATCCATTCAGTACCCTTGGGGACATCCAATAAGATTGGAACTACACAAAGAAGCTTACAAATCTCACTTCACTTGTAAGGCTCCTCAATATGGGACTCAACACATATTCCCTGTGCAAGGATGACACGCATAAACCGAGAAGAGATCCATTCATTTTTGCTACTTGATCAGAATAAAAATGTAATATTTACTTAGCCTCTTGAACATTCTTAAGCATGACCATTGATGTTCCTCGATCTTTTACTATACGCTCATCATTTGGTAGATTGTAAGCAACAATCTGTGGTCCCTTCACATCCTGACAAAGAACTCGCCAACTTAATAATTTAATAACCCAGAAATCTAAGTTAATCAATAAACATCATAAGAAAATGATGATGAATATACTACGCTATTCTTGACACTTACCCCGGCATTATATATAAGCTGGATAATACGGATAGGTGCAGCATTTACATGTTTTGATTTGTATGCACTGTCCATTGGGAGATTTTGTTCTAGAACCTTCAGAAGAAGAAATTAGTAAGATTTTGATAGCTCATAACTTTGGGGGAAAAATTAAATTTGAAGTCTTATCTGATGAGAAATTGTACTTGCAAATTGTCACCAAAGAGTTTGAGTTGAGCTGAAGCTTTATCATCCCGGACTCCAATAAATGCTTCAAAAGTAGCCTTGAAAAATTTCGATGAAATTTCTAAGTCCTAATTTAGAAGATACTAATTTTCTCAAACTGAGATACTGTTTACACTGAGTTCACTGACTAGAACTACGTTTAGATTGACTTAGACGTTGCAGCATGAAAAACTCTTAGAGATTGCTAGCACCTCGTTAATATAAAATAATCAAATACTGTTAGATTTTGGTACAATCTTGACTATTTAATAATTTTTTTTAACCAACAAAGATTGGTCAATTAGTAAAGATTTGATTTATAACCCACAAAGTTATGGGATCAAATCTTGTTACTGATGTGAGGACTTTATTAGTAGGTAATCTGTACATACTTCTGTAAGCCATCTTTAAATTTAAAAGTTTGTCTTAACTCTGGTGAGGTTGAGATCTAACTATCTTAAACTTTCCAATCTTAGGTTAACTTCTTTTTTTTTTTAATTTATTTATGTGAGAAACTCTAAAGTGACAATCATTTCATGAATGTGATATCCTATGTCCTACACAAAATAGACATTTCATGAATGAACCTTGCATTTTGGTGACAAAAAATTCACAATTCTTATAATTAGCCAGATGGTAACGATTACTTTATCCAATAGTACTATACAACAATCGTGGGAAGCATGATCACATTTCATCTGAAAAGATATAAATAATTTATATAGCTATATGATCAAGCTTTGAAACTTACACTGTCTATCTAACCTCAATCATACTGTAAAATTTACCTTGCACCCGAAAAGTTTATCCGTGTAAGTCTCGTATGGCCCAATAGTAACATCCAACTTTGAGTCCTATGACAGCAGAGGGAAAAATCAACAACAATTGTATGATCTTTGAAAATTTCAGTGAAGTAAAGCACATTGCACCCAAAACTATAAAGCACTTAATGGTACATAAGTCATTGACGTTTATAGGTATGGAGGGCTGTTAATAAAGGTTGGCTTACATATCTAAAATTAAACATGTTTCTTAAGCCTGGCCTCACTGACATGGCTTAGGGTTAAGCCCAAAAGTTTGCATATTTTTTTATTTTTTATTTAAAATTTTAATTATGTTAATATATAATTTTAAAAAATGTGTCATTTTATATATTAATTTAAAAATTAAAATAAACCAAACAACTTCAACTATGTTATTTCACAAATATTGACAATTTCAACCACAGGTTAACTAGAAAAAAAAAATTCCAGATTTAAAAGGGTTAATTTGAGCCTGAATCCATTTTTAAAGAACTTAAAAGGGTTGAGCGTAAAAATTCTTTAATGTAAAATCCCTCATTTTTTCCAAACGCATGACCTAAACAAATAGTCTGAAGGGCTTGACCTGAATTGACAACCTATAGGTAGTCATATAAAATCCAGTGGGAGCAATATCAAGAAGCTTTTTATTCTCTTCCCCCAACCCCCAAAAAAAATAATGTGCATTCTTATCAAGTTATCATGACAAATAGGGAAGGTATGGAAACAGAGTAAGGGGAAAAAATGAAAAGGAAAGCATAATAATAGTTTGAAGTTGATTAAAGAAAATGACTAACCAACTCCATCCAGGCTATATCAGACTCATAATAATCATTTGAAAGGAAAGCATCAGCCTTGCTATGTAGCAGTCTCTTCAAACTATACTTGGAAAGAAAGAGTTAATTAGTCACCAATATCTGTACATGAAACAATATTCCACTTGAGAGACCTAATGACAGATCAATGATGAGAATCAGAAGGAAGTATACCTCGGTGAGCTGGTAAGATCTCCAGCCTTATGCAATAACTCTGAAGCTTTAACAAGAAGAGACTTGTACTCTTGTGAATAAGGAGCTATATAAAGATCAGGTGTAGCACCCACGTTGGTATCTGACATATCAGAATCCAAATAAAATTCACTCTGCCTTTTGATAACACTGAAAAATCCTGTTGCCTCTTTCTGTTGATCCTTTTCTAGACTGTCCTTCCATGCTTCAAATTCCTACAAGACACTTGCTCATATTGTTCTCCATGCTTCAAAATCAAATTCTTTCCTGCAGTATATTATATTATTATTGATAATTTACCATTTTGTCCATATCTGGAGGGTAAAAGTTTGCCCCAGGTGGTTTCAGAACAGGAAATGCTGCTCTATATTCCAAACCCTTCCACCCTTTGACTGGCCTTGTTGCCTTTGGAAGCAACCTTATTGCTGAATCTGCTGTTGTCAAAAATGCCTTGTCTTCATCAAGGCTTGACCTATCAACAGTGAAAAAATTATTCAAAATACTTTAAAGAACTTGGTTTTATTTTTATTTTATTTTTTTGTAGAGAAAAAAGAACCCTGTCAAGAAATCAAAACAAAAAAAAATTGTTGTGCTCAAGTCAAGGTAGTAGAATGTTCATATTTTGTCAAAAGAACTGTCAAAAGAAGCTTCAAATGCGTGTATCATTTCAGTTCAGATTATCTCTTCCCCAATCATCTTTTCATTTTATTAACAAAAGGAAATAATTTAAAGTTAAAAAACTAAATTATCCTTCATTTTTAAATTTAAAAGTAATCCAAAAAAGACATTTTTGGCTTTTATCATCGATTCCACAATTTAAAGTAGCTTTTCATTTCTCTAACTATAAAAACCAATAGTGTGTTGAAAATAGTGATAGCCCAATTTATATGGAATTTTCAACTTCCCATAGTGTGCTATAAAAGGGCCTAAATTAATCCACCAATCTATCTCAGCGGATGTAAAATTATATACCATCTAATAATATAATAGAGTAAGCCATTGTGACTTACCATGGGGTCTTGTTAATTTGATAATAGGACCATTTCAACTTATGTAACTCTGATCTATGAGCATGCTTCTTCAACCAATCTTTTAGAATTGGATTACTGTGCCAAGCCTGATTTGACAAATTGACAAACTGTAGTAGTTAATGTGAACTACCACACAACCTTGTGAAGAAAGAAATAAATTTTTTCCAATCAAACTATGTAATGTGCTTAAAACAATCTGTAAGGTTAGCTTGGTAGTTAAGGGAGTTCGAGATTAAGTTAGTTAGATTGTCATGCTAGTTGAGCCAACTGATTTAATTATTGTGTATATAAACACATTCTTCTATTGAAAATAACACAATATTCCCTGAATTCTCTCACAATCTATCATAATTGGTCTGTTTGGTTTGCATTTCAAATGTGCTTTTTTTTTTTTTTTCCAAAAGCTCCCATTTGTAGTGTCTCACAAAAGTGGCATCGAGATTCCCCAAAAATGACATTGAATGCAAAAGTATCAGACCGGCACTACAATGCATAAAAAATTATAGGGAGAATCACAAATAAGGACCTCAGAATATTGCAAACAACTCAAGACCACAAAATTATGAAATCGAATTTTAGAATTATAGTCTTTTTTTATTTAGTTTTAAAAACAGTAATTTGACTAAAATGCCCTGTCTGGAGATAACTTGCAAGTTTGGGAGTAAAAACTTTTTCTATTCAAATAAAGTGATTTCATAACCCCTTTTAACTAAATTTCCAGCTCAATTAAAGTGATTTAAGCACTATTAAATTTTAAGTTGGCATTTCAAATAGGGGCTCTTTAGTCAAAGTATTATTTTTGAAACTACAAATAAGGACCATCGTCCTAAAATTTGATTTCATTATTTCATGATCTTAATTGGTTATTTGCACATTTTGAAATTCTTATTTGTCATTTTTCCAAACTTTTATGTGGGCATAGAAAATAAGCATCATAAATGTGATGTTACAAATTTTATAAACTAGATGTGAACATGCCCACATAATGTAACTTACAGAAATAAAATCTATAGAAAAACTTACAGAGAAAATAATACTTGAACAAATTTATCATTTTAAAAAAAATGTAAACTTGACCTGAAGATAAAAAATTTCATCCATAACAGCTGCAGCCTTGACAAGAAAAAAAAGAGCATTTCTGTCTGATTCAGTGAGCCCTGTCAACTGCAAGACATAAAAATCAAATATATTTCTGATGATTAATTAAGGAGCTACATCAAATTTTGGAAAAATAAGTTATGGTATCACATGTATGAAAAATTCGACAACCTCTGCTTTGAGTGAAATAGGAGCATAACGTTTTAGTTGGTTCTGCAAAGTCAAACTGCGAGCTACAGTATCCTCCTTGTACCTTGACAAACCAAAAATAAGCACATGATCAATGTGTAATAAATTTTTCAGCTCATAATTTTGTATTCCTTAGCAAAGCTATAGTGTTAATGAAATATGAAAATTCAGGTCAACTTACTCAGTTGAACAAGTAAATCATTAAACTAGTATATTGATCGGTTTAATAAAATGTTTTATTTTTTATTGATTTAATCACAGTTCAACTATAGTTTTGACTATTAACTTTTAAAGCAGTGCCTTAAATAATTCAATGATTGGTTCAATTTTCAACAATGTAGTGTTAAGAAAGCTATGTACATGAACTAAGATTGAGGTTATGCCACCAGCACAAGAAACAAAAGCAGAATACTTAAATAATCTAATTTTTCCAGCATGTGTAATTAGAAAACAAAAGGAACATTTGCTTCATGTTTGAGAAATTTTAAGAAATGTGACATACCTCATTTCAAAAGTATCAAAAAGTTGACCGTACTGTCCGTGAACATCATAAGGGGCATAATCAGAATCTTCTTTAGCCAGTAGCCTTTTATATTCTTCATAAGAGATGTATTTGACGGTTGAAACTTCTGTTTCCTGTCATTTCAATAATAAAAAATAAAAAAATCATTTGCATCAGGTCATGCAAACTTCTTTGATAATCTTGATTGCATGCATTCCCTGATTTGTTGTGTTTGGCTTGCTTTTTTTGTTGTATAAATCCTGGTTCTATGGAAAGCCTCATTTACCAGATTTGTTGAAAGTGATGATTCTCTCCAAAAAATGTGATGAATTCTGATTCCCTCATGTTGGAATCACGCCATTTCCACAAATACCCCTCTTCTAAGGAACTACAACATTGTGGAGTCCTTTTTTTTTTTAAACTTTTTTTCTTGTAATCAAATATAAAAATAAATATTCTTTGTATCATTCTCACTATCATGAAAAAAAATTCATGGTATTAATTCCATTACATTTTAATGTGTCCATTTTTTACCTGATGAGTAAAGGCCTCCAATGGTATTGGATCAACAGTTGTGACCACATATACATCATTTATGACACTGAAACTCAAATTAAATTAATATAATTAATTAGAGCATTTATAATTAAGCACAAATTATTTGATATTGAAGTTTAGTTTAAAGGAAATTAAATATTATTTGGCAAACTAGATATAAGGAAGCGTTTTAAACTACTGACCCCTCTTGACGGAAAATAAATAACAATTCAAACGCATCATTTGGAAGGGTTATGCCTAACTTCTCCTTGACCTCCCTCCTGAAAATTAAAAGAATAATGAAAATAATTAAATTAATCATGTTAGCTAGTAAGCAAAATTTGGCAAGGATTACAAAAAATTATATTTGAGCAATATGTATCATATCAACATTCAGGCATATTATTTGCTCATCTATAAGAGAGAGAATGACAATAAAGTTTCAAAACTTAGAATTTATGACAGTTAAATGCCTGATAAAATTTTTTAAAAAATAAGTTACAAATATTAATTTAAATAGTTGTAAATAGAAATCTCAACCGCAAATAGAAAGTTATTTTTAAAATTTAATTTAACCGTCTTATTTGTAGATAGCACTTCTAGATTTATGACTATTTGAATCAATATTTATAAATAATTTTTTAAAAATTTTGTTGAGGACCTAATTATTATAAATTTTAAGTTTAAAGATTTTAATGTCATTCTCCCTATATTCAAAACCGGAGGATTACTTCATTACATTTTAGTGGTTTACCATCGTGAACAACATATTAATTTTCATATATCAATGATAAATTGCTAATATCTCTTTGTGACAAATATCTGAATTTTGTGAATTTTTTTTTTGGAAAATTTAACCATTTGGTTTTTATAATTTTAACTTAATTACAATTTAATCTTTCAACTTTAACATGGTCCAATTTAATTACTATAATTTTTTTCTCGAATTTTAATTTAGTGTAACTCCATCCCCATAATTGTAGGGTATATATAAAATATTAATCCTTAAAATTCAAAACATAACTCTATTTCTTAATATAATTTCACCGTATGGTACGGTATCATGGGAAACTTGAGGTGACATCACTGCGCAGAACCATTGTTACTCACGATAGCCTCACAAGTACCATGGTGATACTTTGGTATATTTATTTAATATAACCACATATTTTAGTATTTAAACTTCAAACTTTAAAATAAGTTGATTCAACAATCTCTCGACTTGTTGAATTATGCATGATAGTTTTTAATATAATTTTATTTTTTAAAATATAATGATTAACATTTTAAATAATTAAAATTATAAAAATTGAATTATACCAAATTAAAATTTAGGAAAAAAGTTTCAACCAATCTAGCAAGAATTACTCATTATTTGCATTGGAGAATATATTATCGAAGTGATCCTTGACATGGAAAATTAAATGTAAGAATAAGAAGAAAGAGAAATGCATAAGAATACATTACCGAGCAGTGAAGAAAGAGGAAGAAGAAGCAGCAGCAGCCATGTTTGCAGAAGCAGAGACATCCCACAAGCCCGAACGACGTCGTTGGAGAAGTACTTGTTTTGTGCTCTCCGCAATAACCCACACATGAACCCCTCTACATGCATCACAATTAGTAACCTAATTAATATTCTGATCTCTCTCTCTCTCTCTATACACACACACACAAGTGTAGAGATCGAGATCAGAATCAGCAATGGATAAGCTATTGTGCAAGTTCTCTCAGAGATGGATATACTTACCTGCAGGACTTGGTCTGAACCTCAGAATCAGCCATGTTTTATTGATCTAATCAACAATGCATGCCTTGTGTCTGTGTGTGCGTATATAAGACCAATAACTCATCACCATCTAATACACGTGGCTGTGTGCATGTTACTGGTGATGAATGATGTCCTTTGCATTATTTATAGAGCCACGAAGCACAGAGGCTCAGGTGAGTTAATATATAGATTCTGATTTTAGAGCAATATTAGTTAATAAAAAAAAAAAAAAAAAAAGGTTACAAGATATATATATATATATATATATATATAAACTGTTGTTTTTTGTTTCGCCTCATGTGAAAGTGTTATGAGTACCGTGTCAAGTAGACCGTAACATCGAAATGAGATTTATAAATTCAAAGAGCTCTTTTACCTAATAAGCTTGTCTTTTAAGATAACCACTTCTTTTAAACTTATGTTTACATCATCAGGACGTACTGAAGAGGTGAGGGTGGTGTCTGTCATTTTAAATTTTATCCAAGCTCAGCAACATGTTTTTTTTTTTGCTCTTAGTGTTTTATGGTGGTTGATCGGTTCTTGTTTACAGGATTCTTCGTTTTACGGTTCTGATATGCTCAAGGCAATTTCATGGCGGCAGCTATATATATCTGATGAAGAGATATTCTGCATTTTCATGGCTTTCTGGTTTGATTTTGTTGCTCTTGGTGCTGGTTTGATGTGAGGTTTTATGTTAGTTCGTGTTTTTTAATGAAGCAGGAGGAGCATGGTTCAACAAATGTAGATTCGTCCTTTCCTTGGATCTCATCATGCATTGCAATATTTCAGAAATTGTTTTGCTAATTATGTTGCTTTTTTATGAACCTGTTTGTTATTGTTTCTATAGATTTAGATGGGGTAAGTGATCCGAGTCTACTCATTCAATAAATATCTCATGTATATAATAATAATAATTTAATTGAATTGAATGGTTGCAAGAAATTGTGATATAATACCCAAAAAGTATTAAATATTAAATAGGAAACAAAATATGTGAAGGGTGCTTTGATAATGATAATTGTTTTGAATTTTTTTAAAAAAATAATATGTATAGATAATTTTTAAATATTAATAAAATATTTTAACAACTATAAATGAAATACTGATTGAATGAGGGGAATTTATTTAAGCCTTGTTTTAACAGTTGTGGTGCGCGTTAACTTTGTTATTACCATTAGTCTATGTGAGGTGAATATTTTTGTTTTTGGCCACGTGAAAGGTTAATTATTAGTGCCTTCTGCTCTAAATCAAAGGTAATAGCTAGGCAGTAGAGTTGGTGTGATCATCAAATAAACTTAAAATAAGTCATACTAAGGATCAGGGTATAGCTTGTTTGGTTATTGTTTTCATTATTTGTTTTTAAAAATTGTTTTATAAAATAATTTTAAAAACTGTTTTTGAGAACAAACTAAAAAAAAAAACTTGTTTGGTAATAGTAATTCAAAAACAGTTTTAGAATTTAAAAACAAAAAAAATTGCTTGGCAAAATTAATACTAAAAATAAGTTTTAAAAACTAAAATACAATAAAACTCACTTGATAGAAATTGTTTTGACTGTTATTTTGACTAGCAAAATTAATTTATATGTTACCGCCAATAAAGTACAATTTTTTTTTGAAGCTCCCTATAGTTTACAAAATGAGTAATATTTATAAGAATATAAATTTTATTATATATTATTACTAACATATTTTATTGACGGTATAATTTTATAATTTGCTTGTGGGTGATAAATCAAAACAGCTAAATATACTAAAAAGAAAAAATAGAATTCATGAATTAAATTCAATTTGAAACTGACATTTACTCCAAAGACAAATAAAAAATAAAAGTAATATATATGACATAGGATAATAAAAAGTTCATGAGATAAATGGAATAATGTTTTGAAAACTATTACTTCAATCTTGTTTATCATAACAAGATGTCCAATGTTGTCAAATCAGTTCAACTAATCTATTAGTTATGTTGTGCCCACATCCTATTTGCAAGATGATCTCTATACATTGCCATATCTGCTGCGCCTTGATCAGATAATCTCAACAAGATATTATCATTTGAGCTCGTTCCCCCTATCTCATGAGGAGCTTCATTCATAACATCTATCTTTATATCCTTTTCTTCCCAAATCCTAAATAATTCATCACGCAAATTTCATTTGCATATATAATTGTGAATTGTACAACATGCAATAACTATTAATCACTGCCTAGTAGGTTTATATGGAGGCATCAACTTCAAAATAGGAAATCTATTTTTTAGAACTCCAAAGCAACGTTCAATTGTCATTCTCAAAGATAAGTGCCTATAATTAAATAATTCCTCCCGACTTTTGGGCTGTCTAGCTTCGCCTCTATATTCTTGCGCATGATACCTTTCACCCTTATAAGGGGGAAGAAAACCTCCAGTGCATGAATAGCCAGAATCAACAAGATAGAAAAAATCTAAGTCAATATAAACTATGTTAAATTAAAATTTAAATATTTATTCAAAGCAAAACAAAATTATAATACTAGTGCTCACCTCTAGACGGCCAAGGAAAATGTGTATTTGGATTGGTAAGTGCATCCATAAAAACTTTTGCATCATGTGCACTTCTTTCCTATCCCGAATACACATATGTAAACATCATATTGAAATCACAAGCGCACATGACATTTTGCGTAACTATTGACTTTCTACCTTGACATAAAATTTACTTATCAGCAGGGACACATGCGCTAATATGTGTGCCATCAATTGTACCCAAACAATTCAACAATAAAACCCAAACAAAAAAAATACATTACTTCTAACATATAAATGATATTATAAATGAAAAATTCCATACCTTAATCCAAGGATAGTATTTTGCATTGGTTTTAATTTTGTCGGGCAATTCCAAGGATTCTTGTTTTATCAACTCTTTTCCTAGTTGACATATTGCTCTTAACACTTCTTTGAAGCAATGAGAAATTGTTTATGTTGAATGTTGGAAACGATCTGCAATAACTCTGTGACGAACATTATGACCAATTATGAATAAAAACATTGCAACTTTTTCCTCTATAAGTACACCTCTTGATTCTGTTAAGAAGCTCTTCCCCCTCAATTCATTACAAAAGTTAACAAAACATGTCTTCTCCATTCGAAACAAGTCAAAGCAAGTTGTTCAGATCCATTTAATACCTCAGCAACAAAGTCATGACCAGATAATGTAGATGTTCGAACCTTTGTTTTATTTAAAAAGTCCTTGTCATAATCATAAATAATATCAATTATCAATAACTCAGGCAAGTCATCATCACTTGATTCAGAAGCATATTCATCACTTCTCTTTGACATTTTATCAACATCCATTCTATTTATAACCTGTCATACAATTTTAAAAAGAACAAAATCAACTTTACAAACACATATAACACTATTCAATTTCAAATGATCATTCCTACACACCAACTAATTGATAATTGCATGGCTAGTTTTTCATATAAAAGGGGCATGTGTGTGTAAACATATAGGCTTGCAAGTTCTGAACCTAACATTTAAAGGGGAAAAAAAGAAGAGAAAATGACAATATTTGCATAGGTACACATAATCTGCATGACTATAGCCGATGGCACTATGTTACTAGAGATTCTTTCCTAATTGATCAACAAATATGTTTTTAAAGCATATCTAACCATTTCCTTTTCCCATCAACAGACATAGTAAGAAACATTTCCCTCCAATCATATTTCCTAAATTTTTCCAAAGCTTTGACAAATATGTCTGCTCGAATGCCTTCAATCTCCTCAAGAGCAATGACACATTTAGCTACAGTATATTCAGAATTAGCCTCCACACTCTTACCACCCTTATATTTTTCTGCTCTTACCTTAGAAGCTTCAGCCCATGCTGCAAGTGCTTCTGTCATTTGATATTTTCTAGACTCTTTTTTAGACTTGTGCTCTTTGGTTCGAATTATACATTTTCCACTTTGTGTGATATGTTCCACCTCTTGAATGTCATCATTTGAACTATCCTTATCATCTCTATGAACCCCACTGTTAAGATATTGATTTTTCAGTTCATTTTCTTCATCACTATTTGGTGGGTCTTGGGTAAAAGAGTGATGGAGTACTCCAGTTGCAGTACTTCTGTTGAATATGATTCCCAATAGCTTATAGTGGTCACATCCTTTCTTTCGAAATTGAGCAGCCTTTTTATGTGCCTAAAGATCAAGGAAAGAATCAGTAATTATTTTATTGGTAACATGTAACAAAGAAAATGTACTAACAGCAATAAGAGAACCCAAAATAATAGTTGAAACTTTTTAATCTTTCCACATAAATCTCACTCATGTCATATATGGTTGTCAGTCACTTCCATACACGTGTGAGAGTGTGTTAGCACATTAGCAAACATATGCATACACACAAACAAGCACATATGGTATATGTATATTTCAGTCAGAAAAATTCAATTCCTGGATCTGTAGATCATGAGCATCTTTTTATTGAATGCCCAGTGTGAGATGGGAAACCAATGAATGCAAAATGACCTGCTGTTCCATTGTAGGGAAAAGGAAAATATATATATAGTACCTGATAGTATTTCAAAAAAGACTCATTTTTAATAACAAGGCATCCGTGTGGAGTGGGGGGCTATGCAATTTAACATTTGTATTAAAATAGAAAGTGACAAGTTGGAGAATGTAGAAGAGAGGTGTGAAGGAGAAAGCTAATTTGTTTGCTTGATTACCTACTAGTTAATATAAAATATTGACAAATAGATTTGGGTAATTGATGATATTGAATGCGGTATAAAACATACGATAAAGACACTGAAAGAAGATAGAAATGTCAAATGAGAAGGATATATTGGACAAGCATGGCGGCCCATGTGTTTTGGATTTACGGACATGATGTAGTGTATAGAAAGCAAAGCGTATTAATGAATTGATCTTTGACATACAGATGTTGCTCTCTCTATATGAATGAACAAAGGGTAATATGCACATGATCAGGTTCTCTGCAGAGAGCCCACTTTACTCTGTATGAGTCCATGCTAGCTAGTTAATTCTATTTGACACCTATAAGTCTGAGAGCAGATGGTACTATTCCATCAAATAATTGAGGGAATGAAATGGAATTATGGAAAGTTGCCTTAATTTTAACCATTTTAACCAATATAATTCAGAAGCCAAGGAAGCTACCAGTCTCAACTATTTCAACTAGTTAAGTAAATATTGTGCATTTATATCAAGGAATCAATATAACTCCACATGGTGAAACCAACCAAACCCTGTGAGTGCCATTTCTTGCCTCAACAGTATAAGCCAAGTGTTGCCTCAACAATATGTGGCTAGGGGAAAAAGCAAAAACAAAGACATGTAAATGGGAATATGTATGACAGAACAGCCATAGATATAACCTCCTATACACAACAACCTCCTCTACAACAAAAATAGTTCACTAATAAATAAAGAAAAAAGCTTAGTGGTGGGTTTAAGAACCCTTGCTAAAGCGATTCCAAAATCATAAGTCAAGATCACTGCAATTTACTAGCAGTTTTGAGCAAATCACTAGTAAAAGCCAACAGTTATTTAATGGACCAAAAAGAAAATAATCATGTACATTCAACAAATACAGTTATTTAATGGACTTAAAAAATACAGATTCTGATAAGACTATAAGACCCTTGATAGGACAAATACTAAATGAACACATACCTGAAGATAGTTTTGCCAAACTTCTTCACTTGCAGTAACAGTGTTTGTTTCTGCACTCCACCTAAATCCAGTGAGTTTCAATAATAAAGTGAACTCACGATGCATACTCTGCAGTTGATTCACCTTTTGTTTTAGTTGCTTAACATTGAATGAATGATTGGTTATAGAATTCAACCTTGCAGTCATGGAAGTCCATGTTCTAGAGTGAAATACACCATTTGGCATATTTCCTTTTTGGACTTCTTCAACTAAAATGTCTATCAAAGCTTTAACTATTGGGTCAATCTACATCTTTGAGTCAACATTAGTTTCCATCTATCATAAGTGAATATTATAGTAAGTAGACTAACTCAACTTAAATTCAAAGAAAATGGAGAAGTTTAACTCCAACAAGCACCATTAAGAAGTTTCTGTGCTTATGTTTGAGTTCAGACCAATTTTCAATCCTTTAAATCTACTTTCCTACTATCACTACCTTCCTTTAAATCAAAAGAATGATTTGAAACTAAACAAAATTACAATAACACCAGAACCAGAAGGAACTACATAATAATAACAACATGAAAAGTAAATTTAGCGAAATCTACCTCTGCGTTAGTGTAACTCAAAAGGAATAATATAATAATTAGCTGAATCAGAATCAGCAACACAAACAGCAGAACAAGAACAAAATTATAACAATTCAAATGCTAGATCTATGTGCATCGATTAAAGATGAAAAGCGATGAAGTTCAAATATAAGATCTAACAAATTAAAGTAATAGGTGAAGTAATTTAGAAGAAAAATTTGAGCATCTGCAATAACCTAAAAGTGAAGATGAAATGTGATGAAGTAAAGTGAAGATGAAAAGCGATGGATGAGAAGGAACTAACTTACGCCTCTTTTGAAAATTTAGCTAGTAACAGACTTGCTGAAAGGAGAGAGAACCGTCTAAGGCGACGCCGGCGAGAATGGAGGCAGCGACGCCGACGAGAGGATGAACTCCTCTACACCAAAAGCAAACTCGAAGAAGAAGAAACTGAAATGAGATGAGTTGCTCGGTCAGATTAAAAAAATCAGGAACCAAGGAATAGAAACAGCTGAAACTTGTTTTGCTTTTTTTGTATTTAAAAACAAAAAACTAAAAAAAGTTTTTAAAATAAAAATTATAAAACCATTATCCAAGCAACTTTTTTTGTTTTAAAAATATTAAAATAGAAAAATAAATTTTAAAAACAGTAAACAAACGAGCCTAAGCTTTTTTTTTTTCCTTCCCTTCTTTGCTGACATCTTGCATTTCCTTCTATAATTTCACATTGAGTGTTCAGACTTTTAACCGTTCAAGGTTTTTAAAAAGAAAATTAAAAGCTTTATTGGTTCCTCGGTGTTTGAAAAATAAATAATATTTCACTTATATACACTTCTTCACAATTCAATGTCATAAGACCTTTTTTTAAAGTATTATGTTTAAAAATATAAAACATTTTAATTTTTTTAAAATGCAATTAACAATTTTTTTTTCAAAAACACCTTTAATTAGAAGTGTAATTAATAATATTTTTTAATTAAAATATCCTGTTAATCATGTACTTTTGAAAATAATCAACTAACTCGTTAAGATATATGTAATTTAATTAAAAATGTTTTATATGTAATTTTTTTATAAATAAGCAAATTACTTTTTAAATTTTAGATCCAATAATATCATAGATTATAAGCATGTTTATTGTGCAAATTATTCTCACAACTTTTGAAAATGATGCCTTCTGCCTTCGGTCATTAACAAAAGTTAATTTTGACCGATAAATAACTATAAAATGACAAAAAAGTACCTCAAATTACATAAAAGGACCAAAAAAATTATAATAAAGGACCTAAAAATTATAGAAAAAGGCAAAAAAAAGTTTTTTTAATCAACTAACAGTTAAAATTAACTTTTATTAATAATAGGGACTAAATTATACTATTTTTAAAACTTAAAAAACTGATTTGTATAATAAAATAGTTTAGAATATATGGTGCTACTGGAGTTAAAATTCAAGGGTCAATTCACAATGTTTTAAAAGCTGAACTGAACATTGAACTAAAAAAGTTAGCAATTAGACCAGTGATATAATAATTAAATAAAAATAATATTATATATATGTATGTATGTATGTATGATAAATATAAGAAACATATATAAGATATGCCTAGTTGTTAATAAAATTATATAACATGATTGTAAATTAACAATATTATAAATATGAATATAATTTTATAATTTATCAAATATAGGTAGATCTTGATTAAATTAGATATAAATAGACTTAAAAGTAGCATTTGCATTTATAACTCTCAATATCTTTTTAAAAAAATAATTTTAAATTATATTTTATACATGTAAATTGTCCAAAAATAGAGTTGGCCTTTAATAGGGATCTAATTTTTAAATTTTTCTATTTTTTAAAATTTTTAAGCTTTTTTTTACTATTATATTTAAAATTTTTTGATTTTTTTGAAAATTGCTCTAATTTCTAATTTAATAGTGATTCAACTCCAACCCAATCTTGATCAATTAGGAAAATAATTTTTTAATCCAAATTGAGTTGTTAACAATTCTGGTTGATGGTTCAATCTATCCAATTGTCCAGTTCAATTTGATTTTTAAAACAATGATAATTTGCTCATTTACTCTCTTTTTTTGTTGAATATAATTTTAAGGATGATTGATTAAATCATTGAGATATATAATTCAAATAAAAATGTTTTATAATACTGAATAGAAAAATAAAATATTTTAAATATTTTCACCTAAATTAAGAATAGTTGTTAGATCAATTTATTTGTTAAAAACATCCCATAAAATTCCAATTGTGTCCCTATTTATCTTTGTTCTTTGGGAAAGAAATCTTAAAACTTGTCTAGGAGGCCGCAATTAAAATGCTGGGGTAAAAAAATCATTTAACATTTTAATACAATTGATAATTGATAATATACTACCACCTTCTTTTAAATATACTTCTAAGGGGGATTGGGCGTTTTAAAATGTAAAACAATGAAATAATATTTCATTCATAATATTTTTTAATATCACCTTTTTCATTATATTATCTCTCTTTAATATTCTTTAACAAATAAAGTAAAAAATGAAAGGTATTTTTAAAAGTTTATATTTTTTAAAAAAATAAAATTATAAAATATATTTAATAAACTTTATTGAAACATGTGATTTTGCAAAAATAATATATTTAAAATGTTTTACTCAGTTCACACCCAAGAGAGAGTGTGTTTGAGTGAGACTCACACACAACACACACGCACGCACAAACAAACACAAATCTCAGAAGCTCTCCAAAGGAAAGGAGAGAATATTATACACACATCTCAGAGGTTCTCCAAAGGAAAAGAGAGAAAATTATATCATATATCCACTAGTAAGACAAACAAAGGATTATAAATAAAACAAATGAAACATTTTTTTAGAAAAAAAGACTACTTTTTAAACCGGTTATGATGTTATAACTGGATTAAAATATTTCCTTTCTAAACTAGTTATCAATACATAATTGGTTTAAAAGATAATTTTTTACTATTATTTTGGGTCAACTTTCTAAACCAGTTAAACAACTGATTTAGAAAAGAACATAATTATATTCAACAACCGGTTTAAAAAATTATTTTCTTTTTTCTAAACCAATTTAGATAGCCTTTTTTGGTACTAGTATAAGTTGAGATGAAGGGGGTAATTTATAAATTGAACTAGCTTTATTTTTTAGAAGAAAACTTATATATATATATATATATAGTTTATATTTTATATTAATGAAAAAATTGATTGATTGTGGGAATCCATTCCAGTTGAATGCCCCGATAGAAACAGGTTAGTAATTAGCTATGGAACCCAATCAATTAATGAAGTGAATGATGGGCTTACATGCCTTCTACCGTTATCGCCGAACTATCTTCGTCCCCAGCATTATCTGCTTGAAATCATCTACTAAAATTGACGTGGGAGGCTCTTATCGATTCATCATTAAGTACGTGGTTGGGTTGAATCGCAATATATCCTTATATATTTATAGATATAACAATTTTATTAAGAAAATATCTACACTATTTACTCTGAATACCTTGACAGTGCTTATTTCTTATGCTTACTAAAGAAAAAATTACTTCAAATCTGTCGTAAATAAATACTACTCTGCAAAATACTTGTATATTTTATACTACATGTTACGATCCTATTTGTGATGATATAAGCCCGGGTCAAGAAGTCCTTTTTACTTTAAAAAAAAAAAGCAGTTATTTTTTTAAGTTCGAGTTATTGATTGCTTAAGGTTTGAAGATCGTTTTTATTTTTTAAAATTAAGACTGTCATTATAATATTACATATTTATATTTCAAAGTTACAAATTTAAATCTACTAAAATTTAGAATAAGGGATAAAAATCTTTTTTTAAAAGTACAAACACATATTTTAAAGTTTAAATTTAATTTAAAGATATAAAATATTATAATTTTCAGAATTAAAATAAATATAGACTTAAACAGGTAACCCTGAACTCGATTCCCTTTTGTTTAGGGTTTAAAAAAGTAGGGCTGCCAAGCTTTTTTATATAAAAATACTTCAATTTTTAAAATTCAAGTTTGAAAGAAATTAAATGAGTTTAAATGCAAGTCCAATGACTTCAACCTATATTTTCGGCCCTAGGATTGAATTAAATTCAACACCCCAAGCCTCAATCATGATAAGCACGTGTAGTGTTCAGATTAAAGTTGTTTTTAAGAATTCTTTTCATAAGTTCAAAGCAGCGTTTATTAATATTTTCCCTATTATACATACCTTTATTTACTCCGTTAGCTTTATTTTTTTGATGTATTAGGGGCAAGTTAATTTGGCAATACACTTAGTATTTCGATGTATTAATTGTATTTTTTTTTAATCTGTGCACCTAAATTTTAAACTGTTAAACATTACAAATTCAAAAACTTGAAAGATCCTGTTTAAATTTGGAGTGGCTTAGGCTTGATCCGGTATTTCATCTTATTATAGTTATAAACGTTGTTGTGAAAATCTACAAACCCAAAAGCTTCTTTCAGGTCCGCTGCATCTTAACTACAAACCAAAACTTTTTTTAGAAAAAATTACTTTTAATTAGATCCGATAATGTTTAAATTTGATTTATTAGTATTGGATAACAACTATATTTACAAACAAACAAAAAAAAATTTACCGATTAAAATACACAAACTAAAAAAATTTATACTTATATATATATATATATATATCTCTCTCTCTCTCTCTCTCTAAAAAGATAGATACATTTTCTCCAACAATATATATAGATAGATGCACACACGTCCTTACAGCCATGCACTTATTTGAATCAATATTATATTATTGAAGTGAAGCATAAAAAAACATACTAAAATACAATATTGAAAAAAAGTCAAACACTCAGGGGCCGAGGCAAGATTTAAAAATAAGAGGACTAAAATTAAAAAAACATATATACTTTAATGTTTTATAAATTTTAGGGGAATTGAAAGTATATAATATCTATATAATATAAAAAAATTTATGAAAATTGGGGGAGTCGTGACTCCTACTGATCCCCCTCTCTCTGCCGGTGCAAACACTTGTAGTCTTAGCCGGTGCAGTCAGAGCCAAACTCTGTATGCACATCTCATATATGCAACGACTTGATATCCTGACCAAAGTCAAGACTCAAGATATCAAAACACACACATATGCACATGCATGTTCGTAGCAAAACATTCACAAAGATATATAGGATCATAACATAAGCAACAGCAATTACATACATACATACATACATAGAGGGATATATCAGGCTGAAGCTGCTTCAGGATAATATTGGGCCGTTGTTGTGCCTCTGATATGATATGAAGATGAAGGATTTGGACCATGTGAAGTTGTAGAAAATGGAAGTGGTCGAGGATGAAGCTTCGTCACCGTCAGACCACCTTGCAGCTTCGGAGTCGGACCACCTGAATGACTAGGTGGAGGTGGTGGCGCCCGCCGTGAACCTCCGTGTCCTCCCATCCACCAGCAACTGCTACAGTATTTCTTATCTGTTCCCAAGCAAAGGACTTTTTTTCGCGTCGAACCAATATATATTTATATAAATGCCCCTGAGCTTTCATATATATATATATATATATATATCTCTCTCTGTTTTTTTTTTTTTCACCAGCCAAACTTTCATATATTCACAGATATCGGACAATGTAAAGTACATATTTCATCTTTATACTTATCATTTTCTTTTAAATATTGCCTCTTAAAACTGCACCATACATTATGTATATATACATCGAGTTCACATAACAAGCAAGTATCATTATCTGCATGAGTACGTAACAAAAGACGTGTGTGTGTGTGACACAGAAACAGTTATAATTATGAATCACCTGGTGGCAGAAAAGGTCTGGCTTCTATCAAAGTCGAACCAAATAACATTGCTTGGAAAGCCAAGACAGCAACAAGGACAAAATGGAGGAGCTTCATGGATCACCTTCTTGTGCTAACGAGCTAATCGATTCGATTAATATAAGGATCTTATATATAAAGCCAAGCAAATAATGGAAGTAGTTGAAGGGTCCAAATCATATAAAGGAGCCAGGGGCAGAAGAATCCAACCCCATTTTCTGTTTCCTTTTGTACAAGACAAAGCGTATGAAGCATATAAGAAAATCTAACGTTACTTCTAATACTAGGTTAGCCACTTGGTGTGACTTAACGAGGTTGTCTTACATAATGATTTTGTCTTATATTTATTCATCATATACTCAGTGATGTTCCATCTCTTCTTTATTTGGGTTTCCTTATATTATATGAATGTGTAAAATTCTGTACTTTACATACAACTTATCTACATGTATAGTGATGAAGAAGCCATGCAGAGAGCGATAAAACTATATAACAAATTAAGGACCAAAGCCAATATATAGACGAGTCACCGGCTTAATTACTCACATACCTAAACGTGTTTATGTATACAAGTAGTCACACACTATTGGTCTATTTGGCAATTTTATTCAAGATGGATTTGTTGTGCAATAATCAATCACAAAGTGATCTCGCGAAGTTATGTCCCAAGTAAGAAATATTATTTCATTCTCTAGTTAATTATTGCTACTACTTAAACCCTTCTCTTTTTGCACGTCACATGTGAATGCTCTAAAATAATAATTGCGTTGTGTATAATGTAACATCCAAAATTTCAATCCTTTAGTCAATTAAGGAGGTAATCAAGTTTAATTAAGTAGAATTGATTTAGAGGACAATTAAAGAGGATTAAAGGACCATCTGAGTTGGGGTTAGCCCTAGGAATAGGTTTGAGACTGAGTTTAGGCCATATAAGTGCAAAAGAGGGAGAGAAATCATGAGGTGTGTGTCTGTGCCAAGTATCACAGTGTGTTCACTATCCGCACAATGTAAGGGGCTAAAATAGAGAGGGGGAGCCTCTCCATACCATCCACCAGAGCGCAAGAAGTGTCAACCGCAGTGCAACCATCATGCGCCATGGCGCACAGTCAAAATTTTGCAAAAATAAGGCAATGTCAATTAAAAAAATTAGAAGATAAAGTGTGAGAAAATGAAGGAGCATGACTTTTCTTTGCTAGAGCATCAATTTTAAAAAGCTTGGAGGTGTTTCTAAGTAATTAAACCCCAAGAACTTTAGCTTGGGTGTGGAAAAAGATAGGCTCTGAAGGCTTAGGAATTTACTATTTCTACTATAAAACCTCCCAAACTTATTTATTTTGTGTAGTTGATAGGATATTGCTAATAAACAAATGCATTTTTTTACTATACTTGTACTATAGAGATGATTATGATTAGTAGATGTATTTTAGACCTTGAAATGTTGTAATTAAATTTGATTTTTGTTAATATAGCCAAAATGTTAGTACAAGTTTAGGGAGGATTCTTATTGTTCCCCATGCATGAATATTTATTAAATGAAAATGGTTGACTTTCAATTGTTTTTGTTATTAAGGGATTGAGGCTTGGATAATGAGTTCTTGTAGTTATTTCGTGTATATGATATATTGCACAGGTGATACTAAGTCTATTGCGTATAGTCTAGGTGACAAATATAGCTTGGCATTTGTATGTGGTTTTGGACACCCTTTGGTTAAGAAAAGTGTAAGAAGTGTTAAAAAATGTATTTGAGAGTTCAACTCCTTTATATAAAATTTTTTGAAAGTAGAATTTGTGCCAATAGCTAGGGTTTAAGAAAAACTTTTTATAGACACCTAGATCGCATCCATCAGACATCAAATAAAGATTTGAGGCAAGATGAAAGTTGCCTGAAATGCTATCAAAATGATAGCAAAAGTGTTATCAAAACATGCAACATCTCATAACACATAGCACAGAGAAGATATGCCATGGTGCAGGAGCGCTATGCCATGACGTATCTCCCAGTTTGGGCTGGGGAACAAGAGGACTTTCACGGTTTTAAAATTTTTGAAGGTATATCCCATACTTCCATATTTATATTTTATTGTGTTCCTAATTTGCAAAATGATATTGTTTATTCTTTAAAATTGAAAACTTGAGATTTCATCTCTATGCAAATATTACGAACTTGATAGTCTAAATGGATTAATCTAATTATTGCTTTGGATTTTGTGTGAAGTATGGATTTGTAAGAATGACCTTACATATAACACATATTGAAGGCTCGATCAATATAAAATATGAAAACATTATACATTGACCTACATATATATAGTTACGAATTAAAAGTTTCAGAAGGCTTTAGTTATTAGTTAAGCCTATATATGTTTACAAATTATTGTGTATGATCAAGAACCATAATTTAAGCACAACCACAGTTCCTGAAAGTTTCCAACGTAAACATATACTCTAAGCTATTGTTTGGTAGATAAAAAAGTGCTTTCTAAAAAAGAAATGAGAAATGCACTTATCTCATATCTAAGAATTTTTTTTTGTATATTAAATGAAAAAAAATTAAGCGAGAAATAAAAGAAGTTGGAAAAGTGTCATACTTTATTGATATGAACAGCTTACAATATATAAATAAATCTAATAATAATTAATAAATATCATAACAATATCTACAACAACAACAACAACAAGCCTTTATCCCACTAGGTGGGGTCGGCTACATGGATTGCAAGACGCCATTGTGCTCTATCGTTTATCAAGCTTTTAGGAATATTATTAATTAAGAGATCGCGTTCAATAACTTCCAAGAGTATTCTCTTAGGCTTTCCTTTACCTCTCTTAATCGGACTCAAAGTTATATGTTTCACTCTTCTCACTGGTGCCTCCCTTAGTCTTCTTTGTACATGCCCAAACCATCTCAACCGATTTTCTACCATTTTTTCTTCAATAGGTGCCACCCTCACTTTTTTGCGAACGTGCTCATTTTGAATTTTATCTTTACGTGTATGTCCGCACATCCATCGTAACATTCTCATCTCTGCTACTCCAATTTTATGCTCTTGTTGTCCCGTTAGAGCCCAGCATTCACTACTATATAACATTGCCGGTCTAATAGCAGTGCGATAAAACTTTCCTTTAAGTTTATTAGGCACCTTACGGTCGCAAATAACTCTTTTAGCTTTTCTCCAATTAAACCATCCAACTTGAATTCTATGTGAAATGTCTCCACTGATTTCGCCATTATTTTGAATAATGGCTCCCAAATATCTAAACTTTTCCACTTGAGGTATAATTTGATCTCCCAATTTCACTTTCAAATTATTGTCAAATAGTCCTTTATCAAATTTACAATATAAATATTCCGTCTTACTTCTACTCAGACGAAAACCTTTCGACTCCAATGTCCTCCTCTATAACTCAAGTTTGCAATTAACATCTTCTCTTGTCTCTGCTATAAGAACTATATCATCCGCGAAGAGCATACATTTCAGAATTTCCCCTTGAATATGTTCCGTCAGAACATTTAAGATTAAGTTGAACAAATAAGGACTCAGAGATGATCCCTGATATAGTCCAATCTTTATAGGAAAATCCTTTGTTAACAATATCTAATGAATATAAAATATTTCTTAAATCTATTTATATAATAAATCTTAATATATAATAAATCTAAACAAAATAAATCTTCATAAATAATATATCCTAACACCCCACTTATCTCTTGAGTTTGAAAGAGCTTGTATTGATATGAAGAATCTAAAGAAAATCTCAAAGTAATTTTTGGAGGAAAATGAATCATTAGACAAAAAGCTCATAGTGATTGTGAATCACAAAGCAAAAAACTTGAAAGTGAAAGAAAGTTAGGTATGGCCAGAACGAACCAGCTTCTTTCAATCTCCAAAAAACTCAAAAATGATTCTTATGAATTATTAAGTAAAATTTAAATTGAAGCAAAATAAAAAAAGGCTTAAACTTTGTTATACAAAGCTCCGGCTGAACAAACTAGAAAAACTTGGTTAACCAGGGAGTTGTAGGTTATGGGCTAAGAACTTGCACTAATTTTAATTCCCTAATCTCTTCCTCCGCTACACTCAGGATTTATATCTAAGATTCCAACAAATACAAGATTATATCATATTTGTAAGTCACGAGGCAAAAAGAGAAAACAATTTCAATTTGAGAAAAAGGAAATTCTTATTTTTACTTGATTGATAAACTCAACAATAAGAAGCATGCATATTTGATATATACTAACCGTATAAGGCAACTTAATTTAGTCTAAAACTTAAAACAAGAAATTAAACACAAGAGAGGTTAGGTGTTATTACAAGCTGCTTATTATCGCTATTATATTTGAGTTACAAGCTCCCTAATTATGGCTATGATTATTCGAACATTATGTAACGTTTATAACAGTTGAAGGAAATAATAGACGAACTTATTATTCTGTTTCAATTTGGTACAACTAAAAGTTGCATATGTTTGACGCAAGCTCTCATAATAAATTAAATTAAACTCCATCACAATTACAGAGACGACAACAATGATAATGGTAGTTTTATTTTAAATTGTTGAGTGAGGGCTATTCTAAGATTGCGATTGGCTCAGTGTCATTTTCCTAATTGTCTGCTAAAGATTTTTGAAAAGGATCTCTGATGCTTTTGTCTTTTTGATTAATTACATATTTACTTGTCCATAAAACTCTCAATCTCTCGTTGATCTAGATATTCCAAAATGCTTCTGCTGTGGTAGATGCTTTCTAAATCAATGATAATTAAGACTTTCTCAAAACAAATTTTCACCCATTAAGCTCGAAACCAAAGTTGGATTTAACCAGCTGGCTCTCAATATTTGGTGCCTGATGTATTACTGTCACAGTCAGATCCCATGATGTCTGATGGACTAGGAATTTTTTAGATTCCCACAACTTTTGATAATGTAAATAGAAATTAATTTTGAGGTGAATTAATTTAAATTAAATTTTAAGTGTTAAACTTTATCCATTTATAAGTTTATCTTTCAATTTTGTAATTTCATTCTGATGAATTTATAATTTATTTTTTAAATTTTAATATAGTTGAAGAATAAAAAAATTTTATTAAAATTTAAAACACAAGTTATAAATTTATCACGATAAATTTATAAAATTAAAAATAGAACTTTCAAATTCTTAATATTATTATTTGAGACCTAATTTAAATTAATTAATCTCTTTAGGACTTCTTTATCATTCTTCCATTAAATAAATTTTGTTGATTGATTGACACATTAAGTTTTAATGATAATTTAAATGTTAAAATTGTTAATATTCAATTTTCTGGGTGCAGAAATCTTTTATATTTTAACATGCATGACATGTTTTTCTCCCCCCATGTCCAGCTTTTCCGTCGTTTTATGTTAAAAAAAGATCAGAACCACGCCTTTTTAGCTTAAATTCTTCAACCATGGACTTCATGTGGGCCTAGCTTATTGTTGGGCTTTTAGCAATGTAATCAATCAACCATTCTTTTTTTTTTTAATTACATACGCAAGCCCAGCTTGATAAAAAAAAAACAAGAATTACAAACTACAGATTGTTGCAACATTAGCAAGACAACTACTAAGGAATCCTCTAATCTTCACAAAACCTTTCCAAACAACCAGCGGGGACATTTGGGATCAAAAACAAATCGGACCTATCTTGATAAGCTCCCTTGGCCATAAAATCCACACACATTATGTGTTCCCTGCTAGTATAACATAAAGAAACATCCCAATCTTCATAAAGCATATCACAGATCTCTAGTAATAGTGGTCTCAATGGATGTTCCAACAAAGCATCTCGACTAAGTAAATTGATAGCATGCAGAGAATAAAAAAAGATCATGACCTTTTGGCAAAATTAAGTTAGCTTGAAAATCAACAAACCCACTTTAATTGCCCTTGATTTAGCTTTAATAGGAGAGCAGAAATTCAATGCTTGTTGAAAACTCATTATCTAGTCTCCTCTGTGGTTTCTTAAAACTCCTCCACAAGTTGCATGATAGTTATGATGGATTGAACCATCAACATCAACATGAATACAATCTGGTTCAAGTGTTGTTCAGAATTGCTCTGAAGGATGGGTACATTAAAAGATTTGATGCTTGAGTTCATTGTTAGCAACCGACTCCATGAGAAGAAAATTTAACACTTGTGGATGATATCGCAGTCCTTTGACCAAAGCAACCGACTCCATGAGAAGAAATCAACCATTCTTTAACCAAAGCTTCTTCACCATCTACTCTTGGACATGCTCATTATAGTCCTTAGATCTAAGTTTCTTGTGACAGATCTTGAATTTGAACTTCCGGCCTTAGAGTACATCTATTATATAGAATACTTTAGCTCCTAGTTTTGCTCCACTTGAATGTTGAACTTTATCATCATCATTATTATTATGCAGAAGTATCTTTTTATTATAGGCAATTATTATTAGAAATAATCATGTCTGAGGCATAATTGAACACTAAATATAAACACATATTTTAATTAGGATTCAAACTTTGATTTATCATATATTGAGAGACAGACTAACCCTTTATGTAATTTTGTTGTTGTTGAAATCACCTAGTATCTTGGGATATATTGGGTACTTTGCCTATTCCAAACTAATTCAAACCTCCCGTAAATTGTGGACCTTACAGTAGCAAACAGGTATTGATGGAATAACCTTTTTCAGGTTGCATTAATTATTGCGGTGTCACCTCCAAGAATTCGAACACTCATCCTTGAAATGGTTGATTGTAGCTCCTCACCAGCTCAATCGAGTGCTTATTGATTCCTAATTGATAATGTTAAACTTGGAATATGACATTCTCAAACGCTCTTGGCCTATTACAACATGCACTTGGGCTTGAATAAAGAAGGCTATCCATAAGGCCCCTTTTGCTCTTTTCATGTGGATATAATTGCTTTGGACCTTTAATATCTAGATATACAGTCCAATTAATGTCTTTTGAGCTAAAAAATTTTCCTCTTGCCATTGGACTCTCTTATGCTAAATCTATCATTTGAGATGAGTTGGATGTAGTCCTCTGTAGGCCTTTATGTTTGTATCACTTGGCGATAAAATAATTTCAGAAATTTAAGATCTTTGATTATAAATACTTATCTATAGTCGGCTTAGCACCAAACATTTAAGCTTTCTTTATTTTGCATTCAGCAAACTACATCCACTTGGAGTGTCCTCCGAAGTCACACATAATTGTGAATTGGTTTTGTTTATTCATGAACCTACTTCGCGTATGGTATATTAAAGTGAACAGAGACTCTAATACATAACAGTGAATCCCATTTTGACAAAGCTGGGTTCCACGAAAGTTAGTAAACATTACGTGTCAGTTTTCCTTTTCATTTTAGAAAATCTAGCATAGTGAATATCTAATAAAAGTAAGGGATCTTACAGGAAAATAATAGTAGTAACTAATAACATACTTTGTAGTGAATCCCATGAAAATTACAATTAAGGACTTAGGAAAAAAATAACAACGATTGAGGATTACAAATTCCCGAAATCTAATCTAATTTAAATTGTGTGGACTACAAAAAAAAGATTATGGTCTTTAAATTTAATTTTGCAATTTTGTGGTCCTCAATCATTATTATTAGTTTTCTAAGGTCCTCGAACTTAATTTTGTGGTCCTCATTGGGACGTTGTTTCTAATTTAATTATATGCATATAGGATTCTCATCGGTGGCAAAGCCAAAACCTAAAGTTATGGGGTGTAAAATAATTTAATAAAAAATTAATATTTTTAAAAAAATAATAATTATACTAAGATTAAAATTATAATAACATAAATATTTTTTATCATCATTTTTCATTTTAAAAAATTTATATTGAAAAGATTAATATGATTTTTTATTATAAATATATTATTCATATCTTATCTAAATCGTTAAAATATAATATATTTAATAAATTTTGAGCCTATATATTTTTCATTTAATTCAGATGGTACAAAATATTAAGAGTAGGGGTGTAAAGTGATAAATTTTATATGCCCGGCTTGATGCTTGTAATTTTTTTTAAAGTGAGGGGTTGCAATTACAGCTCTCGACTCAATGTGACTCCGATTCTCATGTTGATTGGTAAGCAATATCACAACTATTATATATGTCCTCCAGTCCAATTCACCGCGCATGTATTAGGTTGGTGATTAAGTGGGCCTAATTGAACCACAAGGATAATAGCTTTCTTAATTAATTACAACAAAAAAAGCAAAATTCAGGAGTAAAAAGCACAATGATTATGCCACAGCCATCATGAATAACGTTTCCAATGGAAGAGCAACTACGGATAGTGGAATGAATTACATTAGTTCCCATAATTGACACTTGTGAGGTCGTTCCAATACATGAAAATATATTTGAACATAAAAAAGGTGGAAAAGTTATTTTAATTATATTTGATAGATAATAAAGTGATTTTTTTTTTAAAAGAAAAATTCTTATCAGTAGAGCTCTTTTCCATTTT